>NW_012267262.1:12657757-12774323 GCF_000151885.1 Dipodomys ordii
TGATATTCCTCCAGCACTGTTCTTTTTGTTGAGGATCGTTTTAGCTATTCGGGGTCTTTTATTGTTCCATATGAATTTTTGGATTGCCTCCTCTATTTCCTTGAAGAATGAGGTTGGAATATTGATAGGTATCGCATTGAATTTGTAGATAGGAAGGGCTGTATAACTTTTAGTCGAAGGTTTTCTGCCTGAGGGCTATAGCTCCTTTTATGGTTGTTGTTTAAACACAACCTTTTATTTTTCTTTTGCCATGGAAACAAATAAAGAGAAGTATGATTTTCAAAAGACCTCGCTAGCTCTAGATGCACTGTGGCTTTCAAGACCAGACAATAAACATTTCTCTGCCCTATCACTTGAGAACTATAGCTACTGGAGTGAAGAGGAAGAGGAGAGGGAAGCAGAGTTGAAAGCAGGGCGGGGGAGGGTAAGAAAAGTAGGAGCTTTATGTCAAGAGTCCTCTGATGTCAGTTTCTAACGTTTGGTTATGTTGGTTCACAAAACTATGGACTCTGTGCATTATATGATTGTTTCCCCTGAAAGATAGAGCTAAATCAAATGGTCTTGTTAGTTTTTTGGCTAGCTTTCATGCAACTTCCTTTAGGGTAACTGTTTGCAATTCCTTCAATGTGGTGTCACACACACTCATCCCAGTGGAATCCAGTAGATTAGGTGGTCCTAATGCTTTCGTTCCAGCTGCAGCCATGTGTTTTGATTTACATGGGGCTTGGAGGGGCCATTGCCTACTTCATTCCTATGGAACACATAATTTGCAACAGAAGATGTATAATGGCAACATCCTGCCTGCAAAATTATTTTTTTATTAAGAAGAGCCTTTCCAATAAATCCTAAACTCTTAAACTGCACTTCAGACAGATACCATTTCAGGTTCTCACTCCTGTGTCTGTATGTAATAACTCCTCATGGGTCAAGTATTAGCCCCCTCCCACTTCTATCCTGTCTACCTCATCATACCCAGAAACTCTCAGAATGGTTTAGAAGGCCTTGGGAGTATATGTGTACATACTCACCTGATAGATACATATATCAATACCACAGATGAATTTTGAAACCCAGATCCATTGTTGAGAAATGTGATCTTTCCTCTCTAAAATTCTTCACTTTTTAAATTCATTTGTTCATTCATTCATTCATTTAGTGAAACTAGGGCTTGAACTCAGGGCCTTGCACTCACTAGGTAGGTGCTCTGTGGCTTATGCCTACCCCGATGATATGATTGTGTGTGTGTGTGTGTGTGTATGTTGGTACTGAGGCTTAAAATCAGGTCCTGAGTGTTATTGTTTAGCTATTTGCTCAAGCCTGGCACTTGAGCCACACCTCCACTCCATAATACAGAGTCTTATGGATTTCCTTTTGTGGGCTGGCTTTGAACCATGATCCTTAGACTTCAGATCCCAAGTAGCTAGGATCACTCCAGTGCCTGTCTCAGACAGACTTTAATGAGACATCTCTGCTGTCCCTCTGCTCATTTAAAAGATCAACTGAGAAATATAATCGCTAGCAATAGAAAGGCTTTTAGTACATGTTTATGATTTTAATTTCAAAGAAATCGAAGCTGTGTGTGCAATAAAATCCTCCCCTTTTAAAAGCATATAAAAAGCAAGCAGATAAGATTAAGAGAGCACATAAACCACAGTGTTCACAGATTGACATTTTAGATGTTGCATTCATATTTTTCTCTTTTTATTCTTTGTTGTGTTTTCAAATTTCCCAGTACAAAGTCTATGTAATTTGTTTAGTAGGAGAAATAAAGATATTGAGTGTTTAAGCATTAGGACAAAAAGAAAGTGAAGTGGATACACACCTACATTTTATACACCATTCCTTGAGATGGAAATGTTTTATCAGTCCTCAGAAACACAATTCAGCGCTGAGACCAGCCTGGGGATGAGAGGGGGTCCTGTGTCAGCCTCCCATCTTCTGCAGAGGAAGGAATCTGGACACGTGTTGCTCCTAAAGGAAGGCCTGGGTGATAGAAGCCAGGTGAGGAAAGGGAAAAGCTCACAGCTAAGTCTCCTCTCCTCTTCCATGCATGATGAGGACAGGGTGTAGTGCACTCCAGCGTCTTAGGCAGAGTGTGTGGTGCTCAGCAATGTGGCGGTCGGCCTCAGCTCTTGCAGGCATCACAGAGCAGATATGGCTACGAGACAGTCCTGGAGTCCGAAGCGGCCCTCTGGGAGCTTTCTATCCATTCCTCAGAAACTACCTCAATTGAAGATTTTCAGCTGATTTTAAGTCACATTCAATTTGTGAGGCTCTTTTTTCTAAATGAGTTAAATAAGAGACATCTCTGTAGGGACACTTAGATGGATGTATAATTCATAAGCTTCCATTGTTCTGAGCTCTCATTGATTATGGAAAGCAAAAGAGATACATCTCCCATCCCCATACCAAGATGTTGTTTAATTCAACAGGCTCTGGCGGGTTTTGCTTGTCATCCTAGCTACATAGCAGACTGAGATCCAGAGGATCACCGTGTGAAGCCAGCCCAGGGGAAAGAAGTTCCAGAGACTATCTCCAAAAGTAATCAGCAAAAAGCCAGGTGAGAAATATGGCTCAAATGTTAAAGTACCAGCTGAGCCACAAGTGGAATGAGCTTCAGGCCCTGAGTTTAAACCCCAAAAGAGCAAAAACCAAAACAACAATTTCACCTTTTTCTCTCAGCTATTCATTGCTTCTTATTTACAGTTTATATTTAATTAACACAAATCAATTCTGTGAGTCAAAGTGTAAGCACACCAACTCAAGGTACAATCCAAAATAGATGAGCAGCACCAAGCACAAGGCTGAATGGGTATTTGTTCTCATATGCAGAGATCCACAACAGTTGGGGATGATTGATCGTTTCCTTTTATTGGTGACGCTAGGGGTTTGAACTCAGGGCCTTTGATTGCTAAGGAGACACTCTTACCACTTAAGCCATGCCAACAGCCCCTATTTGCATTGGTAATTTTCAAAATACGGTCTCACTTTATGTCTAATGAAGCCTGGACTGCAGTGCTCTTATTTGTGCTTCCTCATATGTCTGGCATAACAGATAGGTACCACCACATGTGATCACTGTGACTCTGCCATGGCTGACTATAGTATGTAGCATTGCATCCAGCCATTGGTAGAGATGGAGTCTCACCAACTTATGTTTTTCTACCTCCAAGTAATGCCAAGTAGCTGGATTACAAGCTTAAATCACTACACCTAGCTCTGGTGATAGTTTATAAAGGTCAGGGGAAAAGTGAGCTTGGTTATCAGAACTATAATGGCCATTTAGGCCATTTGGGCATCTGTGTGTGACCAGAAAAGACTTCAGTTTTTTAAAGGATCCTGTGTGTGGAGGCTCTTGTGAAAGGTCAGCTTTCCAAAGTCAAGCTCAGGTTAGGCTTAGGACCAAACTATCACCTCCTAATATTATTGACTTATTCCAGAAATGCTCCAAATGTGGCTTTTCTGACTCTTCAAAGTTAGCTCTTCCAGTCCTTTTTTTTTTTTTTTTGTACTAGGGTTTGAACTCAGCCTTATGCTTGCTGGGCAGGCACTCTATTTCCTGAGCCACATTACCCTCTGCCTTTTTTTTCTGATAGTTATTTTTCAGAGAGGGTTTCTATTTTTGCCTGAGACTCAGACCTCGATTCTCCTATGTATACCTTCCATATAGCTGGGATTGTAGGTGTGCACTAACACACCCAGATTATTAGTTGTGATGGAAATCTTACTTTTTATTTTTGGCCCAGGCTGGCCTTGAGCCACAATCCTCCTGAGTAGCTGGGATTACAGACATGAGTCCCCATCTTCAGCCAGTGTACAGTCTTATTACTATTTTGACTCCTTCATATTGTCAGCTTTACCTACAAAACAGATTATTTCCTGAATTTTAAGAAATATTCAACATACTTATTTTTTCCATTTCAATAGATAGTACTTTAAATGTTCAGAGAAGTTATACCTTTATGTTTCTCCACTGAGGGTATCTTTAGTCTGGCTGTGTGTGAACATACACAGAAATATAAAAGCAGCATTTTGAAATTAGTTGAAGACAATGCAATTCTACTCCTGGAAATCAGGTTAGCTAAATGTATCTAGTGCTCTGCTGGGTGGTAGTAGTGGTGGGAAATATGCTATTTGCCTTTCTAATCATATCAGCGAGAGTTACTCACTGTTCTTGGATATGGGTAGAGTGCCATTTATCACTCCCTGGCACATGTCGATGGCAACATAAAAAAGGAAAATGCAATTTCAACTCCAAACATAGTAGGTGGGAGGGGAGGAAACAGCTCTGAAAGACTAGACTCCAAAGCGAAAAGTTAACCTGGAGTAATTATCATTGAATTACTTCTGCTGAACAAATATATCAGTTGGTAATGCCCAACTGGCCCTTCTAAAGAGCACAAAAATCTTTATATCCTCTGCTCTTACAGACTGAATGAACCAACTGACAACTGAATTACCATTCTAAATCCAATCCTCCCCCACTACCCCTGACCCCCCCAGAGAAGGTGGATTCTGTGATGGGGTTTTCCATGTCCATTTTTCCTAAGGTGCACTTAGGAAAATCATCTGTCGACTTGTATTAGATGCTGTCTCTTCATTCTGTACATGAGACTCCAGATTTAATACTGGAATTTATTATCTGGTGACTACCTTCATGCATTTCCTTCCTCTTCAGTCTTGTGGAAGAGTTCAAAGAAATTTGTATTCATTCTTTTAGATGTTGTGATTCACCAGTGAAACCGTCTGGTTTTAGATGCTTCTTTGTTGGGAGGTTTTTGGATACTGATTCAATCTCCTTTCTATCTATGCATCTATTTCTTCATGATTCAGTCTTGTCAGGCTGTGTGCTGTGTGCCTCTGCGAATTTGTTCATTAAACAATGATAACAAAAAATATTGGCAGCACTGAAGTTTGAATTCAAGGCCTCATCCTTGTTTAGACAGGTGCTTCACGATTTGAGCCATACCCATGTCGCTTTGTGCTTTTGTTATTTTTCAAATGGGACCTCTCATTTTTGCCCTGGGCTAGTTTTGCACCCAAATCCTCATGCTTATTATATCTCTGGCTTAGCTGAGAATACAGATGTGGACCACCACAGCTGGTTTACTGATACAGTAGAATCTCACTAGCTTTTTGATTAGGCTGCCTCTGAGCCATGATTCTCTTAATCTCTCTACTAGCATAGCTAGGCTTATAGACATGAGCCACTGTTTCTGGCTAATCAAACATTTTTTAAAAGAGATAATCAGTGCAAAGTTTATTCTCACTCTTCTTTATATCCAATTGATTTTCAGGCTTCCTCTATAGGTAACCAGCTATATTCCTTCCTTAGGATGCATTCCAAGCTTTATAGTTCTTAGAAAACTAAATATATAGGTGTTTTTTGTTCTTCCTAATACAAAAGTACCTGGCTTGGGTTTTTTTTGTTTTGTTTTATTTTGTTGTTGCTATGGTTTTTGTATTTTCACTTAAAAATGTATACTGATTTCTCTCCATTATAAACTTCTATAATGGAATGAACTATGCTGATAGCACTTCAGTTGTTTTGAGTTCTCATTGCTCTTCAGTCAATCTGGTTTTTTTCTGATTATTTCCCTTTTTGTTTTTTTTTTTCTCTTTGTCTTTGATATTTCTTATTTTCCTCCCCTGCTGGCTAAGGCTGCATTTATTTTTTATTGGTCTTGACATGTAGTTGTGTGCTTTCTCAGGCTAAGAACTTGTGTCTTCAATATTGGACATTTCTTAGCTATTATCTTTTTTTTCTTATTTATGTCTTTTCCTATATCTCTGCAATCACCTCTGGAATTTCTATGAAATAAAGGCTGACACAGTATAAAACTCTAATGAACACCATTTGTGTTGGATTCCTTCTGAATGGTAGCTCTCAGAATTGTATGGTACAACAGCTCTATCTATAATACTGTCTGAGGGGTTTTCTACATCTAGCCTTCTTATTTTCTAACTGTCCATTCATTTTTCTCTTCTCTCCATGATATATTCCAAGCAGTTTTGCCTTCTATTTACCTTTTTTTTTTTTGGCAGTTGTGGGACTTGATCTCAGGGCATGAATTACCGCACCAGACCACTTCACTAATTTTTCCTAGTAGCTATATCTAATATCCTGTTCATTTTTTCCTTTATTGATGGCATTCTTTTTGGAGTTTATCTTTTTGTTTTTCATTTGTTTGTTTGTTATTTTTTTGTGCTGGTCCTGGAGCTTAAACTCAGGGCCTGGGTGCTGTCTTAGTGCATTTCTAAGGCTAGTATTCTACCACTTGAGCCACAGCTCCAATTCTAGCTTTTTACTGGTTAATTAGAGATGAGCATTCCATGGACTTTCCTGACAGGGCTTGTTTCTAATTGTGATCCTCAGATCTCAGCCTCCTGATTAGCTGGATTACAGACGGCATCACCACACCTAGTCACTCTCTCCTTTCTTAAAAGTCACTTCATATTTGATGCCTCTAGTGAGTGGATGGTCCTGTAGTAGTTCCAGCTCCTATGGTTCAAGCTCTGTAATGATTCTGTTTTCTGGTGAATTATTTTCTTAAAATTTTCTGGTGTTAATACTATGAGTTTAACCAACCTCTGTACTTTAAAAGTGTATACAGAATGTTTGGTTGGGGCTGGGAAGGTGGCTCAGTGATACAATGCTTGTTTTGCATGCATGAGGCCCTGGGTTCAATTCCTCAGTACCACATAAGCAGAAAAAGCCAGAAGTGGTGCTATGGCTCAAATGGTAGAGCGCTAGCCTTGAGCTAAAGAGCTGAGGGACAGCGCCCAGGCCCAGAGTTCAGACCCCATGACTGACCAAAAATAAATAAACAAACAAATAAATAAATAAAAATAAGAATGTTTGGTGTCATTTTTGTTTCTAGGGCTCTAAAACAGTTCTAGTGGTAATTCCTTGGGTGAGATTTTTTTTCACACAACCCAAGGAATGTGGGTTAAGCCGCTGGGCCTGCATTTTTTGTTGGCTTGGAGTGTTGTTCCCGCAAGGACAACGTTTTTCTTATGTGTAGCCTTGACAAGTGACATGATTCCTTTATTTTTCCCTGGGACAGCAGACAACTGTTTTCTAGTCTTCTTTTCATGGAAAGGGCAGCTTTTTATAGCCTTAGGTTTAATATAGCAAGGTTTTCATTTCTACTTCTCCACCTCTCCTGGGTCAGACAAATGTCCCATCTATGTGTAAGCATTAAAACCCTGGCCCCCAGTCATGAATGCTGGTAACTGTATCTAGAGATACATGCCCAGAGGCTACACAAGCGCTTCCTTGTGGTTATCTTTGAATTCTCCTTATCTTACCCTTGGAGGTTTCCTTTATTTCTCTTGAACTTGGCCATGTATATCAGCCAGCATTTCTGTGGGTTTATATAAAGGAGGAAGTTCTCTCTATTACTTGAAATTGTTTTGAATTCATTTTTCTAGTGCTATTAAAAAAACTCACGCATCATTTATTGCTATGTCACCAGACACATCAAAATTAGTGGCTTAAAACAATGACCATATATCATAAATCTAGAGATAAATGGGTAGTTCTGCTTCTCTGAATTGGCCCGGTGGAACTTGTCACTCAATCATGTATCTGTGTCCACTTGATAGGTCAAGTGGCTGCTCCTGCCTGATCTGGGATGACCTCATTCAGATATATGGCTATTTATTGACTGGAGGCCAGAGAGGATGAGAAAATGTGTTGTTCCCCAATCAGCAGCTAGCTTAGGCTCATCCACATGGCTCTTGGAAAGAATCAAAGACTGGAAGCTGTACAGTCTGTTGAAGCCAAGATTTGGAACACAGTATGCCCTCACTTCTACACCATTCTAGTGGCCTAAGCAGTTCACAGAGGTAGCCCAGATATAAAGCAGATATAAAGATAAAACAGCCATTTTTGATAAGAACAATAGCTCAGTATGGAAAGGGAACAGTGGGGGGTGGGGTGAGGGGATTTAGACTTGTGATCATTAGATACTATGTAACAGCTTTCATTCTGACCAACCAAGCATGAATGTTGCTTTCTCTTCATTCTAAAGGCTGTGATTATATATGTATGTATATACATATATTAGTTTGGAATCTACAAGTTATGCAGACTAAGTAATTATTTCTACTTTATAGACAAACCTCTGAGACCTGGAACTATCCCACCTTATACAATAAGTAAGTGGAAAAGCTAGCTTTGAAATCCTGGCCTCACCAAATGCCAGTGGCTCATACCTGTAATCCTAGCTACTCAGGAGGATCAGATCTGAGGATTGCTATTTGAAACCAGGCCAGGAAGGAAAGTTCATGTTCCAATGAACCACCAAAGTGTAGGAAAAATGAAGCTGTGGCACAAGAGGTAGAACACCAGTCTCAAGCAAATAGCTTAAGGGACAGTGCCCAGGCCCTGAGTTCAAACCCTAGTGATGTCACAAGAAAAAGAAAAGAAGATAGAAATCCTAGCCTCATGTGACTCTAAGCACTTTGTACTTTGCTGTCTATAGTCAGAAAGAGTTGATCTAAATAAAGGGTGCGTCTGTTTTTATATAATGGGACAATTCTTGAAATATTTGTAAAACCATAGTTATAACTTAAATGCTATAATAGGCATTTTCTAAAAGTAAGTAATCACCTTCTACATGACAGTGATTTTCAGCTGCCATAGAGAATACTAGATAGAAATTCACAGAATAAAATGGCCTAACTACTTGGATTCACATATATTTTGAGGTACCTTTGGGATACGGAGTTTCTAAGACTTGTTTGGTAGAGGACTGACAGTTTCTTGAGAAAAATCAAGTCACCTCTGTTTTGGGAGTGGCTCCTGAATTTGCTTCTGTAAATGGTGTGATTTGTTTGTTGTGCTCACGTAATTCAAAGTGGTGGGAACTTGTGGGAAGGGAGCTACTCTGCTGTACTTACCAGGAGAAAAATATAGTACTTTGGGGGTTTCTAATGGCTTTTCTGAGACAAAGTGTCTGCTGAGCTGAAGTAGCATTAGCACTTTGAAGGGTGTGTTCTGTGTCTGGCAAAAAAAACCCAGAGTCAGTCTCATCTGAGACTTTTCCTGGGAAGGGAGGAGGCTTCAGGGTAATTCATCATCAGTCAGCCAATCAGCTGTTCAGTTGTAGGATCCAGTGTCAGGTGCTTTGCACACATTATTATCAGTAGTAGTAGTAGTAATAGTAGTAGTAGTAGTCGGTCATGGAGCTTGAACTCAGGGCCTGGACACTTCCCTGAGCTTTTTCACACAAGGCTAGCACTCTACCACTTTGAACCATAGCCCCACTTTTGGTTTTCTGGTGGTGAATTGGAGATAAGAATCTCATGGACTTTCCTGCTGGTTTTGAACCACAGTCCTCAGGTCTCAGCCTCCTAGGTAGCTAGGATTACAAGGAGTGAGCCAGTGGTGCCCATCATCATCATCATCATCAGTTAATCCTCATTTTAAAATCTTATTTTACAAATAGAGACTAAAGTTCAAAAGGTTGACTGATTTGTTCATGCCACAGCCAGTAGGAGCTGAGACTTGAAAGCCTTGATGTTTTCTGAATCCATCAGGCCTAGGGTGTCCTGCAGTAAAAGCCTGAATTTAAGTCACTGCTGGGAAAGTAAGCACAGAGCTTAAATTAGCAATAGCTATGTCTTAAGAAAAATTAAAGGGAAATTGTGGTGAAGGGAATTTTTTTATTTTCTAGTGAAACTTTTTTTATCACTCTGTCTCGACTTCCTGTGTCAGGCAGAGCTATCTGCAGGAGGAAGACTGGCCCAGCTCGGAGGTCCCTGTTCTTTGGATCTCTTCTTCCTCTCTGACAGATACCCTTAGTCCTTGTAAAAGACTGAATCCCAACCCCCAGGGTGACCCTCAGCAGACGTCAGACTGGCGTTTTATTTTATGAGTGAGAGTTTCTGAGCTGACTCCCATGAAGTGTGACTCACTGGGCTTCTAATTATAACTTGTCCTGGCTTCTCAGATAATGGCTTTGTCTCAGTCGTTTCCAGGACAGATTAGATCAGTCCTATACTTTGTGGGTCTTGAGTGTTCACCTGACTCGTGTTGTTCTTTGTGGAAAGAGAGAAAAAAACTGACATGTAATCAAGAATAACAGTGGTGTCTTTGAAAGTTTTGACAGCCACCTACTGAGCCTCTGGGAGAGGATGCTCAGGTTCCCAGGATGGTGGCAGTGTATTCTGGCCATACTTCCCGATTGAATACCAGACTGGACAGTTCCTGAAAGAGCTTTGACACCAGGACAGCACCAGTGTTCCATGTCTGTGGTGATGCAATGGGTGAGAGACAGGAGACCCCACAAAATCCACACATGAGGGGATAGGGGTCCCACAAACCATTCCAGTAGGAATGCCAGATAGGGGAAGATAAGCTGTCTCAGAACTTGTGAGCAGGGACAAGTGTCTGTGGGACACCTCTAGAGATAAAAGCAGATAAGGACAGAACTCCTCAGACATGAATTATGTTGACCCACAATGTTGGACGCAGTGGGATTAAGAGATCCTATAGACATATTTAATGTACCAGCCATAATTCAGAGAGGATAGGCGATTTTCCTGAATGGCACAGCTGATTACAACCATTTCTTTTCAGTCCCCCAAGTTAGCATCTTAAGCATAATTATCCCTGTTTTTTCCCCTCTAAAATGAAAAGAATTTCTCAGGTTTATAATTTACTCAGTTAAAATTGAAGTGGGTTTTTTTCCCCTTATCATTTTAAAAGTCATTGTCACCATTATCCAATGGTATATTTTGAACTGTAAGAATGTTAGAATGTAGCTGGGCGCCAGAGGCTCACGCTGAGTAGGAGGCTGAGATCTGAGGATCACAGTTCAAAGCCAGCCTGGGCAGGAAAGTCCGTGAGACTCTTATCTCCAATAAAAACCACTAGAAAACCAGAAGTGGCACTGTGGCTCAAGCAGTGGAGCACTTGCCTTGAGCTGAAGAGCACAGGGACAGTGCCTAAGCACAGCCACGACTGACAAAAAAAAAAAAAAAAAAAAACCAGAATGTGGCTCCACGTCTAAGGTTTTACATCTGCATTATTCACGCAGCCATTTTTTTTGGGGGGGTGGTTGGGTCGTGGGGCCTGAACTCTGGGCCTGGGCGCTGTCCCTCAGCTCTTCAGCTCAAGGCTAGCACAGTACCACTTGAGCCATAGCGCCACTTCCAGCTTTTTTTCTTTTTTGCTTATGTGGTGCTGAGGAATCGAACCCAGGGCCTCAGGCATGCAAGGCAAGCGCTCTACCACTGAGCCACCTTCCCCGCCCCATCATACAGCCATTTTTATAGATGGCTTGCAGCTCAGGACTCTGAGGACAAATTGCTGTTGTGTGTCTTATCCACTGTCACTACCATGCCTTGGTACCACAGGTTTTCATTGGCAGTTAATAACAGAGCTAACTCTTGATGGGACTAGATGGGCCTGCCACTAAGCCAGAGTCAGAGTTGGAAGAGACCAAGACTATATCCCCAGTGAGTGAGGGTAGAACAAAACTCTAGAATAGGGCAGAGACTTGCTCCCAGAAGAGTATAGGGTAGGGTTGGTAAAGAGGCTTCCTTACAGTAAAGCTCCCAGAGCAATGGCTTTACTGAACAATCTTGGTAGGATTGTTCTGTGATTGACCAGTGATGTCTGCTCAGATGAGGGGAACATAAATGTACACATGCTATCTACTTGTAGTATATGTCCATATGACCATGGTTAAATGTAGAAGCTCTACTGATGGTCTCCACTTTATACCCTTTATGGCTGGTGACCTTGGGAGAATCATCCTTCTGTGTCTCATTCTTTCAATTCGTTAATAGGGGTAAAAGCCCATAAAGCTTTTGTGGGTATTACATGCAATAATGTGTGAACATTGCCTTGAACAATGCCAGGTATATGGTCAGTCCTCAATAATTGTTCACTTTCAGGACATCCTTAATCTTGGACAGTTACCATGAGCAGTGGAGTGGCTATGTTTTACAAGGATGAGAACCAGATTTAAAAAGCCATTGCAAACTTTGAGTTAATTCAACAACTTCCTTTTCTTATATTAGCTAGAAGGAGTTTTGAGTGTAAAGTATTTAAAACAAAACCTTTTGAACCTTTATGCTGAAGGGGATGCTCTCAGAACAATGCTGATTGCATTAAAAACTATCTTTTTCTAATCCACGTTGGTGCTAAATATGGGCCCTGAACTAAACCACATATGCCTTTTACTTGGCTTGCTCTGAAGCTATTTTGTCTGCAACATTTTGCAAGTGTTCCCTTCACACTGAAAAGTAGGAGAGGACAGAGAAGAAAAGGAAAGAGGCTCTAAAATAGTAGGAAGTTATCTCTGACTCAGATACTCTTCATTTGTCCACACTCCATGCACTCCAGGATCAAGAGGTAGAGAAAGTGGCCTGCCTTGTCCCTTACCTTCCTGTCCATTTAAGATGTAACTCCTCTTGTCAGCTTTCCTCACTTTTCTTTCTATTTCCTTTCTGCACCCTGTTGGTCACACCTTATTAAGGGAAGACATTAAACTATATTTTGCTTCCTAGGTCAGATCCCGGCTCATTCTCAGGGACTTAGCTTTCAGATAGACAGTTGGCCAGGTTCTAGTTTCTTGGTCCTTGACCCTCATTGGACAGTCACCCCACCACCACCTCAGCCACATATTTCTATGCTGAGTATTGTCATTCTGAGAGAGAATATCACCCTGAAATCTAGGTGTAGGTACCTACCCCTTCCTCTGGCCACCACAGGCTACCTACCATCTCATCAATTCTATCATTCCCCTTAAACTCACAACAAATCCTTCAATATATCATCACCATTCTCCCGGCCCAGTAACTCTTGTCTTTATTCACATACCACCCTAGATGGCCACCACTACAACCATTCTCTTTAAGTAACCTCAGAGCCCCCTTGCCTGCTCTGACTCCTATTGGTATAGCAAAACACTCATCGAAAAATCCAGTCAATCACTGGACATTGCAGGAGAAAAATCAAAGAATACCAATCACTTCGATTTGACTGTTACCCATTAGACACATGTATTGAAATATCACACTAAGCTCTATAAGTATTTATGATTGCTACATGTGAATTAAAAATAAATGATTGGTATTCATTGGTTTCATCTAAAATCCATGATCCTAAGTCCTTTCAGTATTCTCACCATATTTTCCTCTCTACAAATGAAGCCTTTCCAGTTTCCAAAATAATTATTTGTACTCAAACATATACTTTTGTCCTCTACTTACCTCTGGAGTACCTCACCCCATACTTCATTAAGAGAATAAAAGTGACCCACCATGCAGTACCTTTGGTTCCTGATGGACTGCTTGTTTCCTATTTCAAAGTGTCTGAATGACTTTGGTACCTTATCTGTCTTCTTTCCTGCTTGTGTCATTAATTTTTCTCTTCCAATTTAATATCCCTATCAACATATATGATGTATTATGTATGTATGTGTATGTATGTATGTATAATATAAATCATTTAAAAAGCAAGAAATCTCAAGAAACCCCTTTAACGAACAGTACTCTACCAGTTCTACTCTTCTTAGCCAAATTTAATAATAAAAAGTCCCCAAAACTCTGTCTACACATCTCTCACACAATCTTCAACTCATTCGATACTTTTTCATTCCTACCTCTTAACTGGAATTGGCACTGACTTTGAAATTCAAGAGCTCTCCCATCCTCTTCTTACTCAACTCAATTAAGCATCCTCTCCCTCTGTGAATAGCTTTCCTTGAGTCCCTTCCTCTTATTCACTTTCTGGCCCTTGCTGTTTGTTTTCATTCCCTTCACATTGTGACAGGAGTGCCCAGGGTTCAGTCCTGGATGTTTTCTCTTTTCTATCTATACAACCCTCCCCTTAAAGCTTTAAATGCCATCTCTATACTGATGGCTCCCAAATCATGTGTTCAGATTTGATAGTTCTTATGAGGTTGTCACTCTCATAAAAAGAAGAAGAAATGAAGTAACTAAGATACTATATTCCAAGCCTACCTAAAGCATTTTACATGATTGCATAACTGAGCTTATCATACACTTTCAAAATTGGTACTCTGGGGGCTGGGAAGGTGGCTCAGTGGTAGAGTGCTTGCTTTGAATGCATGAGGCCCAGGGTTTGATTCCTCAGCACCACATAAGTAAAAAGAAAAAAAAAGCCGGAAGTGGCGCTGTGGCTCAAGTGGTAGAGCGCTAGCCTTGAGCTGAAGAGCTGAGGGACAGCGCCCAGGCCCAGAGTTCAAGCCCCATGACCGGACACCCCCCCCAAAAAAATGGTACTCTGTCATCCCATTTTGTAGAGAAGGAAATGGAGTCCCTGTATGATTCTTGTTTGTCCTCTCTCTTTTCTTCCTCTCTCACTTTTCTCCCTTTCTGATAAAGGCTGTCACTTTGCAGCCCAGGATAGAACTCACTATGTAACCAGGCTGGCTAACTCATGGTCCTCTAGTCTCAGTCTTCTAAGTGCAGACAGGTCTGTGCCCTGTGCCACTATAACCAGCTTTCGTGGTTGCATATCTAGCAACAGAAAAGAGTAGATCTGCAAGTTGAGACTAAACAATTGATTTTGTATACTGGGTGGAAAATTTGAGCAGCCTTTCACATGTTCTCACAACCTGTTTCTCAAGACAGAAGTTTGGAATGATTTCTTCATGTCACTTGGCATTTAATCTATGTGGAATTTCTGGTCATTTTGGCTTTGCAATGATTTACATCACTTCTTTCCATTTCTCCTGCTATTACTTAGTCCAGAGTTTCTCAGCCTTAGCACAAATGACATTTGAACTCCTAGTTGTGAGGGGCTACCAAAGGCATTTTAGGATGTTTTAGTATCATGCCACTATCAAGCTGATGCCAACAGCACCCACCGACTATGACCACCAGAGATGTCTCCAGACATTGCCTAGCATTGTCTGAGAACCCACTGAACTAGTCCAAGCCCTCATTGTTTGCCTCAACTCCAACTATAGACCACTACCTGATCTTCTTGTTTCCATTTTTATTCCTATTGGTTATTTTATTGTCCATAAACCAAACAAAATAGAAATGAGATTAGGCTATTCCTCTGTCTAAACTCCTTTAAGGCTTTCCTATTCAAGTTTGAAAAAAAAAATGTCAATGGAAAAACATTAGATTTTTCCAAAGGCTTTGTGTCATTTGGCCTCAGCCACTTTACCATGCTCATCTCACATGATTTTCCTCTATGCTTCACCCAGTGAGAGCACTTCACAGTTGCTGAAATCAGCTGAGCTTCCTACCCACAAGTCCCGCCCTCTACCAGGAAATCGCCACTTCCCTCTGTCCACACATGCACCCCTAGATCCTGAAACTCACCACACTGCCTCCTTCATCACTGAGTTTCAGCTCTAGTGCCACCCCATGGAGGGACCTTTTCTAATCACTCTGTGCAAACATGCTCTCTTTGCCTCTTCTTCATTATTCTGTCTCACCATGATGCCCTTTTCTTTTTTTATCCCACTTATTATAGGTACATATTCCTCTGCTCTTATTGATATGTTTTCCAGGTCCTACGTTAAACTGTACATCCCACAGAGCATGGACACAGCTATCTGTTTATTGTGGGATTCTTAACACTTGGCACTAAGTCTAGAGCAGAGACATTCTCTAGGTCTTTAAGTGGTGCCAGATGTTGATGGCTCAGACCTATATCATCCTACCTATATGGGAGGCTGAGATTGAGAACACTGCAGTTTGAGGCTACCCTGGGCAGACAAGTCAGCATCTAGACCCACTTTCTCAATAGCTATATAGAAGATCAAGATTACAATTCCAGGCCAGCCTTGGCAGAAAATTCCATGAGACTCTGTTTCCATGGAGAGAAGCCAGACACAGTGGCATGTGGCTGTGATTCCAGCAACTATAGGAAGCCTAAATAGATAGACCACAGTTCAGGCAAGACCCTATCCTAAAAGTAACCAGCGAAAAGTAGAGCTAGAGGTGTGGCCCGGGGTATTATGCCAGCCTAGCAAATGTGAGGCCCTGAGTTCAAGTCCCAATATGACCCCTACCCAAAGGTCAAATAAGGCCCTCAATGAAGAAGGTGATGTGGCTTAGAATGGTTTAATGGCTTCAAACAGTTACCACAAAAACACAAAAACCTAGTGCTAGAATGAACTTTTGAGGAAGAAGGAGATGAGTAAATGAGGAGAAATTGGCTAGCACAGTGAGTCTGAGGAAAAAGGAAATCCCTGCTGGGCTACAAATGTGCATTCTTGAGCCGTGAACCAGTAAGTCTCAGGTTAAAAATGTTATTTCTGGCCACATTACCCACTGCTGGCTAGCTCTTCCATAGCATGGTTTTCCCCTATTCAGTTTGTGGTTGTAATTTTGGGAAAGTACCCCCCATTATCAGTTCTACTGGGTTCCACATTCAGGATGTTAGGAAACAGGAATTAAGAATAACCTCCTTGGGGCCATTTCAACAACTATGGTTTCTGAGGAGCGCTCCTGTTCCACAAGTCAGATGCCTAGTATGGATGATGTTCTGTGACTTTCTTCCACAATGGACTTTCAGTACTGACCATAATAAGTGTGTATGTGTGTGTGCATGCACGCACGCAAGTACACGCATGGGAACTTGTTTATACTAGTACTAGAGTGATCTAGTCACTCTTAAGGCTCAAATCTTCAGACAACCAAGCTTCTCATATAATAGAAAGAAATTGAGGCTTTGGAAATTTGACTTGCCCATTGTCACATAGCTTATTAGTTGGATTGCTGGATTCAAGCAGAAACCAGCTTGTCTGAAAGGCTCATTTCAAAACAGAATTTGCTCCTCTTTCTTTCTTGCTTGCTTGCTTTCTTGATTTTCTTTCTTTCTTTCGTTGGTCCTGGGGCTTGAACTCTGGGCCTGGGCACTGTCCATCAGCTCTTCAGCTCAAGGCTAGTGCTCTACCACTTGAGCCACAGCACTACTTCTGGCTTTTTCTGCTTATGTGGACTGAGGAATTGAACCCAGGGCCTCATGCATGCCAGGCAAACACTCTACCACTGAGCCACCTTCCCAGCCCTCTTTTTTTTCTTATTAGAGAGTAATTTGTAGATGCAAAACTGCCATTCTAGGTGCTCAGGGTTTTATGAAACCTTATAATAGAGCAATCATTTCCACCTTCTTTCTAAGAGGCCACTGTCATCAACATTCTGATAAGAATGTCCTCAGCTCAACACCTTTCCTAGCCTAGTTATTGCTTGTCCTGAACATGGCTTAGCCCTGCTTAGTACCTGTAAACCCAACTGATCCATCATCACTTCTTTAAAAGCTCACATGGGATCAAAAGACCCCCCTGGCTCACCAGAGAATACGAGATCCCAGACTGACCCACCTTCCTTGTTTGTGTCTCCCTACCCTGCAAGTCCTAACATTTCATGTGGGCATAAATTGTTTTATTCCTACTGTTCTTATGTTTTGTTTTAGAGTGTCTGAAATTTTGTGAGTCACTTCAACTACTTCTTGGAAGGAAAGACAAAAATATTCCTATTTACCATGGAATAAATAGATATGAGCACAAACAGTACATTAACTAGCATGAAATTTGCCAAAGAAGAACATATAATATATAATAATAAGAGCTATGCAACTCAAAAGTGGGTCTTTTGAGCTAAGGGTTTCTGTTCAATATCAGATTTGGTTTTAAAGAGGATAAAAATTAGATTGATTGATTGTCAGTCATGGAGCTTGAACTCTGGACCTTGGCGCTGTCCATGAGCTCTTCAGCTCAAGGTGAGTGTTCTACCACTAACCACAGTGCCACTTCCAGTTTTCTAGTGGTTAATTAGAGATAAGAGTTTCACAGAGTTTCCTGCCCGGGCTGGCTTTGAAGTGTAATCCTCAGATCTCAGCCTCCTGAGTAGCTAGGATTACAGGCGTGAGCCACCAACCCCTAGCAAAAATTAGATTTATCTGGGGAATGAAGTATGAGATGCTTTGGGGAGAGGATAAGATCAAAATGTGTGATAGATCCTTCCCTATAACTCTCCAGTGTTCAATTGTTTCCATTTGAATATTTCCTTTTCACTTCTGCTTTGTGTTGGTAGACCCTGGTGCCCTGCCACCTTGGTAGAAGTTGGAAGTTCAGAGGAAACTTCTCCTTTCTCCTGAGTTCTGTCAGCATGGGCTTGTAAGTGCTTATGCAGTAAGATGCTCTATGTAGTGTCTGGAATCTTCTTCAGGCTGGAGATACACATAGAAATACGGCTGTTACAGCAATAAAGACACATATAGCAATGGCACCTAGCAGAAAGCAGCAGCTGCCATGTTGGCAGTGGGTAATGTCCACAGCACACCCCAAGGCAGTTCTTTCTGAAAAGTGAACTTCTGCATAAACTGCATACCAGTCCTCATACCCCTAGAGTGGCTCTACATTTGCATTTTTCCCAAGCCTCATCCTTCTCTTTCAATGTCTATGCTGTGAACTTCCCTAAATTATTCTAATAAATTCATTGATGCTTTTTTTGCTTCAGTTAACTATAGTTACTTTTATTAAGTTTTGCAAGGATTTATGTTACATTATTAGGATAACGTAGGAAGAAACAGGAAAGGGAAGAAGAAATATCTCCTTTACAGGCAGATGTCAATGAAAAAATTGGTCTTTTCACTTTCTTCTAGGAAATTTTCTGGGGACTATCTTGAATTCTATCTATCTTAAATTCCATCTAGATACCTGATGAGGTCATAAAACAAACACTAACCATTTTGTTAAGTTTCCAAGGTTATGAGTTTATGAGTTTAGGGTGAGTCTATTACCCAAAACACGGGGACAACAGCTGAAACATTAGGGCATTCATTTGTCAGACATGTGCTTTAATTTTCTGATGTTCTACCTATTCCAGGTGTTCACATCTTCCCTGGCTGATGCTTAAACACTGGGTTGTAATAGTTGGGTGAAGTGAGCTAACATCTTAGAATTCAGCTATTTGTGATACTAGATACCTCACCTTTTTGAGGTAAAAAGGTTAAAATGTTTTGAATAAAGGGTTCGAGAAATGTCTTGTACCATCTATGCTGTCTAAGGAGATAAGAGGCTTGGACAGCAATGGAGTGTATCTGTGATCTGCATAGCTATGTAGATATTGTCAATTAAATAAAATGAGTGATATCATTCATCAGAGAGAATGTGAGTCGCTGTAGAGTGTACTCAAAGATGAGTACATATATCAGAAGTGATGGTATGCATTACTCTATGTCTTTAAGTTTCCGTGTAAGGACCTGAAATATCTTATATAATAGCAACAGTATATTCTTCCTTTATCTGATAGATGTATAATACAGAGAATGTGATCCTCAAAGTTCAGATTCTCTTAGCTGTGTTTCCTTTCAGATGCTTTGAAGAGGGACTTACCGCTAGTTACTTGATTGCTCTGAACAACCAGCCCTGGGCTTACATAATATTTATGGGTGGACCTTGGAACACTTCTGTATTGTTGGGAAACTCCCTAGAGTCAAAAGTTAATTTTTAAGCACGATTAGGCATGCTGGGAAAAGTCCTTAGATGATCAGCAGTGTCACATCTGGAAGTCACATGGGAGCCACATGGGATGGAAATCTTTCTTTGCAAACTATTGTCTAGTTAAGCAAACTACCTTAGAGGCCCTGCCCCCAACCTAGAGATATACCAGCATCGTTTCAGGTGGGACATTCTCATTTGATCTACAAGATGCTGCTTTTTTGTTGCTTAGTGGTCTTCTAATGGATATGTAATGTGAATCCCTTACTAAGCCCGATAGGTAGTACTGTAAAAACTAAGCCAAGGCATAGGACGTTCCAGAAGACAAGAAGGCATTTCCTCTTCTGGAAAGTGAAGGTGTGACAGACTGAAGAATTTCTCAATAGATTTCTTGAGGAAAGCTGATGCAGAGACAAATGCTGAGAGTTGTCAGATTTGTTGCTAGTAATCAATAGGGAACAGGCTGGGACTTGATCAGACAAGCAGGTATGGAAGTGAATTTTCCAAGATCATTCTGAGTCACCCAGAGCCTGTTTTCCACATGCAGAAGGATCTAAAAGTCAACCTGACAAAGTGGCGAGGGGTGGGCAAACCCAACTAAAACAATCACAGATAGAATTGGGACCAGTTAAGATGCAAATCTGATTTTTGCTGAAGAATGGATTTCCACCTTCAAGAATGGCCCTTATTTTGCCAAGTCTTAAAGATGATGTCTAAAGTGACATATTAAAGGGATGAATACATTCATAGGTAACATTCGAAGAATCTTCATGTCCTTCAATTCCCCAGCTCCTTTCTCATTTTTTTTTCTTTGCTGCTTTTCACAAGGCATAGGAGAACAGGTACAAATCAACCACCTGACTCAGAGTCTCTGATCATTTTTAAGATACATTTTTTCCTGCCCCAGTGTGAAGATAATATGAAATGGACTTGTTATTGACTGTTTTTTGGGTTTTTTGTTTTGTTTTTAACAATACCATTTCTCTCAGGACCTAAAGCCTTCCTTTAATGACAGAAATGTGTCTTCCTTTGTTGAAATGGAAGTTTGAGATGCAGCAGTAAAAACATATTCTAAAGACTTTTCATCCACTATAAACTCTGTTTCCTTCAGAAGTTTTAGAGAGTATTCACCAGAAGACAGAGAGCAAGAGTGATCAGAAGGTAAGGAGTGGTTCTCCTGCTACAAGTGTTTATGTTCATGATGGCCCAGATCTACGAAGATCTGCATAGAGACAGTATGAAATAAGACTGTTTTGGAAACTGTGGTAAGAAGGAGGCAATGAGTCAGTGCTTACTCTCCCCAGAAAAAGATATTGCTCACTGGGGAAGCTTTGGGGCAAACCTGTACATGTATATCTGGGGGTGGGGTTGGAAACACAAACCTACATATGGGAATTTGGAAGGAAAGAGTGGGGAAAAGAGATGCTGGTCATGGAAAGGTGGGAAATCACATTGTGGAACTAGTCTTGAAAGTGGATCTCTGAGGTAGAAGGAGCAGAAGGTAGATTTGCTTATCCTGTGGGAAACCCACAGACATTTATGTCATTTTCTTCATGCTTCCAATTTTATTTTGTTTTATTTTTCAATCTAGCACGTGTGAAATGATTGTGGCTTAGAGAAAAATGTAGTTTTAGTAACCTTAGGGTTATACTTAATGTCCAAGTTTAGGGTTTAACCAAACATAGCGTACCTGGAAATGGTCCTTTATTTGTCAGTAGCCGAAATAGACGCTGAGTCACAGAAGTGACACAAACACGTGTGGTTTCTGTTGCATGCCACCATATTCCCTGGAGATGTTGGTGACCTTTACTTTTTGTTTGCTCGGGCCTTGAAATCTCCTTTTCATTGATAATCATTGGCTTTGCTCCAGGATGGTGCCTTCAGACTGGCCCATCACTAGTTAACCTTTCAGATAGCAATGCCTTTGTGTTTGTGATTGACTTTGGGAATTGAGCTCTAGGGGATGTCATCATATAAAGTTAGCAGTTTTACTCAGTCTCCCAAACATTGGTAATTGGTGAAGGCATAGCTTTGAAGGCATAGCTATGGATTAAATTTTATTTGTGGTTAAAGAGAAAGGCAAAGAAGAATTCTTGTGGTTTGGAAAAAGACATGTAACCCTCCTCCCAGTGTTGTAAGCAACAACAGTGACTACCCAGCCTCCACGTACCCACTAACCTATATCCCTGGTACAGAGGAAGAGTTAGTGCTTAGGCACTAACAATACAGTCAGATGGACTTACATCAATAAGGAATAGAGTACCGTTCTCTTACTTTCCACACATTCTATCATTGTTTATATGTTATAATATGCATTTCATGGTGTAGTGGTAATTGTATATTCTCTAGTCCACTGATTCTGTGGAAAATAGGTAAAGGTAGTCTGCTCTTCTCCAGGAGGACTGGAGGCAGGGGATGGGCCAGTCCTGCATGCTTCCCTCGTGTTTGTTCTCTCCATTCAGGTTGAACAGTTGTTTGAAAACCATTATGGTAGTTTCCAAAAGATACGTCTTTGGAAATTAACTGGGTCAGAGTTTGAAACAAGATTAGATCTTGTAGCTTGTCCTAGCTGGGATTCACTCCTGTCTGTTCTTTATGACTTGTGCTGAACACACCATCACAGCTCAGGCTAACAAGAGAGGCCGTGGCTATTCAGGTCTGACATTTGATATAGAGCCTACCTCCAAACAGCCTCTTCCCCAGGCCATTTCCTGCCTCTATGCCCTCATTTTCCTCTGCCTCATTCCCCAAGGTGAATTATCAGTACTCACCACTGTGTGTACATTACATTAAAACCAGACTTGTGCAGCAAGCACTTTGTTCATCTTATTTCCTATTTGCTAGAAGCTCCCTCTGCAGAAAGAGAATCTACTTACACTTAATGCAATCCCATATCCTACACTGCCCATTAGCCAATGTGATTATGCTCTTGCGTGGTTATGATTTTGCTTCTGGTTTAGAGGTGGTCTATTTCCCAAGGACAATTCACACTGTCACATACAGTTATGTTGATCCTCAGAATAACCTTGAAGAGCAAAATTGCTTTGTGGAATTAGAAACAAATGTGGGGTGTGGCAGTTGGATATACACCACTCAGACCTCTCTTTAACAAAGAACTAGGAAGGTAGTCTGCTGACAGGCTCTGAGCATGGAATGAAGACCGGAGCATGTCACTTTGATGAGGACCCTGGCTATTAACTCAATGATATTGTTAGTGAGACAAGATCAGACTATATATCATGATTACATGGCTTCTTCTTGCCGAATGCTTCTTCCCATTATTTTTCACAGATGTTTCTTCTTACCCCTAAACCATCTATATTCCAAATTCTTCCTTAGTTTTTGCTTCTCAGAAGGCAATAGGTTAGGGATGAGGAGGAGGAAATAAGAGTCAAATATGTGTTTCACTATGCATCTAAATTTCTTAAGTTTCCTACTCCAGCCTGGAGGTATGAATAGACCCTTGGGAACCTGGGAGTTACTGTAAGGGGTCTGTAAATATGTGCAGGCCAACACTGCCTGCAGCTTGAATGCATAATATGTCTAGTATGTTGAGTAATACATGTGCTATTTTTAAAACTTATGAATAAAAAACAATTTTAGTAGTACATTTTTAGATCGTGAGCACTATAGCATAATATGCATGTGTGTACACACAAGCACATGTACATGAACATATACACACATACATGCACACACACACACACACACACACACACACACACACACACACACACACAATCAGGAAAGGTTTTACTTCCAAAAGGCAGTCTAGAGTTGAATTCTGTGAGCCACTGTTTTAGTTGGTATAACATTTTTGTCTTCATAAGTACCTGGTAATTTCTTCCAGAGACAGACCAACAGTAAATTATGAGAAAGCCTGCCTAACTTCCAAATAGAATAGGTGTAATTTGGCAAATATCAAAACTGAAAGGTGCCAAACAACCAGTTATGGAATATAATAAGCTGCTATGTGTCCCCATATTGCAAGCTCAAATTTAAACATGCACTTATTATACTGTCAACCTGGAATCTTGACTCTCTTCTTACAGAGACAAGTAAGTAAAAATATTCGGCTTGAGCTAAATATCCCCATTTGTTTGGGGATGAATTGTTTTGTCTTAGCATACAATAGTTATCTTTAGGGAACAAATACTTGCAATTTAGGATTGTTACCTAGGTAGAATCTTGTCCAGCAGAGTAGGACACAAGGATTCATTCTGGGGAAGCATAATAACTTGGTCAAAGCCTCATATCTAATAAATGGCATATGTCCCTCGAAGCAGTAGCTAGGAACCCAACTGTGGTTTGTGATTGAGGTGCTAGCTTTATCTGTCAGAATATGCTAGAATATGCTGCTGTAACAAATAGCACAAATATGTTCGTAGATTAACATTAAGGAATACTATTACAACTTAACCCCAAAAATCTCTTATAGCTCTTGATGTTCTCTAAGATACTTGCCTTCTGTATGGTAACTCAGACATCCAAGCTGCTTTGAACAAATGACTCCAGTGTCATCAAAGCATGAGGGTGAGGGGTAGGGCATACAGGAACATTGTTCACTGGTAGTTAAATATCAAGGTCTCTACCTGTCACATAGGCCAGCATCACATAACTCTATCTAAAAGGCCTAAAACACGGGATTAAAGTAAACACAAATTACAGAAGTTCTCTCAGAGTGCTAATTTCCTAAGTCAGTAGCATATTAATCATGAATTAGTTGATGGGTTTTGTTTAGTCACTAATATTTTGAAGGATTATGGGAGTGATACACTTTAAGATTCTTTTTCTAATTAAGAGAAAAAAAAAACAAAGTCTTGGTCAGGCAGGACAGAAATTGTGTGCTTTTGGGGGATCTAACTGTGGAGCTGGATGGTGGTTAAAAAGTGACTGAAGAAGGATTTGCAGGGAGGGAAGTGCTGATAGGTGGTGGTTGAGAAGTCTGTGAAGAAGGCTTTCCAAGGAAGAAAGTGCTGAAGGACAGTGGAGTTTCTCTTGACCATAGTTCTTGAATTTATCACTTTGCTCCAGATAGCCTTCAAACAATGTCAAGTTTTATTTAAAAAAAAACTTTTGATCTTATGTTTGTCTTCTATCTGCCTTCCCATTCCCTAATATTTCTTTGAAAATAAGTTGATAGCTAGACTACTGGGTTTCTTGCCATATTTTCATACCTGCAGTGCTGTGGATGCTAAGATGGCAGACAGACACACTGCAAAAGGAAGTCAGATGCGGTTTCTGCATCAAGTGATTTATTATATTCTTGACATTTCCTACTTCCACTGGCCTAGTGCCCCACAGGTAAGGTAACTTGCCAAGGCTGGGAGCTTGTTCATACTTCAGGGCTGAGTGTTGGTACAAGTCCTTCAAACCACCCAGGCCTGTGAACTGGACTTGGATATTCTCTTCCTTGAAATTCTTCCACCTTTTCCCTCTGAAATGAAATTATTAATGGAGTCATTCTCACTTCTAGTAGATCTGAGATGTTGACTCTCAAGCTACAGAGTGTTACAGTGAGGAGTCAGATGAGAATAGTACATGGGCTAAGGGGCTTCCAATTGAGCCTAGTGAACAACAACAATGGCTGAGATGTAGCTTGCTAGTCTAGTTCACAACTTTGGAATCAGATTGTTTAGATTCATTCACACCTTGGCTTCACTACTTACTATTTGTGTGGTTCTAGGCTGTTTACTTAATCTTTCTGAGTCTTGGATTTTTTTTAACTTTCAAATATGGAAGATTGCATCTACTTCAATAAATAGGAATCTTACAAGGGTAGATGCAACCAGCATTAATAGGAAAGATGTCTGGTAACCTATCAATGGCCACCGTTGTTAACTTCACTAGTAAATATGAGATTTAGCAAGACATAGCTACCATAGACTTCAGTTTCCATATCCATGAGTAGAACTAGAACCAATGTCTCTGGTCCCTCCCACTTGTGTAGGTTATTATGTCTCTGCTTATCTATCTATCTATCTATTGATAGATCTCTATATCTATATCTACCTACCTATCTATGTATCTCAAATGAAGTAAATAGTCCCTTAAAAAGTAAGCTTATAGTTGGGTGCTGGTGGCTCATGCCTGTAATCCTAGCTCTATTCAGGATGCTGAGATCTGAGGATCATGGTTCAAAGCTAGCCCAAGCAGGAAAGCCTATGAGACTCTTATCTCCAATAAACCACCAGAAAACTGGAACTTGCACTGTGGCTCAAGTGGTAGAGCGCTAACCTTGTGCTGAAGAGTGAGGGACGGTGCTCAGGCCCAGAGTTCAAGCCCCATGACTGACAAAAAAAAAGAAGGAAAGAAAGAAAGAAAGAAAGAGAGAGAGAAAGAAAGAAAGAAAGAGAGAAAGAAAGAAAGAAAGAAAGAAAAAGAAAAAAGTCAGCTTATAGCTGGTTGCTGGTGACTCACACCTGTAATCCTAGCTATACTGGAAGCTGATATATCAGGATAGCAGAAAAGTCCATGAGACTCTTATCTCCAATTAACCACTAAAAAGCCAGAAGTGGAGTTGTGGCTTAAATAGTAGAGTGCCAGCCTCAAGTGAAAAAAGCTAAGGGACTCTGAGTTCAAACCCCAGTACTGTCAACAACAACAATAAAAAAGAAGAAAGAAAGATAAGTTTACATTATGCAGATATGAGTTACTGATTATCATTTTAGTCTCTTTGGGATTCTATAACAAAGACCACATTGGTTCTCTGATATGCAGAAGCTAGATCTAAAAATATACCAGGCAATAATAAATAATATAGGTCTCTCAGCATTCATACACTGAGACCAAAGGAGGATATTCTTAGGATAGGAGCAGAGAGGCACAATGCCTATGTGCATCTGAGCATGCAAAATAATTTTTATCAAAATGAACTCCAAGAGGGCTGGGAAGGTGGCTCAGTGGCAGAATTCTTGCCTTGCATGCATGAGGCCCTGGGTTTGAGTCCTCAGCACCACATAAGCAGAAAAAGCTGGAAATGGCACTGTGGCTCAAGTGGTAGAGCACTAGCCTTGAGCTGAAGAGCTAAGCACCCAGACGCAGAATTCAGGCCCTATGACTGACCCCTCCCCCACAAAAAAAATGAACTCCAGGAAATGGAAACAAGAGGGTTTTTGATTGTTTGTTTGTTTTTACTATTTTTGCTTTCTTTTCTTTTTGTCCAGTTTGTTCATTTATATGACGTTGGCAGTGTGAGAGGAGGCACAGAACTGGAGGGACAAAGGGTAAACATAGGTAGCAATCAAACTCACTGGACACTATGTTGAAAATGAATTATACAATTTATGGTAGGGAGAGGAGGGGAAAACTGGAAGAAAGCATTGTCCAAAAAATATGTATACTCTTTGCCTGGCTTGTGTAACTGTAACCCCTCTGTACATAATTTATAATAACAATAAAAAATTTAAAGACTGCATTGGGTAGTTTATAGAAAACAGAAACTTAGGGGCTGGGAAGGAGGCTCAGTGGTAGAGCGCTTGCCTCGCATGCATGAAGCCCTGGGTTCGATTCTTCAGCACCACATAAGCAAAAAGAAAAAAGCCGGAAGTGGCGCTGTGGCTCAAGTGATAGAGCGCTAGCCTTGAGCTGAAGAGCTGAGGGACAGCGCCCAGGCCCAGAGTTCAGGCCCCATGACTGGACCCCCCCCCAAAAAAAAAAGAAGAAAAGAAAAAAAACAGAAACTTATTATTTCTCTCAATTCTAGAATCTTGACACTTATTCCTCTTGGTTCTGGAGTCTTGGAAGTCCAAAGACACGGTGTCAGCAGATTCAGTGTCTAGTGAGGACTCACTTTCTCATATATGGTACCTCTCACTGTGTCTTCACACGGCAAATGAGTCAAGGCAGCTCCCTAGGGGTCCCTTTCATAAGGGCACTAACCATATTCATGACAGGCCCACCCTCATGACCTGATCACCCTGCTAAAGTCTCTATCTCCTCAGTAATTTGGCTAAAACCTATGAATTTGTTGAGAAGGCAAACATAGCACCCACACTGTATACAGTACTCACACTGTATAGAGTACCAGCAGTAATAGCAGTGGGGGCAGTAGAGTGTCATCTTCCATCCTGTTAGCCTTTAGGTTGATGACGTCTAGGTTGACTTTGATGTGGAACTATCCTTTGATGTGTTATGTAGAAGTGTCACTTACTGTACTGTCTTTGACAGAACCTAATGCTCTTGGCATCCAATAGCTACATGATGGAGTTCAAGGCTCTCTGTCAGTGATTCCAGTCTCTAAGTGTCAATGCTAGAATCTGATTTCCAGCTCAGGAACCACAAGATTTACAGAGCCAGTCATATAGCCATACAAGATTCAGGTGACAACCAGGATTTACTTTCTTCTTCTTCTAAGAGACTCCTCTGAGGCTGCCACTTGGCTCTCTCTGTTTAGGAAATTGTACAAAGCTTTAATTCATGGAAAATAGATGGTTAAAAAAAAATCACTGAAGCCAGGTGCCGGTGGCTCACGCCTGTAATCCTAGCTACTCAGGAGGCTGAGATCTGAGGATCACAGTTCAAAGCCAGCCCGGGCAGGAAAGTCCATGAGACTCTTAGCTCCAATAAAACACTGAGAAAACCAGAAATGGCGCTATGGCTCAAGAGGTAAAGTGCTAGCCTTGAGCTGAAGAGCTGAGGGATAGAGCCCAGGCCCAGAGTTCAAGACCCATGACCGACAAAAAAAAAAATCTCTGAATGCTTTCGTAACCCAGCAGGCCATAGTTCTTGTTGAAGGAAGAAAGTGCCATTTTCCCCTTAGGTTAAACACTGGGAATGAGAGCAAGCACCCTTCTGTCTAGAACTAGCATAGATACATGCAATGAAGAAAAACATGTTGGGACTCTCATTGTAGGTGGAGATCTTTGGTTCCAAGCAATAGAAACCAAAATTAACCAATTTATGTGAAGAAAGGGAATAAAATAAGCAAACACACATACATCATATAAGACACATCTGTTGGGAAGCTTTAGGGTAGCTCACAGAATCAAATCAAATGTTAGAGAATCTGGCTTTGTATAGGACAGAAAATTAGGATGACTAGGCAGGGAAACCAATGGACATTCCGTTGTCTAATCTGCCATACCAGCTCCTCGACCAGCACAAGGAGACACATGGTGAGATACTTGCTCCTGGGGTCCATGTAGTGTTTCCTGCTAAGCAAGCTGTCTTATCTTCTCTGCCACAGTCTCCCATGTGTTCTTGTCAGCCTCCACTGCTCCATTCCATTCCTGAGGTCGTCTGGGTTCACAGTGACCCAGATGGACTCAGCATGTGTCTGTGATCAAATGAAGCAGTGGTCTTCTCACCCGGGATTTCATCTCTGAATGTCTTTCTGGCCCACCTGCAGGAAAGTGGGCAGTCCTCCCTGAAGCCGTCTGCTTGCCTCCCCTTTCCTTCTTACTCAAGTTTCACCCTCTGATTCTGCAGTGTTGGGCCCTAAGGTCTCTGGTTACCCAGCTGCTCACTTGCTTAACAGCAAACTAAAAATAAGTGTCTTCAGGCCTGTTCCTGTCGGCAGTGATGGTTGGGCCACCACTTCACCACAAGGACACTTGTCATTTGGGCATTTAGAAAGGAAAACACTTAAGTGTTAGTTTATCAGCCTAAAGGAGCTACAACAACAACCCAAAGCACAGACTACCACCCATCCCACCCACATACTTCTGGTCAGAGAGTACGCTTACAGGGGAAAGTTGGCCCATCCTGTGGGTGGTACGGAGGTGGTGTTTCTTTATTTACCTTTGCAGGGGCAGAAAGCTTGGTGGGAAGCCCAGGGCAGCTGCCTTTTAAAAGTTCCCAGGGAAACTTTTAAAGAGAATAATGATGATTAGAAACATTTGCAAAACACGAAGAATGAAGAAGAAAAACAGGCTGTGATGTAGGTCTACTAATTTAGGCTGTTTCTCATCATAACATCTAATGTGGGAAGTGCTGAGGAGTCATGGTATTGTGTCAGGGATAACAAGCCAGGGCCCAGCTCCTCCTGAGGAATTAGGCCTAACCTAAGGCAAAGTGTATTGAGTGTCACTAGCATGATAACACAAATAATATATATCACTCATAGGCTTCCTTGTCCGCTTATTATTCTGATAGGAGACTTTCCTCAAGTTTCGACATTTCTTGACTAGTATTTTAATAGCTTTGAGATATTCTGTCAAGGGTTTCTTCTATAGTTTAGTGAGCAGGGGCTCTGGTCTTGGAATGCAATGCTACAATGGTGAGGTGATGGGTTTCACTGGACACCATTTGTCAAAGAAGAGTCCAGCCTCAAACCCTATTGGGTCTGGGGCCCCAGGTTGTCACCTCTGTCTCTGAGAAAAGGCAGATCTTAATGGGACAAAGTCAAGTGATTTAATTCATGAGTCATTTGTTCAGTGGTCAATTTATCTTTCTTCTTCTTTTTATTATCTTGAAAGCCATTCATTATCTTGTTCATAAGAAGACTAAAAAAGTGAAATTACCACACACTATTTTGGTACCTGTCACAAAGTCATAGAAAAGTATTAAGGGAAAAAAAACCATTTAGGAAAAATGAGGCAAGTCTATAAACTGCTTTAAAAGCATATATTAAGTGTTCTTATATATTGAAATATATATTTTACACTGTTATTATAGAATTTGCTTCCAAGAAACACTTGGTACTTGTATGTGACTACTACTAATAATAATAATAATATTTATTTTCAAGAGAAGAAGGAAGATTTATGACTTCCCATTGTTTCTTCTAAAAAATATCTAACTTTCCTTTCTAGAAGCTCCCAGGGGGTCCAAAAGTGACATGATTCTTCTTTTCTACTTCATTTATGTAGCTGATGAGGCATGCAATTTTAGAGCATTAACTATAGCAACAATCAAAATACTAGCAAAAACTTACATTAAGTGCTTAACTATATCCCCACTGCTTGACTAAGAGTTTGAAGGGATAGATCCATATGTTTACTCTTGATATAGAGAGGAGGGAGCCCTGCTTCAGAGTCAGAGGACATGTAGAGGTGGTAACAGCTTTAGAAAGAGTCAGGGGATCATTCTGCTGCGGGCAAAGGGTCTGGAGTATGGAAGAGCATGAGTTGGTCTTCCTTTGGCTGGGATTAGTGATAGAGTATTATGGTGATATTATAGTGATATAGTGATAGTGTATTGCATCCAACTAGAACACTCAGGAGAAAGCAACAAGATTCAAGTCATGTCTTAAGTAGACTACACAGGATCTATTTGGATAGGGATGACGGGAGAGGTAGAGCAATAGATGGTGGTAGCCTAGACTCAAGGGCTGCAGGTAGAAAGGAACAGAAGGAGATGACTCATGATGAGAGGTTTTGGAGAGAGAATTGACAGGACTTGGTAAATTGGGAAAATGGAGAGCAAAAGAAGGGAGAAAGAAAGACCAAGTTCTGGGCCATTGGTTTGGGCACTTAGACTAAGGGCGGTGCCATGTTCTAAGATGAGGAAATCTGGGGGAGTAACTGACTCATGCTGAGGAAATGGAAGGTTCTATTCTTACTTGCCACTTGCCAAAATTGGTGTTCTACCAAAAATAAAGAACAAAACGCTAGTAGTTTTAGCCTTCCTTTCTTCAATGTTGTATTATAAAAAATTGACCAAGCACCAAGATCAGACTGACCTAGTCCTGTTGGTTTTCACATTGTGTTACTCAAGGTAAATTTTTAGTCTATGTCAGTGTGTCAATTTCCTGATCTCCAAGAGAGAGTTAACACTACCTTTCCCACAGTGTACTTGAACAAACCTCTGTACAACTCTTAAGGCAGTCTTTGGCTCACAGAGACTGTGAATGCCAGGAGAATTGCAGTTTGTAGCCTATCGGGCCAAAAAGTTTGTGAGACCTATCTTAATCAATAAAAAGCTGAGTGTAATGATTCACGTCTATCATCTCAGGCTAAATAGGGGGATTGCAGTCCAGGCCAACCTGCCTACAAAGGAAGACCTTATTTTTTTTTAATTTTTTTTATTGTGAAAAATACTGTACAGAGAAGTTATAATTACATGAGCAAGATAATGAGTACATTAAGCATTGTAGCCTCCTCCTTTGTTTCCCCTTCCCATTCAATCCTCTCCCTGTCCCCCCAACACTCCTCCCCCCCCAAAGTTGTAAAGTTCATTTTCGACATAACGACTTGTACGTCTCATTGTTGCAATGGGTCCACCTGTATCCCTATTGAAATGATTTGTTTTTTCCCTTCCCCTCCACAAATTATACCAACCTCAAATACAGTGAAAGCAGGGGTTATACCGTGGGGGAGGGACATACAAAGCAACAAAGAAATAATCTTATAAATATGTTAGAAACAATCACATGAAAGAAAAAAACATTTGAATACATATCTTAGGGTTCATTTCCCTAACATCAACTTATCTGACCTTTTTTGCTTGACTCAAACATATACTAGTTATTGCAAATAAGGGAAACCAAGGGACCTATGTTTCTTTGGGCCTGGATTACTTCACTTAATATAATTTTTTCCAAGTCTTTCCATTTCCTAACAAATGTGGCAATGTCATTCTTTCTGATGGAGGCATAGAATTCCATTGTATATATATATATATATATATATATATATATACATATATATGTATATATATATGTGTATATATACATATATATGTATATATATATGTATATATATATATATATATATATCACATTTTCTTGATCCATTCATCTACTGAGGTGCATCTGGGTTGGTTCCATATCTTAGCTATGGTAAATAAGGCTGCAATAAACATAGTTGTGCTGGTAGCTTTAGTGTGGTCTTGTTTGTGAACATTTGGGTAAATGCCCAAAAGTGGGATTGCTGGGTCATAGGGGAGCTCTATGTGGAGTCTTTTGAGGAACCTCCATATTGCTTTCCAAAGTGGTTGAACAAGTTTAAACTCCCACCAACAATGCAGTAGGATTCCCTTCTGTCCACATCCCCTCCAGCATCTGTTGTTATTAGAGTTCTTGATTCTAGCCATTCTAACAGGGGTGAGGTGGTATCTCAATGTTGTTTTGATTTGCATTTCTTTTTTTTGGGGGGGGTCCGGTTGTGGGGCCTGAACTCTGGGCCTGAGCACTGTCCCTCAGCTCTTCAGCTCAAGGCTAGTGCCCTACCACTTGAGCCACAGTGCCACTTCCGGCTTTTTTCATTTTGCTTATGTGGTGCTGAGGAATCGAACCCAGGGCCTCAGGCATGCAAGGCAAGCGCTCTACCACTGAGCCAACTTCTCAGCCCTGATTTGCATTTCTTTTATGGCTAGAGAGGTTGAGCATTTCTTCATGTGACTATTAGCCATCCTTCTTTCCTCTTAAGAGAAGTTTCTCTTTAAGTCTTTAGCCCACTTATTTATTGGGCCCTAATTTCTTTGAAGATTTGTTGTTGGGGGATTTAAATTTTTGAGTTCCAGGTATATTTTAGATATGAGACCCTTGTCCATTGTATGGCTAGTGAAGATCTTCTCCCAATCTGTGGGCTTTCTATTGATCTTGCTAGCGATGTCCTTTGCCATGCAATTTCATGCAATCCCATTTGTCCAGCCTTTCTTTGATTTGTTGTGTTTCTGGGTCTCTATTAAGAAAATTTCGGCTTACGCCAAGGAGACCTAGGGTTTCTCCTATTCCATCCTGTAATGTTTTCAGAGTGTTTGCTTTGACTCCGAGGTCTTTGATCCATTTGGAGTTGATTCTGGTGAGGATGATATTAAGGATCTAGCTTTAGTTTTCTACAAGTAGTTAACCAATTTTGCATCTTTTTTTTTTTGTCGGTCGTGGGGCTTGAACTCTGGGCCTGCCGCTGTCCCTCAGCTCTTCAGCTCAAAGCGAGCGCTCTACCACTTGAGCTACAGCGCCACTTCCAGTTAACCAGTTTTGCCAGCACCATTTACTGAAGAGGCTGTCTTTCTTCATTCTATTTTTTTTAGCTCCCTTATTGAAGATTAGATGGCTATAGGTCTGTAGGTTCATTTCTGGGTTTTCAATTCTATTCCATTGGTCCTGAGGCCTGTTCTTGTGCCAGTACCAAGGTGTTTTGATTACTATGGCTTTATAGTAGAGTTTGAAATTTGGTATTGATATTCCTCCAGCACTGTTCTTTCTGTTGAGGATCGTTTTAGCTATTTGGGGTCTTTTATTGTTCCATATGAATTTTTGGATTGCCTCTTCTATTTCCTTGAAGAATGAGGTTGGAATATTGATAGGTATCGCATTGAATTTGTAGATAGCCTTTGGCAGTATTGCCATTTTCACGATGTTGATCCTTCCAATCCAGGAGCATGGGAGTTTTTGCCACTTTCTAAATTCTGTTTTGATTTCCTTTTTCACGTTTTTAAAGTTTTCATCATAGAGGTCCTTCACTTCTTTGGTTAAGTTAATTCCTAGGTATTTTATTTTTTGTGGGGCTATTACGAATATAGTTGTTTCCTAATTTCAGCTCCACTTTTCTCATTGTTGGCATATAGAAAAGCCATTGATTTTTGAGGGTTAATTTTATACCCTGCTACTTTGCCAAAATTTTGAATCAGGCTTGAGTAATTTGGGAGTGGAGTCTATGGGATTCTTTAAATACAAGATCATGGAAGACCCTATTTGTAAAATAACAAAAGAAAAAAGGAGCTAGAAGCATGGCTCCATGATAGAGCACCTACCTAGTAAATGAAAACAAGGCTTTGAGTTCAAACCCCAGTACTGCAAAAATTTAAAAATCAAAATAAAAGCACGACAATAATGACAACAAGAACCTCAGCTGTCACTTTTCTCAGAACCTTATGTGTCTCCCATACACATTGCAGCTATAGCTTCAAGCACTCACACTGCCCTCCTGCTGCCTAATTTATTTCCTTTCTGTTTCCCATGTAAATTTCTTCAAAGACTTGACTATGACATTACTTCTTTCTACTTCTTCATCTCCCTTCTCTCCTTGACCCACTCTAGCTGTACTTTCTCATTGAAACCACTCTCATCTAGGCCACCAATGGCTTCCATCTTAACAACACAGCTTAGATTTTCTACAACACTCCCCTCCAGCCCCACACACATACACAAAGGCTCTCAGACCAAAGGCTTGCTCACTAGCCTGTGGTGCTACTGGAAGGCAGTTAAACCTTGAGGAAATGGGCCTAGTATGAGTGGTGTGACTTTGAAGGAGCTACTGGGACCTCACCACTTCCTGTCTCTTTCTCTCTGCTTCCTAGTCACCATGAGGTAAGCAGCATCCTCTGCCATGCTCTCTGCTGTGCCAGAGGGTCCTGCTCTAAGTTTCAGAATGTTGTTTTAAACTATGAATCTTTTCTTCCTTGAAGTTGGTTATCATAGGTATTTTGTCATAGCAGTAAAAAGTTGACTAACACACCACACCTTGCCTTTCTCTGACCCCTCCCATAGCTTCAATTCCCCCTACCCACAACTGTTCCCATCTTTCTTTGAATACTCCCATTCTTTTCCTCTATAACTGTACTTCCGAGTTTTCTTCTTTCTCACTATATTTTCTTATTTCTACTGTACTGGAATTAAGATGGTACAGTACCCCACATTTGCTTCTTGACCTATATTTCCATCCATGCCCCTTCTAAGTGATGACATTAGTCCTATGGTCTTAAATACCATCTATCTGTGTGTGTGTGTGTGTATGTGTGTGTGCATGTGAGTGATGTGTGTGTGTGTGTCAAGACTTGAACTCAGGTGTGAGGGCTTGAACTCAGGATCATGAGTTCATTGTTAGCTTTTTGTTTAAGGCTGGGGTGCCACCACTTAGGACCTACTTCTACTTTCTGCTAGTTAACTAAAGAGCCCGGCAGATTTGTCTGCCCAGACAGGCTTTGAACCATGATCCTCAGATCTCAGCCTCCTAAGTAGCTAGGAAAATAGATGTGAGCCACCATGCTTGGCAAAAGACTTGAGTTCTAATCTTTTTTCCTAGCATTAACTACCTGAAGAAATCCTAGGTTGATTATTTCCCTGTCTGAGCATTCATTTCTTCATTTGTCCAATCAAGTGTCTCTCAGGAGGGCAATGCTCTCTGATTCTCCTTCCCTCGCTTTTCCTGATTGTGGTGCCACCATACCCAGAAAAATCCATATACTTCTGGAAACACTGAAGCTAAGAGAAAGATAAACATGTGGAGAAATTAGGATTCTTGAAAAGATAATGTGAGTCCTTAAGGGGCAGGAAGAGAGCACCCACCTCCTAGGGTGGTAGCAAGAAGTAAATGAGGTAGAACATGTGGAGCACTTACTAGAGTGCCTGAGAAAATAGCAAGGCCAGGATAGACTTTATCTCTAAAAATAAGGAAGAGAATGTTAGTAGCCAAAACTTGCACAGTAGCATGGAGCTCTGACTTGTACATGGGAAGGCAGTGTTTGGAGTTAAGGAAGGATGAAAAGAGCTGCAGTAGACCAGTGCTTAGTGTGGCAGTAAGGAACACATTAGAGACAATTTGCAAAATCAAATATGGATACCACTTGCACTAGCTCAAAGCTAGTAGCTTGGATGATGTGAAGGTGCACCCAAATGGGAAGATATTTGGCTTTTTTGTGTGGTGGCTGATCCTGGGGATTGAACGCAGGACTTGAGCAATGTCCCTTAGCTTTTGTGCTCAAAGCTAGCTCTCAGCTTTTTGGTGATTAATTGGAGATAAGAGTCTTACAGACTTTCTTGTCTAGCCTGTCTCTGAACCACAATTCTCAGTTCTCAGTAGCTAGAATTGCAGGCATGAGCCACAAGCTTCTGGCTGACATTTGACTTTTAAAGACGCTCTCCATTCCATATAAAGGTAAGGTCATAGCTTGGCATATAGTTTATGCTATAATACTAGCCACTCAAGACTTAGGGATTGAGAAGATCATAGTTTAAGGATAATCTTGGCAAAGATAAGGATAATCTTGGCAAAGAGCTAGTAATTCCTCCCCACAACTCAACAATAAAAGTTAAGCATGGTGGCATACACCTGTCATCCCAGGACACATACACAGAATTATGGACCAGGTTGGACCAGGTATAAATGTGAGGTCCTATTTCAAAAATAATCAAAAGTAAAAAGTACTGAGCATGACTCACATGGTAGAGTGCTTGTCTAGTTACTAAGGCCCTGAATTCAAATCCTAGTACTACCAAAAATTAACAGCTAAGGCCATGATACAAGAATCCAAGACCACAGCTGGAAGTTTACTAGACCAGATATCAAAATTTATCATAAAATTATAATAATTATAACAGTGTGCCATTGGCACAACAATGAAAGCAATGGAATAGAAGAGTCCAGAAACAGACAAAAGCATATACAAGCATTTTATTTTTTTTATTGTGAAAAAAACTGTACAGAGGGGTTACAATTACATGGGCAAGATAATGAGTACATTTCTTATCAAGCATTGTAGCCTCCTCCTTTGTTTAAGCATTTTATTTTTGAAAAGGGTAGCATCTCAGAGTACTGGGAAAGGATAATCTTATCAATAAATAGGACTGGTCCAAATGGATGTCTTAATGGAAAAAAATAAGCAAGAATGAAACTCAATCCCTGCCTTACCTATAGCAAAAACCTAAAAAAAATCAATTCTTTACTCTCTGTATATTTAAACACAAAAGGTTCTAGGAGACAATATAGGAAAATCTGTCATACCACCCTGAATGTGTATGATCTCAAAAACTAAGGAGCATTAGGCCTGGTAGATACTTGGATGGGAAATACCAGGTGCAGAGAGAGAGGGAGAAAGAGAAGGAAGGGAGAGAGAGAGAGAGGGAGGGATGGGGGAGGGAGGGAGAGAAAATGAGAGAGAGGGAAGTTTACTCAGAAGATGCCACTAAGAAGGTTAAATTTTAGAAGTATAGTTACTGATGAGTGAGAAAGGCTATTTACACAGGACATGTATAGCTAAAGGATCACATTCAGAATATATAAAGAATTATTACAAAAGAAAGGACAGCCCAGTTGGAAGTACATGGACAAAAGCCCTGAGCAGGCACACCATGCAAGTAGCAAGACCAGTGAACTCATGGAAAGTCAACAAGGAAATATAAATTCAAATGAAGAGGTTGAGATATCATTGAACACATACCAGAGCCAAACTTAAGATGACCTTATTGGTAAGGATCTTGAGCAAATGGAACTTTCATACATCACTGTGGGGAAAAGTTTGACATGTCTACTACACATTGAAATAGAGCATGTCCAAAACTTGTGAAGCTTAGGAATATATACATATATATATGAAAATGAGGCTGTATGCTCATCCAAGTATGCACAGAAATGTTCATTACAATATTACTTTTAATAGCTACAGATAGAAACAATGAAAATGTCCAACAGGAATAGAACAGATACATGAGTGGTAGCCTGTACATAAAATGGAATACTGTATACAATAAGATTAACTCCTATGTGCACACTACCAATGAATCCAATTATCATGTGGGATGAGTATAGGTGTCTATAGCTTACAACAATTCATCAATAGTTCACTCAAACTTTATGCGTTTTTTTAATATGTATGTATGTTCTACTTATAAACGGGAGAGGGGAAGCTGAAAGAAATGAGAGAGGAAGCTCTTATTTAAATAATGACCCAATGTTTCTGCTTCTCTACTTCTGATGAGGTGACTGCCCATGCCGCCCGCTGTATGAGAATTTATCTCACCAAATGAATTTGTCAAAATGGGGGTGGGGGATTCATGGATTTCAATAGACTTTTTTTCTTAAGTTTAATGTCTTCCTCATAACAATGTTTTGAGGTTTAAAAACTAACTTCAAATCAAATCATCAAACCTCATTCTTCTTCCCTGTAATGCTAAGGAAACTGAAATGATAGATCTAGGAAAGTAGTGATCCTGGGGTCAAAGGTAGAGGGAATCTGGAATCCATTTGTTCATTCCTTCATATACTTGGCAAATGTTTACTTAACACCTGTAATATCTCGGATACTGTTCTAGCCCTTCAGATAGAAAAATGGGACAGAAAAAGGCCTTGTTCTCATGGAACTTACATTCTAGTACAGGTAGAAAATAGACTCATAATTGTAGTTTTTTATTGCACATAGGTTTTCTTTTTCTTTCTTTTTTTCTTCTTTTTTGTGCCAGTCCTGGGGGATTGGGCACTGTCCCTGAACTTCTTTTGCTCAAGACTAGCACTTTACCACTTGAGCCACAATGATACTACTTCTGGCCTTTTCTGTTTATGAGGTACTGTAGAATTGAACCTAGGGCTTCATACATGCTAGGCAAGCACAGTACCACTAAGCCACCTTCCCAGCCCTGCACATAAGGTTTTCCAGATAAGGTGTGGTCCCCACCTTCCATCCAGTTCTTACAGACAGCAAAGGGCCTAGCATAGATCCTGAATTTTCTAGTCAAAGCAACCAATCCAGAGTTAGACCTCCTCTATTTGGCCTGGGCAACCCAAAGGCAGTATCCTTAATGATCCCAGGGTCAAGCATTAGGTAGGTAAGGACCACTCCACTCCAAGTAACTTAGCACTTGCTGAAATTATTCAGATTATCTAGCCCTGAACTGCTTACTTGGCCCTGCCTTGTCTTTTTCCTGGAAATCCCCATAAAGTACTTGGCCCAATGTTTTCTCTGGATCCTGCTTTTGCCTTTGAACTGCCCTGGTACTTTGCCACCTGCCTCTGTGTGTGTTTTCCTATGCTGTGTCTCTTCTCATGACTTCTGACTGATTGTTGTGTGGAAGATACACTATACATAAATGGACTCATAAATACTATGGAGAAGTCTCAGCTAGGGGTATGGAACAGTGGGGTTTACTGCTGTATGGAGAACATTGAGGGATGGTGTCATACAATAGTGAAACTGAAGTAAAAGAAGAATGAGCACGGTAGTATGTGGGTGAACAGCCAGGGGACAGTTGGGGCAGGAGTAGAAAGCCCAGACCAGAGCCCTAGAAGTTGAAGTGAGAGTTATTGGAGCCTGTGAGGCTCCCCTGAGGGGTTGGTTTCCCCTCTAAGGACTCTGGGAGGCTTTGGAGGATTTTGTTTGGAAAGAATGACATAATCTGATTTAAACTTCAAGTCCTGTAGTCTGTGTGGTGAGAACACATTAGAGGGGTATAGATGCAGAAGCAGAAGAATATCAAGAAGCCAATGCAGTAAGATGAAAAAGATACTGGGGTCTTGGGCAATTTTAGTGAGAACTGGATACATTTTATGACAAACAAGACTTACTGTTTGGAGGAGAGCAGTGAGACATAGAGAGAAAGGAAGGTATCTTGCTTGAGCAATGACAAGACTGAGTTCTTGTCACCTGGGATATAGGTAGAGTAGTATGAATGGAGGGTTCAAGAAGTGTTATTTGTGAGGCCAAAGGAGGATATTCACAGGAGCAGTTCACAAAGGCTCAACAGCTATGTACATATGATCATACAAAATAGTACTTTTCTAAATGAACTCCTAGAAATGGAAACAAGAGATTTGTTGTTGTTGTTGTCACAGTTTTTGTTGTTTTTTTCCTTTTGTCTTGTTTGTTGGTTTATCTGACTTTGGGAGGGCAAGGGGAAGCACATAAAAGGATAAAGGATGAACAAATACAGCAGTGGTACTCACTAGACACTATGTGGAAAAAGAACTATACAGCTTGTAGGTGGGGATAGAAGGGGAAAACTGGGAGAGAGGGAAGGGGTGACATGGTTAAAAAGAAATGTACTCAGTAATTGACTTATGTAACTGTAACCCCTCTGTACATCACCTCTACAATAATAATAAAAAATATGTATGAGATGCCTATTAAATATCCAAATAGATAAGGTCTCAGAGATAAAGAGGCTGGAATTCAAAAGACATTGGATGTAAGTTTGGGTGTTGGTGTTTAAAGCGGAGACTGGATGAGAGCAACTTGGGAGAGGATATAGATAGAACAGAGAAATCATCCAAGGAAGGGCTCTTGAGATCAGCCCTGCCCTAAACCCTGCTTACACTGCACAGAAAGAGGATATCCTCATTGTGGAAGAATTGGACCCAGTTAGCTCTGTGCCAGATGGCTGATTTGTTATTGGTGTGAAGATCAATGAGGGGATACTGCAGCCTAGAAATTGGGCCTCTCAGTGGAGACCAGCCCTTCTGTGAGGGAATCAAGCACACATGCTTAGCAAACTTTCTCCCTTCGCTCTGTCCCCATCTAAGTTGGGATTTGAACTAGGATGCTTGGAGAGCACCAGCATGATCTCCCTGGTCGCCCTTTAGCTATTAGTGGAGTCTAAGATGTTCTGCTCCATTCTGTTCTGAAGAGTTCTCAGTTCCTAGGCAAGCAGGTATCCTTTCCACATTGAGCCCAAAGAACTAGGGAGGCCCCGAAAGGCACTAAAGGGCAGACAGGAGCTGTCCTACACATATTTTACCCATTAGATGAAAAATCTCTCATGATGTTTTCTATTCTCCTCATAGTGTATCATTGATGGAGCAAAGAGAAGAAATGCAATGCCTCATTGGAGCCGTGGGAGGCTTCAGTCGGTGTTTTCCCACAGTGGGTGCTTATCTCTACAACCAGATTACAAGATGAAGGTGGATGGGTGGGGTAAAAGAGCCCTTGGAATGCTCTTCTGTTTTCTACCTTCCTAGGTTTTCTGTTTAGATCACTACATGCACCCACAGAGGAGACAGTGGAGAAACAATAGTAGCAGACATGGTGTTTATTAACCTAAGCGTGCTAACTCCCCAGCCCACCTTCCAGAGACCCCCATCATTTCCCCACCTGAGTTGTGATTCTTTTACTCTCGGTTTTCCGATCTACTACTCTCTTCTCCCAGCTCGATCCTTTTCTTCCTCTCTCTCTTTCTCTTTGTGGAAAGCCAGCAGTGAGAAGACACAACTGTTCCATGACCTTCGAAGCTTAGTTGTCTGGGACCTGTCTGAAGGCCTCTTATTCTTCACTGGGAATTCCACTCTGCTTTTTCTCCTAGGAGGGAGTGTAGGGCTCTTTTCAAGTCACCTCTGGAAGCATGACACCCAATGATTTTAAAAAATAGGGTGCTTGGGATGTCTGGACAGTTAGAAAGAAAAAGCTCTTCTTGTCTTACCTTCCACCAAATCCTAGAGATGAAACATGAATTACTAATTAAAATTAGCTTTCCCTTCCTGTAGCTGGTAAGATGGCGACTGCATTTGCTGATGTGATGTCCGCATGCCAATAGTGGAACTAGTGCTGTTCCTAGTTTCTCTCCTTACTGGATGTCAGGAAACATCAACAGGACTCTTTTCTTGTTTGTAGTTCTGAATCTTGAACTCAGGATATTATGCTTGCTCAGGTTGATGATCGCACTGCTTAAACCATGCCTCCAGTCTTGCTTTTTGCTGGTTATCTCAAAGATTTCTTCCTAAGCTAGGTTTTAACCATTATTCTCTGAATCTCAGCTTCTTGAATAGCTAGGACTGCATGGAGATGTGAGCTATCAGTGTTCCACACCATGACTCCACATAGAAAAAAAATATTAAAATCAATCTTTAGTTGTCAACAAAAATTTAGTAAGGACATTTATAGTTCTATGTGCCTTTTCTTTTTTAAATATCTGCTTTACCCATTTGAGGTAAGAAGTAAAAGAGGCGGGTACTGATGGCTCATGCCTGTAATCCTAACTAGTCTGGAGGCTGAGATCTGAGGATTGAGGTTCAAAGCCAGCCTGGGCAGAAAAAAAAAAACCAACTATGAGGCACTTATCTCCAATTTAAACAGCCAGAAATGGAGGTGTGGTTCAAGTGGTAAAGTGCTAACCTTGAGTGGAAAAAGTAAAGCAAAAAGTGAGTGGTCCTGTCTTCAAGTCCCAGTACTGGCAGAAAAAGAAAGGAAGGAAAGGAAAGGAAAGGAAAGGAAAAAAACAGCCAGGCACCAGTGGCTCATGCCTGTAATCCTAGCTACTCAGGAAACTGAGATCTGAGGATAGCAGTTCAAAGCCAGCCCAGCAGGAAAAGTCTGTGAGACTCTTATCTCCAATTAACCACCAGAAAACCGGAAGTGGCACTGTGTCTCAAGTGGTAGAGTGTGCTCGCCTTGAACTGAAGAGCTGAGGGACAGTGTCCAGACCCAGAGTTCAAGCCCCACGACTGACAAAAAAAAAAAAAAGGAAAGGAAAGGAAAGAAAGAAAGAAAAAGAAAAAGAGATAAAAAGGAAGGCTCTTACAGTAAAGATGGTGGGAAAGGCAAAGAAATTAACAAATCCATCAGATCATGACATATTTTAGTAAAGGCTATGAGATCTTTGTAGGCTGTTAGCCCAGAGGGTTTGGTTTGACGAATGTCCAGGCTAAACATAGAAATAAGTGGTAGTGGTTTTTTTTTTCATGACTTACTTTTATATGGTACTCAGGAAATGTTTTTGGGAGTCACTGCCGGATCTTAAAATGGACTTGCTTGCCTCTAAGCTAGGATACCAGCAATTCATGACCTCATGAAGGCAGATGACATCCCCTTAGACGCCTTTCAAATGATGTGGCTTTGCCTGAATAAGGGAAATAAGAGGAATAAATCAAAGGCCCAGCCCAGTTGCTCTCAGCATCGCTGGTTGTCATCCCAACAGCTGTTTTTACTTGCCCTGGCTCCTTTTCCTAGGCTTGTAATGTCTACAGAGGTCCTTGTGACATTGTCTCTGAGAAACATGTTCTAAAGCTCACTGTTGGGCACTTGTTCAAGGAAAAGCAGATCATGTCACCTCCTTAAGATGGTGTACAGAACTCCAAAGCAAGCAACATGGGTTCACACTTCATATGTTGCTTTGCTGGACTCAGAACGAAATCTATATCATAGTCCTATGACTGGTTAATTTCCTCCTCCTCCTCCTCCTCCTTCTCCTCCTCCTCCTCCTCCTCCTCTTCTTCTTCTTCTTCTCCTTCTCCTTCCCTTCCTCTGCCTCCTGCTTCTCCTCCTCCTCCTCCTCCTCCTCCTCCTTCTCCTCCTCCTCCTCCTCCTCCTCCTCCTCTTCTTCCTCCTCCCCTTCCTCCTCTTCCTTTCCTCCTCCTTCTGCTCCTCCTCCTCCTCCTTCTTTTGGTGGTACTAGAGTTTGAACTCAGGGCTTCCTGCTTGTTAGCCAGATGCTATACCACTTGAACAATGCCCCCAACCTCTTTTACTCTGGTTATTTTTGAGATTTTGAGATAGGCTCTCATTTTTGAGATAGGCCCAAGCTGGCCTCCTACTTATGCTTCCCACTGTAGCTTGGTCATATGTTATCATACTGAACTCTTTCCATTTCCTTGGCTAACCTAGAACTTCCATCCTGATCTCAGCCTTTCACTGAGCTCAGGTAACAGGCACATGACACACACTCTGCTACTTACTGGTTAAGTTGGGGCTTTCACAAACTTTTACCTTGGCTGGCCTTAAACCTCTATCCTGTGATCTCTGCTTCCTGAGTAGCAAGGATTGCTGGTATGAGTCAACAACACCTGGCCTCACTAGTTTATCTTAATAGGGCCGCAAGTCACAAGTCCGCTGGCAATATAGACATGTGACCATTTCCTACGTTTTTGGTCATTTGCAAATGATTCTCCTATTGGTAAGAGAAGGTTGACTAATCATGATTTGCACAAACCTATAAATTCTGGATGCCTTCCCCCTAGTTTCTCAATCTGACCTCCCATGGTCAGAGTCCTAAGAGTGACAAAAGTCTCTTCAAAGACTTCATCTAAACCTGACATCATTTAGATCAACAGAAAGTACATAAACTCCTTCCATGGAAACCCTCTGCTGATTTTAGTAAACCAGAGTAAAAAAAGCCAAATGAAAGCTTTCCCCTGCCTTGATATGAGGATGTTCTCCCAGAGTATCTCCCCATCCCTTTCCTGCTCTGGGACTTTAAAATGGTCCCACTGGCTAAAGCCATATCTCTACTCCTACTTGTCCACTTTTCCTCAGCTACAACAGCAGCAGCAGCCCCTGATGATCCCACCCTCACCCGGGCTTATTCTTCTCAATCTGCTTCAAATTTAATTTCATTCCCTCCTGGTTCTACAACTTTGGTCTCCAGCTCTGCTCCAGATTACTGTTCTTGACCCAATCAGACTCAATCCCAATCAGCCAGAGCTTTCCTTTCCTGTCTCTCCCAGTCACTACTGGTAAATACGGACTCAGACAGTGCTTTCTCCAGAAAGGCACATCAAGCCCCGTATAAGATGTATGCTGTAGTGGCCCAGTGGTGCTTATAAATTTAGGCTTTGTCTTCACTGCTTTCTGTTGCTACAACTAGACACCTGAGAATGGATAAATTTATGAAGCAAAGGCATTTTCTCATTGCAATTCTGGAACCTGGAAAGCCCAAGCGAGCTAGCTTTAAAATATACATATGTATATATACGTACATATATGTATATATGTACATGTACATACATGTATATATATATATATATGAAAGCCATCCCTGCAATAGTCCATGAATCTACAAATCCATCAATAGACTGATCTCCATGACAGACCCCTCTTCACCACTCACCTCTCAAACATCCTACCTCTCAATGGGATAGACTTGTGACTCTGTGGGTTACATTTCTGGCACAGGGAACTGAGGAGACACATTCAAACCATGTGTGATCCTAAACTGGTTTTTCATCTGGCCACTTCTCATCTCATCTCATCTCATTTTCTCCTTGCTACTTTTTTCTCCCCAAATAGTCCTGCCCTGGGAAACTTGCTGCCAACTAAATTGGTTCTCAGGATGACTGCTCTATAGCTCAAACTTGGACAAGATTTCTCTCCTGAACAATTGGAAAATAGGCTTTTGTGTTCATCTGTAAGTCATTTATTTATGCTATGATTTGGATTTATAATATAAAGTATTTTCAAAACCCAGTAAAAGAAAAACATTAATGTTTGAGTGGATAATTTCACCAAAGAAAATCTGTATGTCAAACAACAAAAGATTTTCATCAGTCATTAGGAAAATGAAAATTAATTAATAATGAATTTTACTATACACTTATTAAAATGACTAAAATTTAAAAATTTGATTGTCAATATTTGTTGATGTGGAAGGGCTATATGAAAGGGCTGAAACTTTCCCTTTGGAAAATAGTTCATGTGTGTCTTACAAAGTTAAACCCATACTTCCTATAAATCCAGCCATTCTATCCCTAGGAATTTACTTAAGATAAATGACAGATAATGAAAACACTCATCTGCCCCTGAATATTACCAGCAGTTTTAATTTTAATAGTTCCAAATTGGAAACAACTAAAATGTCCATCAGCGGAGGAGAGGATAATCAAATTGGTATTAAACAATCATCCAGCAAACTAGAAAACTACTTATCAATAAAAAGTAATGAACTATTGATGTGTTGAATTACTTCAACATGGAGAAATTATGAACATAATTTTATTGAATAAAAGAAGCCAAACAAGGAATAGTATACATAACAATTATTTTATTTTTACGGAAAAGTCGGGTGCCAGTGGCTAATGCCTATAATCCTAGCTACTCAGAAGGCTGAGCTCTAAGGATCGTGGTTCAAAGCCAGCCCAGGCAAAAAAAGTCCCTGTGAGACTCGTCTCTCCAATTAACCACTCAAAAATTAGAAGTGGTGCTGTGGCTCACGTGGTAGAGCACGAGCCTTGAGCACAGAAAGACTCAAAGATAGCAGCCAGGCCTTGAGTTCAATCCCCACAACTGACAAAAAACAAAACAAACAAACAAAAATATAAGAAAAAGGGTACATATAGTAGTTCAAACTTGTAATTCCAGTTCTAGGAGGTCCAGAAGATCAAGAATTGAAGACCAGCATCAGCTCTATAAGGAGGCTTTGTCTCAGAAACAAACAAGAACCAACTAATATTCTCAGATATGCAAGTTAAACTATAGTAACAGATGGCACAATCTGTGGTTGTGTGAGGATGAAAGTGGGGTGAGAGGAGTAATGAGTGGGTGGAATTACCAAGAGACAAGAGAAAACTTTTATGGAGTTAATTTAATATGTTCATTGTTTCAATGGTAGTGATATTTTCACATACATATATATATATATAAAGATATACAATATCCTTTAAATATATGGTCTAGTATAACAATTTTTACTAAATGTATGTTAAGAAAATTTTGGCCATTGATTACAATTATTATAGAACCTTTCACTTCAAAAATTAACATTTTGATATAACCAACTATAACCAACTCTTTGATGGTTTTAGATTTCTTCTAACATCAAAGTCATCACAATTGAATTATAATGGTTGACTGTTTTGAGAAGTTCAGAAAATTCAAAAAAATTACTCTTGGGGGGGGAAAGAGGGGAGGAGAAGGGTTGGGATTGGGGGGGAGGGGGAGGCTGGGAAGGGATGTGAAGGGTAAACCAAAGGAGGAGGCTGCAATGCTTGGCAAGAAATGTACGCATTATCCTGCCCATGTAATTGTAACCCCTCTGTACAGTATGTTCACAAATAAAAAATAAATAAAAAATTACTCTTCCTAGGCATGTATAGAGAGTTTAGGGTTATAATGGTTATTTAAAAAATCTGCTTTAGGGGAAATAAATAGAAAACGTTTTTAAAATTAAAGAGTAAGCTCTATCTAAAATAGTCCTCATCTAATAAAACCTTCAAAATGCACTTTAGTTTTGAGAAGAATACTTATCTCACAAAAGAATGTGTAGTACAAAGTGGTCAAGTTGACCCAAGTCAATCAACATTATTTAAAAAATTTGTGTTGAGCTGTTTCCAAAATTGTTTTTTTCTAACTCAAAATTTGAAATGTATTCATTAGGTTTCCAAGCCCTGCCCTTGTGAATTAGTAGATGTATTCACATATGTTGCCTGTGAAATCTGCTTTGCATTTCACACCAGAACAAAGTCTTTCTAAAGTCATATGATTATCATTAAAAACAGCCTCAATTCAATTCATAATGTTGATTTTTCTTCATGTTAAATCATTTCACATGAAACCCTAAAGCCATGTACTTAAAACCAAATTGCATTTGCTTGGTTCTACAAGGTGTTTTGTTTTGATTTTGGTTTTGAGGGATGGGGTTTTGTTTTTTGTTTGTTTGGTTTGGGGGGATTTTTTTTTTTTGTCGGTTGTGGGGCTTGAACTCTGGGCCTGGGTGCTGTCCCTCAGCTCTTTAGCTCAAGCGAAAGTTCTACCACTTGAGCCACAGTGCCACTTCCAGTTTTCAGGTGGTTAAATGGAGATAAGAGTCTGAAGGATTTTCCTGACTGGGCTGGCTTTGAACTTGATCCTCAGATCTCAGCCTCTTGAGTAGCTAAGATTACAGGTTGTGAGCCACCGGCACCCAGTTTGGTTTTGGTTTTTATCATCCAAGAGAAAAGGATTCTCTACAAGTCCAAAGCTTTTGTAAGGGCAACCATTCCTAGCACTGGTGGCAGGTCTGACCAACTTATGCAAAAGACACTTTATTTTAATTAGGCATCTGAAATTTCGTCAAACGAATTCCAAAGAGGATACAGAATCTCAGTCCTAAGCATTGGAAAACAAGTTTAGAAACCACTAATGTTTAGAGATAGGGATGGATCCTTCTTTTAAAAATATATTATTAGTAAGTATACAAAGAGGTTTCAATTTAACGTGTAAGTTTATGAGTACAATGCATCTTAGGGGGTAGATCTTAATGCTAATATAGAAGCAGAAGGGCTGGGGATGTAGCTTAGTGGTAAAGTACTTGCCTAGCATGCATGAAGAAGCAGAAGCACAAATTGGTGTATTTGAGTATACTCTGCCACAAGCCATGCTGCTACCTCAGCCTCAGAGCTGAGAATTGCCAAGCTCAAGGCCAAAATATCAAGACTACAGACAGGACAGGCCTATGAGATGAGCATGAAGAAGTCGTCAATATCCCATCAAGTAGAAACTATGTGGATCTCATGAGCCAATAGGCTAGCATCTATGAGTCGGTGGTACATTTGTCGGGAAGAGCATAATCACATGGTTATTTAAAACAGTAGTTAGCAAACCAAATATGTCCCACGGACAGTTTTTGTAAATAAAATTTTATTGAAACACAAGGCTTCATATTCTGCAAATGGCAGAATTAAATACAGATATTACTGGATTTGCTAAGCCAAAGGTATATTTTTTCTGGCCCATTACAGAAAATATTTCTGCTCTAGAAGATGGTGAAGCTAAAGGTGAGCATTCAAATTAGAGATGCCCTGGGCATGGGCTACGAGGAGCCTCTGAAAAGAAATAATAAGATTTAAACAGGATGTTAAGACCACAACTAAATACTCTGAAGTTCCAGGCCTCAGGCAGGGACTAAAAGGCAGATGATCAGTCCTACCGAAAAGACAAACATATCTGTGACTAAGGTAAAAAGACGTAAGAGAGTTGTAGGGTCTAAGCTTAGTGTGTCATGGAAGACACCAAAGCAAGGAGCAGTAAGTTCAGTTTCTGTAATCTTCTGGTGGGTGTGAGTCAATGATCCATCTTCAGAGCTCAGTGCTGAACAGAGCTGGAAAGGTGGAGGCTGCCCAAGGCAAGTGAACTTTCAAGCCCAAATAACCTAGAGCTTTCTGCTAGACAACAGGAGGGAGGGTCTGCCTACTCTCTGTAATAATCGCTGTGGTTACTTGTCACCCTCATCAGCCAAAGACTGAAACTAAATTATCTTCTAGGTTAGAGTCACCTAACTAAAGAAATAAAATATAAAGAATAGCTAGTGAAACTTGAGTTCCTGATAGACAAAGAAAAACATATGTATGCATTTCAGTTATATGTATGCATGTGTGTATGTATGTATGTATGTATGTGTGTGTGTTCTTGTCTATATAATCCCATTGCACCCTCTGATACTAAAAATATGTTCATCATTTGACATTCAAGTTTCACTGGGAATCCTTTGTTTTTGTCTGGCAATACTATTTACAGGAAACTGGCCATCTTTGTGATACATTTATTATTAAATTAAACTATATTTTAACTCCTAGGGTAGCAAGAAATTCCAGAGGTCCTTTTACCCTTCCCGCCCTTTTTTCCTTTTCTCCTTCCCTCCTTCCATTCCTCCACAAACTACTTTTATCTCGTACTTTTATTTCTTCCCTAGCATTTGGATTTTGGGAAAGAGGGCCAATTACATCTATCAACATTTCCAAGAATTATAAAGTAGCTCTAACTGCCATTGATAAAACTAGATGAGGGCTAGACTCCGAAAGAAGAAGTCAGCTTCTGAAAGTGACTCACAGGAAGGAAACCTGGTGAACAGACAGTTGTATGATTGGCTTCTGACTCACTGGAGATTTGTTTGTAGAGATTTCCAGCCTCGGTCACTGTTAGCAATGCTGTTACTTTGCTATCAACAAACCACTAAAAGTTGCCTGGCAGCACACAGAATGCTGTCTTGTTTCAAACTTGGATTGAGATGAACTTCTGGGTATTTGCTGGTTCCAAACACTGAATTAAAGTGGACCTTTGGGACTGGCTTTAGTGGCTCATACCTGTAATTCTAATTACTTAGGAGGCTGAGATCTGAGGATCACCTTTCAAAGCCATACCAGGCAGGAAAGTCTGTAAGACTCTTATCTTCAATTAGCCACCAGAAAAGCAGAAATGGAGCTGTGGCTCAAAGTGGTAGAGCTCTAGTCTTAAGCACAAAAGCTCAGGGAAAGAAGAAAGAGAGAAAGAAAGAGAGAGAGAGATTGGAGATTGGTTTGATAGAAAGCCCATGGCCATTGTTTGGAAGCATTAGGCCAACACGATGTTGTGTGCTGATGTTTTAGGAGAATATTCAAGAGAAGTGAAATGTGCATGATTTACTTTACACTGTGGTTGCAGTGGATAAACCTCACCTGCAGTGCAAAGGATGTGGGCTAAGATTATATTCAGTACTGATTTTGAGAACATGAGTTAATATGTGCAGAAACTAGAAAATACTAAATTAATAGGATTTTCATGATTCTCCCAGTCACTGCTTCTCTGGCAACTTTTCCCTCATAGTGGTGTTATTGGACAAACAACCATTATAGCTTTCAGCTATAAGCAAGTGCTATCTCTTATAACATACCACAGATGTCAGTCCCTGAGACTTGTGACATTTTAGGCAAGCTCAGTCCATCTTCTTCCCTGAAAGCCCCCAGACGATAGGTGAACACACAGGATACTGTAACAGCATGAAGCTTCTCATATGAGCAGTCTTTGTTTCTGGAATTCCCCAGTGAGTTGACCCAAACTTTTTCAGATCTGCATTGTGGTCAGAGGCTGTAACTGACCAACCCTATTTCCTCCCCTCTATATCATGCTAAGTGTTTATTCCCCAGTACAACAATTTCTTATGTTGAAATTTTAACTCCCAGGTTGATGGTATGAGGAGGTGAGGCCTTTGAGCGCATTATTAGCTCATGATGGTGGAATCTGGGATTGGTGCCTTCATAAAAAAACAACAAGTCCGCAGAGAATTTGCTCACTCTTTCCATCCTGTTTGGATGCAAAGAGAATCTGGATCCTACAAACACAGAAACATGTTGACACCTTGAACTTCCACCTTTCTCAACTGTGGCAAACAAACTTCCATTTTTTAAGCCACTCAGCACATGGTACTACATTATACCCGAACCTAAGGAAGGTACCCAACAAAACTCCCTCATTCCTAATTCTGTCTCAACGTCTGAGGCAGACACAATCATCACTGCTCTGGGGAGTTGATCAAGGCAGGTATCATTCCCTAAGAGAGAAGTTTTGAGGGGAAAGTTCTTAACATCAAGGAATGGAGGAAAAGGGCAAGCTCATTCCTTCCTGTCCAAGTCAGAACGGAATGAGAAGAGATGGAGGAAGGATCAAACTTTCAAATATTGGAGTCTTGATTCCTCTCCTCCTCATAGTCGAGCTTTGGGGAGAAAACTATAGACATTTAGATACATATTGGAAAGCTAAGGACATAGTCAGAGGAGGCTGAAAGCATCTAGGAGAAGCTCCATATTTGTCCTGCCAACTTTTCTAATATGGCATAAGGGACAGTGCAGTGCTAACAGAAAGGCCTTCATGGATGACAATATGGGTACACACATAGGAGGCTAGAAAGTAGAGGCCCTGAGATCAGCACTTTTATGTTAGGGGCAATGGCAGTTTTGATGTTCTGTAACTATGGATATTGTCACATGCCAATGGCACAGTAGATTGGGATTATCTCAGGAAACCCTAGCACTAGCCCAAATTCACCCAAGACACTCAGCAGAGGAGTCCACCAAGACCAGAGGTTCCCATGCTGATTTTCACCCCCCACAGTCACCTGGTAATGCCCCTGCTATCAATGTAGATGCAGAGGGTACTAGAGGAGACAAAGGTATATTAAGTCTGGACTTTTCTTCCTTAGTCCAGATTTGAAGAAGTACAAGGAGAATTTGGCTGGGTGTAGAATCAAAGGAGCTTCATATTTTTTTTTCTCATCTGAGAGTATGTGAATCAACTAGAGACTCTACTGTCCTTAAACAAAATTATTGTTTTGAATTTTAGTCCAAGTTATGGAATAAAACTTAAGAAGTGCTAGGCACTGGTAACTCGTAACTGTCATCCTAGCTACTCAGAAGGCTGTGATCTGATGCTTGAGGTTTAAAGCCAACCAGTGCAGAAAAGTCCATGAGACCAACTCTGATTTCTAATTGACCAGCAAAAGGATAGAAGTGGAGGTATGGTTTAAATGGTAGAGCAAAAAAGCCTAATGACACCACAAGACCCTGAGTTCAAGCCCCAGTACTGGCACAATAATGACAGCAACACCAAAAAAAGTGAAGGAAGGAAGACCAAGCATAGGGTCCTCCAAGTTAAATTTACGGAACAGCTGCCCACAGAGAACCTCAGTGGGCCGAATCGGCTCAGTGAGACTGTATGATGAACATTTGCCTTCTATCTAGATCACATTTCCAAGGAGTGGGAGATGAATCACCGGAAGAGCCAAGATGAGTTTAGCTAGTGTTGTGGACATGGATAATTAACACTGAATTACACCCAGTGGCTTCATGTATCTCAGTCCTACTGATCATGTCAGAATGTTTTGGTATTACTCAGGTCTTAACCTTCCCAACACTTTCCAACTCACAGACATCAGCCTCAGCGGATCCAAAGCACCCAATTCAGTCTGTTCTCCAAGATGAAGCTAATGTGACCCTTATGAGAAGCAGAATTGTATTATCTCTCCAATTAAGACCTTCCAATCATTTCTAATTTGACTCGGAAACAAACACATATATACATACATACATGCATGCATGCATGCATGCATACATACTAACCTACTCCCTCAGAGACCCCCATGTTACTCTAATTGGACTCTCAGCATTCCAGCCTTCAACTCTTGGACATCCCTCACTGCCTTTACCACAACAACTCCTAACTGGTCTTGGAATCTTCTTTCTACACACAGCTCAAGTCCTGCTGTCAAGGCCAGGCTCAGGCAGTGAGCCCAACTTGGCAGCGAGCCTCTGGTTTTCTCTCTTGGATTTCAAATCCCTCCTACATTCCCTATGCTCCTGCTCTGTGTGTGTGTGTGTGTGTGTGTGTGTGTGAGAGAGAGAGAGAGAGAGAGAGAGAGAGAGAGAAACATATACACACCATATAGCTTACTCACTTATAAGGCTGTTGTAATTTTAAAAATACATACGTAATTGTATCACCTACTTTTCTTAGTAAAGTGGAGGTTCCCTGTGAGAGCTCAGAAATGTCTGCCCGTTCTGTTGGCTGTAGTATCCCCACAGTTAAACCAACATGGCATTTAGTGGCTGTTCATGTGCTATTTACAATTAAATAAATGAAGTTCCAGCCACCCGTGAGCCCCTGCTACTTATAAATGTCAATAATATGCCCTTCCTCCCTCGGGCTCCCTTTTAATCCTCCTCCATTTGCTGGCAAAGCAAACACAAGCGGAAAAAAAATACAAACAAACTCTGCAAGATGCAATGATATTTTCTCCCTCCCCAACACACACATTTCTCAACTTCATAGCAATTTTGATGTATATATTTGTTGGTTTTGGTTTGGTTTCCCTTCCAGATGGAGGAGTAGATCAGCAAAGGAAGACACTCTGGGGGGAAATCCTCGACTTGGTAGGACTCTTCCTGTGTCCCAACTCTCTTGCCATTCTCACCCACATTCCTGCCCGGTGAGCTCTGCTTCCCAGCAGATAGGAGCTTGGGCCAGGCTGGGCCGGGCTGGGCTGGGCATGGAGCACCCACAGGCTCAATGTTTCCAGTCTTCTCACATTTGCTGCATGGCCTCAAACACGTGGCTGCCTTGCTGCTACACACAGGTCTAGGTTGGGGAGTCCCTGATAGGTTTCCCTGAATGGTAAAAAGTGAGCACAGAGCTAGGACTCCAGAATGGAGAGTATGTGAACGAGGGCAGTCTGAATGAGGCTCAGCCAGAGGGAGGACAGATTCTGTTTGCACTATTTCCTCTTGTCACCACAGCACTGGAGCAGGTTACCACAGAGAAGGAAAGGAACTTTCTGATGAGGCTTCCCCAAAACATGGGTGGCAGCAGACTATCAGCAAGGAAAACACCCTAATCTGTTGGCCCACATCACAACAAAAGCCACACAGGGAGCCAGAATGAAAGCGGTTGCCTTTGGCATTCAACCTAGGGTTTGCTGCTACATACCCTCTGGTCATCTATTCCTTTTTAAGAAGGTTCTTGTTGTGGGATCCTCTAGCTCCTTTAGCTCTGAGGTAGATTTCTGTCATAAAGAAACTACCTATTACAACAATGAGATGTACAAGTCGTTATGTCGAAAAACGAACTTGACAACTTTGGCAGGGGGTAGGGGGGATGGGAAGGGGAAACAAAGGAGGAGGCAACAATGCTTGATAAGAAATGTATTCATCTTGCCCATGTCATTGTAACCCCTCTATACAGTATTTTCACAATAAAAAGAAAAAGAAAATACCTTTGACTATTTGACTATTGTTGTAATTTGTTTGCTTTTGGTCCCGCTAGAGCTAGAAAGGCTAAGCATTTCTGATCTCAATTGACTATAAGGTCTGTCCACTGTCACCCGACAATAACAAATAAGAAGAGGAGCCACGGGCAAGGCCCCAAGGTCTGAGTTCCTCCTTCAGTCTCACCTGTTGTTAGTGGAATGAACAGCTTGGGAGCAGCACCAAGCTGTGAGAAGGAGCAGCAGCGATCACCACCTGGCCAGACTCCCGTGGTTCAAACCTGTAATCCTAGCTATGTAGCTGTTTCAAAGCCAGCCTTAGCAGGAAACTCCATAGAATCTTATCTCCAATTAACCACCAAAAAAGCCAGAAGTGAAGATGTGGGATTCAAGTGAAAGAGTACTAGCCTGGAGCAAAAAATAAAGAACCAAGTAGCAATGCTCAGGCCATGAGGTCAAGCCCCAGTACAGAGCAACAACAATAACAACAACCTCAACAAATCCAAAAACAGAAAACAAAAGATCACCACCTGTCAAGCCTTGGGGTCCAAATATAATGACAGAGACTACATCTAAATGCACCTGGTATTTTCATCTTTACAAAGCCTATCAAGCCCAGTTCCACACTCCTCCCCCACTGCTCCATTTTGCCCTCTGCCTCATTTTCTAGATGAGAAGATGGAGGCTCTAGGAGCTGGTGTAAACCTTCTGCTACTAAAACGAAAAGTAACAGAAAGGCATTTCAAATCCGAGTGTCATGGCTCTTAAATGAAGGGTGTTTCCTCGTCTCTCGTGATAGATAAGTTCCTTAAAAATGAGCAGTGCACCAGTCTGAGGCTTGAAACCACAGAGCTTACTGTTGAGGCTGCAAACCAGCTCTAAGCCAGAAAAGAGAGAGCCAAGAAGAAGAGGAACCACGCTGCAAAAGGACCTCAGCCTGTCTCACGCATGTCGATTATTTACATGTGTTACACACCATCTCCATAGCAACTGGCAGAGATGCAAAAATGTCTCTCTGGAATGTGTAAGAAGATGACAAGCCAGCCCTCCAAGATCCTCTTTCTCCCAGAGAGGAGGTCTATTTTCATCCATTAGCTTTGTGACTCTCCCAACAGCCATTTGGCCTGAGGGTTCCAAACAGCAGGAGACCGGTGGGTTCATCCAATAGGTATTTAAACTGTACAGAAAAGAAAGGGCTCCATCCTGACTCCCTTTCCAGATACTTATTCATAAAGTCAGGAAAGGATCTGATTATTAAGAAGTTTCATTTGTAAGGGGCTGAGAGGTTGTGGTTTCCAGCTTTTAACCACAACATTGAAGGCGTGTCTCCATTTTCTTATAATTTCCAAGTGCACATCATTACCTAATTCTCCCCAAAGAATCTAAATTACTTTATGATGCCTATGGATCAGTGATGTAAGTCAAGTTTCTGAGCCAGCAAACATCTTTCTCAGAAATGTCCCTCTTCAATCCCCTCTCTTAGCTGGCTCCTTGAACTTATCTTTTCTCTCAGAGACCCCCAAATGCTGCTGCTTGGGGTTTTCTTGGTTTTTTGTTTTTTTTTTCTGGGGGTGGGAGGGAGGTGAATGGGTTAGAAATGAGGTCAACATTGCCCCACAATTAAAACTGCAATTTAACCTCACTGATGGGCAGCAGGATATTTGCTGTCTCAGCATCTTAGTGTAGTTCTTAGTACATTGTACGATTTGTGCAGTTCTTAGTACATTGTACGTCCAAACCAAAGAATCATGCAAAGGGCTGTGAGAGAAACAAGAGAAAAAGCATTTTCCCATGCTCCCTACCAAGATCTTAGAATCTAAGACCTAAGCTTTTTAAACTTATTTTATTTTATTTTGCATCCACACACTCAACCCATGACTGACAAGTATATTGAAGCCCATATGACAAATTGATCTGTTAGGCCAAGGGATCCAGTCCCTGGTAGGACTGGATTCAGGGGAACACAACCAGTGCAGGGATTCAGTGACACACTTTCTGAAGGCCTTGCTTTTGGGTTTAATGCACTGCCATTGTTGCTTTTGCTCTGTGTGTGTGTGTGTGTGTGTGTGTGTGTGTGTGGATTGAACTCAGGAGTTCATGCTCTTTCTTGGCTTTTTTGATCAAGGCCCACATACTACCATTTGAGCCACACCTCCACATCTGACTTTTTGATGATATATTGGAGGTAAGAGTCTCTCTGATTTGTCTTCCAGGGCTCAATCCTTAGATCGTAGCCTCCTGAGTAAGATTATAGGCACGAGCAACCAAGTCTCCTGAGACCAGGGTCCCATCCCTCCATCTACTTCTCAGGTTTTCCAGGCTCTCCTTTCACTCCCCCAGCATTGTGTTTCCATGACTTCTGCCATCTTTCACCTAGTGTGGCTACTGAGTCAGGTTAGTGACCAGGAGGCAGAATCCTGCACCCTGCAATGGACTGGAAGGAGGTGGAAAGAGAGACTCCCGGGGGGTATGCACCCCATAGCACCTCAGGAAAGATCATGGAGTGCTGTCTCTGCCTTGGCTTGATGCATTTGGCAGACACTGGGTGGGGCCCTTTCATCCGCCCCCATCCACATAACCAGCTTATTTGAAAGGATGTGGCAATCTCTTGGTGGGCACTGTGGGTGAGACAATAGTCTGTGAGAAGCAGAGACAGACTTCCCTGCCCTATTTGTACTTTGCTCTTGGGTCCTAGAATTAGTTAGCCAGCTCTGGTGCGGGACCACTTGCACTCCATAGACTCCTTGCTTTAAATCTAGGCAGGTCTTAAACAGCTGTCCAAAGTAAAGCCTGGGTAAGCTGATCCTGATTATCATACAGCTTATTTCTTTTTTTCTTTCTGTTGTTGTTTTACCAGTTGTGGGGCTTGAATTCAGGGCCTGGGTGCTGTCCCTGAGCTTCTCGCTCAAGGCTAGCACTCTACCACTTGGAGCCCTAGTACCACTTCTCGTTTTCTGGTGGTTAATTGGAGATAAGAATCTCACAGACTTTTCTGCCTGTGCTGGCTTTGAACTATGATCCTTAGATTTCGGCCTCCTAAGTAGCTAAGATTACAGGCGTGAGCCACTGGCGCCTGGCTTCAGTGTTGTTGTTGTTTTTTTTTATTTTATTGTCAAGGTGATGTACAGAGAGGTTACAGTTACATAAGTAAGGTAATGAGTACACTTCCTGTTGAACTTGTTATCCCCTCCCTCACTTTTCTCCCACTTTCCCTCCCTGCCAATCCCTGCCCCCCAGTTGATGGATCATTTCCAACATATTGTCTTGTATCGCTATTGCATGCTTCCCGCTTTGTCCTATGTCTAACCATTTTGTTGGTCCCCTTCCCTTCCCCAATTCATGATATTTTGTTCCTCAGAACCTAAATTAATTCCAATCTGCATGCAGAAAAATCACTTTATAAATACATTTAATAGAGTTACAATCTTTTTAGAATTTTTCTGTTAAATCAAATGTGTTCCACACCTAAGCTCATATGTTATTACTCTGTGTTTGGGTCCTTTTCCATTTATTTTGGGAAAATGAAGGACAAGTAAAATTTGCACTATAACTGGGTCATACCTGAGCCTTTATGCATGATTTTTTTGTTGAGACTAGATTGATTCACGCTTTGTTCTCCAGACTTAGTGGGTATTTTATATGGTAAAGCATGTCATTTTGAAATTTCAATAATCTTCCTACTTTAGAAATGAGCAAATAACAAGGCCTGAGATTCCCTCAAAATGCACATATTTTTAACAGCTTAACACCTTGTAAATTATCCTCTCCTCTTATTCCATAGCTAGACAACCACATAGGAGTTTGGTCCAAGGCAACATGGGCCTCAACCTTGATATGAGTCAGGCTCTGAACTCCAGGCAGTATAGAAAATGAATAAATAAATTAGAGAGATCCTACCTTTGAGACACATATAAGACCTACATAAATCCATAGTTGCTGAAGGAGATGGCCAAGAGTCATGGGTGGCTCTCCGGCCTGGCTTAGTGGCTTCCTCCCCTGAGAATCATACTGTCAGTAGGAGACGACAGCTTGCCTCAGGCTGTGAACAGGCCTTGATAACGTGTGTCCATTGGGAGTTGCTGTCCACAGCCTGACAGAGAAAGTTATTTTCTACTCTCTCTCTCCAAGTTGCTTTTGGAAAAGTAGTAATTTTTTTTGTGACCAAATGAAGATTAGCCTTGGAAAGGTAAACTCTGGAAATATTATCATTAATAAATGTTACAGTGTACTTGCTATATGTGAAGTGGTACCAGGCTAGGTTTCTAGCACTGAGTTCTTATTCTCAAGGCCTCATGGTAAATTAGAAAAGATAGATATGTAAACAAATGACTAAAATAAAATGTGTATAGAAACTGGGCATGGGGAGATGACCATCAATGGTCAGTTAAAGCTTAGCTCTGACCCCAAGAGGTTTATGACTTTGAGTAGGCCCTGTGTGTTCTCTGGGATTTGCTTTCTTTTATTATGAAATGAGTTTGAGACTAGAGAAGGAGAAGTGTCTATCTGGTCTCTAACTTGCCATTCTCTTTTAAAATGCTCTGACTCTCTTTGAACCTTCTAGAAATTATCTTTATTTCATAGGTTAAAAATTCCCTTTGACCTGTATATTCATTTTATACGGCTGCCATAACAAAATACCATAAACTAAGTGGGCTAAACAATATAAATCTGTTGTTTTATAGTTCTAGATGCTAGGAAGTCACAGATAGAGGCATTAGAAAGTTGGTCCATCTAAATAAAGATGGTGAGTGAAAATACACCATGCACCGTCCCTAGATTCTGGTTTGTTGGTAATCCGTGATAGTCCCTGGCTGGTAGTGCTCTGCCTTCATGTTCACATCTCCGTGAACCATCATGGTATGAGCCACTATGCCTGTACTAGATAATGGTCAAACCTTCAGACCCAGCTGTTCTTTGGTGGGTGTTGGATTTCAAGGGAAGTAAACATTTTGGGAGACAAATTGGCTTTTCTGAATACTTTTCCTTGTTGACATGGAGGTTGAGACCTTGCTTTGACTGAATTGAAGGGTTATAGCTGGAACCAGACAGAAAGTGAACTTTTGGGAGCAACAAAAATGAATTCTCCCTCCCACTCTTGACACAACATTAGAACCACCAGATGATGACAGCTGCTATGGAATTCTAAGCAAATGCTTGGGTGTCCAGCTTGAGCTAGCCAAGTTTGGTACAAGAGCTAAGAAACAGTGGGAACCAGCTGTCAATGTTACTGTGAATACAAAGGAAGTACTTTCAAGGCAAATCCAGATTAGTCTTTCAGCCTTGTTCTGTATGCCAAGACTCTTGAGGGAAGCCTAGTAAAGTGACTAAGGTCAAAGCCTGCCTGGTAATAGAGGAGATTCTAATGGACAAACATCACTGTCATGAAACTTCCCATAGGAATGGGACTGGGTCAGACCCAGGCTCTGTTTCATAGGTTCCCACCACTGGCACTACATTTTCTTCATAGCATAATAGGTAAATTGCATGATGGACATGGTTTTCCATTGTCTTCTGGATCTACCCCCTTTGATAGAAACCTCCTCTACTGATTCTCAGTTTAGTTATAAAACTGGTTTTGACCTCAGCCAAGGGTTGCAAAACACTTCCATTCTTGCCCCATGCCCAGGTTAGTCTACTGGACGTAAATCAGAGACACATGGAAGAGAGCCAAGTCATCCAGCCAGAGCCATCCTACACCAGTCCTCCCCAGTCACCTAATAATGGACCTCAAACACATGAATAGGTCTTGCTGCCCTCAGCCATGCCAAACCCTGATAAGTGTCACCCAGCTGACCAAGAGAATTTTGAGGAATAATTTTGAGGAATACAGGAGAGCTTTTGTTTGCATCATCGAATGTGGGGGTGGTTTGTTATGGAGCATTAACTAACTAGTACAAATGTCTCTCTCATGCAGGGATAAAGAAGGAGGGTTAAGGTTGAGTTGTGCCCAATGTTGAACTCAGTTATGACCAGAGGGACTGTGGCAGCCAGAGAGGGCTGTTTGAATGCGGTATGTCCAAGGAGTGATATCATCTCAAGAGAAAAACAAGTCAAGCAGAGAAGATTGGCTTAGAATAAAGATTTAGTCGTCAAAGGGTGTGCAAATCACCATGGGGTCTGTCATTCTGATGGGTCTTCTGGCTTTGCCTTGACAGCGTCTTGCCTGACTCCCACAGGTACAAGGAAGGAAGTGGCAAAAGGATTATTTCCCTCACAGCTCTGTAGGGCATTGTGGCACAAACTACCCAACTTTTGAATCACAGGAAAGAATCACAAAGCTAACACAACATGAGAGAATCTCTGTGGACAAAGCTTAGTTTTGGCACCAGAATACTCCCACACCTTAGTCAAAGACAGCACCGCCTGAGGGGAGAAGGTGGTACCAGGAGAGGAGAACTCAGTCCCGTCTCTTTAAATAACTACACTTATCTATTATTTTATCCATTTATATACTCAGTAAGTATTTAGGGTTATTCTGACTACATTGTATTTGAAGGAAACAAATGTACACTTTAAAAGGAGTCGACCCACTAATTCACATTGAAAAATAGATCTGTCTTGTGTGCTCTGATTGATTGGTACTGGCTGTCTAGAGTACTCTTTGAGGACCAGCTGAGAGACCTAATATGTTGAATAATGTGATTGATTAGCAATGTCTGTAATGCCACATATTTGATTTTTGGCTTTTATGAGACAAGGTCTAGATACGTAATCAATGCTGGCTTCAAACTTGGGCCCTTTCTGCATTATTCAGTCTCCTGAATGCTAAGGATTCAGGTATGCATTGCTATGCCTAGCTGGGGCCATATATTTGCATCCCTGGTGTTCTGGGTTTATGTACTAGATCCATAAATAGGATTTAGTCAGAGACCCATGAACTGGGCCACGGACAGGCATTATTTGAAAAACTCTCTCCCACTTCCTCTTCTGAGGCTGAGTAACAAAGAGCCAAACTAAGGAAGTGATCCTGTGGTTCTGAATTGGCACTCTTCTTTTTTTTTTTGACAAAGGAGAATATTTTCTCTATATCCATTTATGCCCCTCTAAAAGAATCACAGAATGGAATTGGAGTAGGATGGGGGTATGAATGAGGAAACCCATGTCTAATGGCAAAAAAGAAAAAAAATACTCTACCCTCCTCCTACAGAATAATCAAGGGCTTGGAATTTGTAAGACCATAATCCAGCCTTGAAAATAAATATTGAAATGATATCAACCTATACTTACTGACATAGCATCATATGAACAATGAAATAAAGAAAATCCAGCCAGTCGGGTTTCTTGTATTGATCTAATATGAATATGGTTACTCTGTTGACAGTCCTGGGAATTCATGGACACTGAAAAGTGATGGCCAGAGCTCTCAGTGGCATTTAATGAACACTGTTGACAACTCTCCAGTAACCTTGCTGATGAGCAATGCTTATTTGTATATGGGGATACAAGCCTGTGAAGGATGATTGGATAAAGGAAACAGGATGCATAATATATGCAATGGAGTATTATTCCACTGTCATTTATAGCCAAATGGATGGAACTGAAGGACATAATGTTAAATGATACAAGCCAGGCACAGAGAGACAAATAGCACATGTTCTCTCTTACGTGTGGGAGTTAATGAAAGGGTCAACTTAAATGCAAAAATAGTGATTACTAGAGCTCTGAAAGGGGAAAGGGACACAAAGTGAGATTTGATAAGAACTACCAAGCCACAATCAGACAGAAAGAATAAGATCTGGTGGCCTAGACACACGCTGGAATGACCATAGTCCATAGTAAGTTATATTTATAAGGTCAGAAGAGTCTCGAAGAGTGTCTACAGTAAGAAAGGAAGAAGAGGAATTGCCCATCACCCTACTGTGCTCACAGCACATTGTAGACATGTGTTGAAGTATCCCAGTGAAGCACATTAACAGGTATAATTTATGTGTGCTAATCAAGATAATAAAATAGAAAAAAGACTTCCCTATTCTGTCCTATTGTGGAAGATGTTTGCTTTGTGAGCCAATTAAAACTCAAAAGGCTAAGTATTTAAGCGAGAACATGGCTTTCATATTCTGAAAGTCTATCTCAAAGCTTTGCCCTGCCTGTCTTTACTTCATATGACTTTAAGAAAAATGCTCTAAGGTCTTTCTTCATCAGAAAATGAGGATAATAATAGTACTCATGTCAGCATTTTTATGAAGACTGAATGGGTTGTAAAATGTCCATCAGAAAGTCTGGCTCATAGCAAGTAATCAATGGGAGCCGTTATTGTTAATAGTGAAGTTAAGAGTTCTTTGGGGTCATCACTCATACCTCATTCTCTTTCCATTTCCTTTCCACTCACAAGCAGCATTGAGCTATGGCCAAATCCATAGCTGGAATGTTAGTCTCCGGTAATGGAGCCTATGGGAGAACATGAGAGTCATACTTCCATGGATGCAATTTAGTATCCTTTGAAAAGAAACTCAAGAGATACCCTTGTCCCCTCAGACAAAAGGAAAAAAAAATGGCTGTCTATGAACCAGGCTTCCGTCTTCATTTCATTAAAGCAGCTGGTGCTTTGATCTTGGGCTTCACAGATTCTAGAACTGTGAGAAATGTTTCTGTTGTTGATATACCACCCAGATTTATGGTATCTTATTGCAGCAGTCTGAATACTCCAAGACAGCTGTACTCGAACTGCCTTTGGCCAGAAGCTCTGGGCACAGGCTCCAAGTAGAGCTGAGTCTCTTCTCTCCAGTTTGCCCAGCCCTGTCTCAGCTGCCCTCTGAGCACAGACTGACCATGTGGAGACGCACCTACTTTCGAAAGAAAATGCTGCTTTCTCAGCAACTCAGATCCCATCCTCAGGCCACTCTTGGCCTGTGTCACTCCAGACAAAGTCTAGAGTGTGTGTGTGTGTGTGTGTGTGTGTGTGTGTGTGTGCCAAAGCCAAAGCCAGCAGCACCTTCTAGCCAAGGGCTATTTCCACCATGGATTCAGCCAGCCTGCTCTCCAGTGGAGGGATGAGGATGTTAAAACTCAAAGCCACAAGGTGCAGGCTGAGCCACACCTGTCAGACTGCTCTGCTCACAGTGCTAGGGTAAATTGTAAGGGGAAGTTATATCCAAGAGGAAGGCAGGAAAGAAGAACTCTATTCTTGATTTCTAGGCAGACAGAAGACAAAGCAGCAGCCTCACTTAAGTGAAGCTGGGAAGAGTGAGGATTTGAGCCCCAACATGTGTCTTGTGGCCTTCATTTGCATGTTCTTGGGCAAGTCTCCCAGTCTCTTCATGCAGCCTTAAATTCCACATCTGTAGATTGGAGACAATCACATGTTTGATATGAGGATAATCTGGAATAATGCATATATCTTGGCCTTCTTTAAGGCAGACACTATGTGGCAATTAGATTATTTGCTCATTCATCTTTTTTCTCTATAACCTTTTTCTATTTCTATCTTACCTATATCTTAATTTTTATTTTAGTTCCTTGTTCTTACCCTATGCTTTAAGGCCAGGAGTTTCCAAATAATTCTGCCTAAATCCCTGTAACAAGAAGGATGTAACTGTGTACAAATGTGAAATTTCATTGTCGCATTGTTGAGATTCATGTGATGCTTTTTTGTTATTAAATTATCACGTATTCATGTGAATCAGTTCCAGTTCTTAGAATTTGTAACTTGGGCATGACAGTCTATTCTAGCTCAGGTCAACTGTGGTCTTTCTAGAAGAGCCTGAGTGCTGAGCTCGCCCTATACTGGAAACATGACAAGATCATCTCTCAGGGCCTGTCCCCACTGGGAGGGGGTCCTTTGGAAACAACACCCCAGCCTGTTCCAGTCACAGGATGCTTGCTGCTTTTAGCCCATTGGGCACTGGTGTGAGGGACTCTGTCACTGCCCCGTGTGGGAAATGGTGCCTCTGTCACCATGCTGTCTTCTCCCCTATATCACGCTGAGTCACAGTGGAAGTCTGCATGATTGTATATGCATGACCTAACCTGACACAGATACAACCTAGAGCCAAGCTCCACAGGAAAAGTGGAAGAGTAGATTTCAGGTTCTGTTTTGTGGAGGATAGATTCATAGAGAGGTAGGCTTTTTTTGAGGTTGGGGTGGTGGTCATGGGCCTTGAACTCAGGGCCTACGTACTGTCCTTGAGCTTGTGTGTGTGTGTGTGTGTGTGTGTGTGTGTGTGTGTGTGTGTGTCGTGGAGCTTAAACTCTGGGCCTGTACACTGTCCCTCAGCTCAAGGAGAGTGCTCTACCACTTGAGCCATACTGCCACTTCTGGTTTTTTGGTAGTTTATTGGAGATAAGAGTCTCATAGACTTTCCTGCCCGGGCTGGCTTTGAACTGTGATGCTCAGATCTCAGCCTCTTGAGAAGCTAGGATTACAGGCGTGAGCCACCAGCACCAAGCTGTCCTTGAGCTTTGTGCTCAAGGCTAGTGCTCTACAACTTATAGCGACATCGCTACTTCTGGTCTCCTGGTGGTTAATTGGAGATAAGCAGCTCATGGACTTTCCTGCCTGGGCTGGCTTTGAACTGCAATGCCCAGATCTTGGCCTTCTGCCTAGCTAGGATTTCAGGCATGAGCTACCTGGCTCAGAAAAGCATATTGTTTTCCCCCAATGGATAAAAAGGTTTTCAAGAGGGGCTGGGAAGGTGGCTCAGTGGTAGAACGCTTGACTTGCATGCCTGAGGCCCTGGGTTTGATTCCTCAGCACCACATAAGCAAAAAGAAAAAAGCCAGAAGTGGTGCTGTGGCTCAAGTGGTAGAGCCTTGAGCTGAAGAACTGAGAGACAGCACCCAAGCCCAGAGTTCAGGCCCCACGACTGGACCCAAAAAGAAAAAAAAAAAGGTTTTCAAGATATACTAAGTAGTTATAAATGGTCTTCACCTATACTCTATATGCCATAGCACTACTGTTTAACCACTAATCTGGGAGGTGAACGATGTTTCAAAAATGTACTTCCTGTTTTTCTAAGCTGTTCATGTACCCAAGTGAGAAAAACCAGACCTTAGGACTGCTACCCTCAGGAAGGGTCCTGGGGTTAGAGCTGTGAGTCTTCCCTGGGAGAAAAGAGTTGCCATCTCCTAAGAGTAACAGCACATTCAAAGCATTGAGAATAAGCTGAGTGCCAATGGCTCAGGCCTGTAATCCTAGCTACTCAGGAAGCTGAGATCTGAGAATTATGGTTTGAAGCCTGCTAGAGCAGCAAAGTTTTTGAGACTCTTATCTCCAACTAATCAGCAAAAGTAGAGCTGAGGCTCAAGTGGTGAAGAGTTAGCCCTGAGGAAAACAGTTAAGGGACAGTACCCAGGCCTTGAGTTCAAGCCCTAATACTGGCACACACACAAGAAAAAAGACCCTTAGCCTAGTACCAAGCATAAAGCTGGCATATTAGAAAAACGGAGCTGATGCCCTTTAACTGCCTTGGACTTACTAGTCCATCTGTGTAGATACTGGGTCATCATTGTTAGTTTCCATGTCTTCTTCCACCCTTCCCCCTGTGGGCTTATCTGCTATGAAGTGAAATAAACTTGATCACACAAAGCACAAGTATGTCTGATTTGGTTCATAGTAGAGTATTAAGTGCTTCTACCATCTTGGTTAATGATTCCTGTTGAAAATGTTACTCTGGGAAAGTTGTGAAAGATTGGAACTCTTTTCTTGGGACTTTGACTTTCCTTAGTTCTAAGGTCTGCAGCTTCGTTCTCTCCATTAGCAGACAGGCCCAAGGCTGTGATCGAATGTTTGAGGAAACAATACATGATTCAAATTTCCCTGTGGCTGAAGGTGGTGCTGTTAACCATGGAGGTTAACATCCTCTGCAAATTTGCAAGATGACATTCTCCTAAAAGCACGGACCTCCCATTGTTTGGAACTAGTTCTCCTAATTCTCTCCAGGGAGTTGACTCTTTAAAACCACTGGCCAGATTTCAAATTCATACATTCATGATGAGAGATCTTTTTCCATTTGATTACTAAGATGGAGCCCAGGAAAGAGTAGAAAATTGGAAAGTATGATCCATAGCAGTTTTCTCTGCTAAAATAAAGAAAGGTAGCCTTGCTGTGTAAGAGACAGGACTTGGACTTGGAGAGGTCCTAGTCTAGGAAAGAGAAAGTTACTCTGTATGATGGGGCAACCGTGTCTCAACTCAGCAAGATCTCTCTCACTTGCCAACTTGGAGAGGAGCCTCATCCCTTTCTATCTGACTTCAAAACCCTGAAAAGGCCTTCTTACTGCCCAGCCTAGCTGTATTCCACACAAAAGGCATGGCCCTTCCATCTCTCTGCATCCTGCCCACCCAGGCCCTAGGTTGCCAAAGCTCATTTTGGCCTAGACCTGGAGCCATCCATACTATCTGTAGTAGCTCTAAGAACAATCAGAGCTTTGGAAGAGGCAGTAGATAGATAAGTATGGTGGTATTGGATATATTTGCTGAAAGGGATTCAGTTTATGTATTGTCATACAAACCTGAAATTTGCAATATGATTTATATTTCCCAAGAGCACACTGGACATGTTCGTAAGGATGGGGTGCAGTTGACAGCAATAGATCCCCTGGTCCCACCTGCTGCCATGTATTCTATCTCTTCTCAGTGTCATTCAAGTATTTCTGAGCACTTCTCAGAATATGTCAGCCTTTGCCATCTCCACTTTTTGCTTGCCATTTTACTCTCATCCATCTCTACCCCGCCTTTGGTGAAGTCTAAGGGCCCTGATCCTTTAGCCAGAAAGCAGTAGAAGACTGTTGTGCCCAAGACTTCCAATGTACACTTGAGGCTACCTCTGATCTCCACACTGGCAAGGTTTCCAACCAGCTTGTCTTTGTCTAGAGTTCTCACACCCAGCACATTTGAGGCTGGACTTTGCACTGATGTCCCCATGACAACACCACACTGGACACAGGATCATCCCATCCTTTGTACAATGAATTCAGTGTGATTCATGTGTCTTTCTGCGCTGAGATTCTCCCTCTCCATGGGGTTCCAGCTCCAAGTTGGGCCACCCATTTGCTAAGTGATTGTGGGCAAAGTATGCTACCTCTCTGGGTTTCGATGTGCTCATTTGTAAAGTATGTGCTAGTTTCTATTCTGGGACTTGATGTCCCTCTGCAAACACAGGGCTTTGCCAACCAACACTGCAGATGTCATTAGGTACTGCCTTTGGAGCTCTGGTTAGGTGTTTTATAAAGAAGAAATTGCTATTTTCTTACTTCCCTGACAAGTAACAGATCTTTCCGATCATTACTTTGCTTAAAACCCTCCAGTAACTTCCCAGCACACTTTGGCAAATTAATTAATTAATTAATTAGTTAATTTCTGAGCTTAGTGACTTCCTACTTCTTCCACATTTGGTTAGTCCACTCACTCCAGATGCATCAGCCTTCCTTCTGCCACTGGAACAGGCTGAGCCCTCTTACGGAGGGCATTTGCCAAGTACTTTGTAACTAACTCTTCCCCCAAGCAACCTGTTAGTACCATCTAGGTTTCCCACCATCCAGGTGCTGCTTTGCGTGTTACCCTCTATACCTTCTGTTCCAGGGTTGGAAATTACAGTACATGGATCAGATCTCTTGACTCTAGATACTTTGCTGCTACAGTAGCAGAATGCTGTATATAAGTAGTAGCAACAGCCACTATCTAGCCCCAAAACAGACAATACTGAAGCCATTGGCCATTGTAGGATGTTTTCTAACCTCTATCTATCTATCTATCTATCTACCTATCTATCTATTCATCCACCCATCCATCCATCCTATGGCATCATTTATTCATACCAGATAGCACTGTCTTATTCAAGAAGTCAATCTGCATTTTTGGTGATTTTTTTTTTCTTCCCTATCTAATGTAAGTGCCTGCAAGTTGTGGAACCTATCTATCTTGACACAAGTGATTTTGTTAACTAGATCTATGATCAACCAATAATGGCAGATCAAATAGAGGTTGGTCTTTCCTTTGCTCTATGGGCATATAACAAGGTTGCCATACATGCTAAAATACCACCTCCATGTTCTTCCTACATTCCCATGGCCCATGCTCCAACTCTTGCCCATTCTCATCTCTAGTTTCATTCTTCCTCATATTACTTGCTCTGACACTCAGCTGCTAGTGACTTCTTGCCTTCCCACCTGTTCTATCTCTCAACCAGCTCTCTACCCTCACAGACGCCTTCGGCACTGCAGGGAACAGCTCATGTTTAGAAAGCCACCAAGGGGGGCTGGGAAGGTGGCTCAGTGGTAGAGTGCTTGCCTTGCATGCTTGAGGCCCTGGGTTTGATTCGTCAGCACCACATAAGCAAAAAGAAAAAAGCCAGAAGTGGTGCTGTAGCTCAAGTGGTGGAGCGATAGCCTTGAGCTGAAGAGCTGAGGGACAGTGCCCAGGCCCAGAGTTCAGGGCACACGACTAGACCCCCCCGCCCCCCGCAAAAAAAGCCACCAAGGTTAGATTAGCTTTTCTCTCAGATAGGTCTGGGCGAAGCTCTACAGTACGATGGGCTCACCAACTCAGATGCATTTTTAAGAAAGCCTCATACTTTTCCAAGATGAGCCTTTCTGTTCAGAGCCATTTGAAAACTGAATCGAGGGCTGTCAGTGTCCAAGAGAAGTTTGAATCTAAGAAACTCTGAGTATTAGCTATGGAGTAGCTCTTGAGAATCTCAGAATAAAATTTCTCCAACTTCTTCATCACTGCCCACCTACATGGCCAGTATCTTTCTTCAGATGGGAATGGAGTCCATACCGAAGTTTACTTCCCCAAATTCCTTTTTGTTATTCTAACTCATTAGAATGTGATATTGTACTTTGTAATATAGTTTTAGATACTTTTAATTACAATGTATGGCTATTACAGTCACATATTTGTAATCTTCAAGCAAAACTCATGTGCCATCTCCATCGTCGGTACACTCCTGCCTGTATTCATGGTCCCGCTGGTACTAAGACAAATTGGGAAACATGGAAACGAATCCAGTTTATCTTGAAACAGATGAGGGAAAAGAAGCCCAAGGGGAGATAGTAATGGGAATGGACTTTCTTGTCTTTCAGACCAACTCCTTTCCTAAACTCTTGGGAATACAAGCTACTTGGTAGAGACATGAGGAATGTGTTCAATGACTTCTGGCTGCCCTTCAGATCTACCTGCCACCCTGGTAACCCTATAGGCTGACATTGGTATACTGCATCAACTTCCTCCTTTGCCCTTTGACTCTAGCTGATGACAGACAAGGGAAGGGACTAAGGGATGGAATGAGCAAGGTCAGGAGGTTCATTTCCCCACTTCCCTGCCCTCCAAGCCTCAAGTTGGTAGTGGTTATTCTCATCTACCAAAGCACATTGCCCTCTCCACTTAGAGGTCCACTGGATTCTGGGAGCTCCTCTATTCTGTGACTCCTTTGACTCAAGAGGAGTCATGGTATCTTCACTGTCAACCAGGACTTTCACACCTCAGTCACATATTTGCAAATATCACTCAGCTGTCTTCACCAGTCAGTTTCATCCCAGTATCATTTGTTTCCTTCCAGGACATGACTAATAAATGCTACCAGAGGCAGCCTAAGGACACAGTCCCTCAAAGTGAAATCTGGGCTTCTATGTTGCTCACATCCTCACTAAGCACATATATGGCTGTCTTGTGAGATGGGAGTAGCTGGTTGCTGTGGGTTGTGTGGCCTCACAATTACGTAAATCATCAATAGTTGTGGCTGGGGGTGGCATCGAATGTTCTGTAATCCATGGCCATGGGTCTTTTATTATACCCCAGCAACAACGACACATCATGGTGTGGTCTGGTCCGGCTACCTCTGAACACCCTGAAGAAGATACACAAAGAAAAGAACAAAAAAATTGATCATTTTGAATAATAATATTTTGAACACAAATAGAAAATTCAGAACCTCTCTGAAGTTTGAATGGCACAAATAACCCGGATAAACAGATAGCCCATATATTCAAGCCCTTATTCTTTGAAGGCGTTGAAGGAAGTTTCTGAATACTATCATATAAGGAATGGCAATGACAAGCCAGTATATGGATGGTGTCACATGTTCTGGAGTCAACCAGAATGCTGACCACTACTTATGACTGACCCTCTTGGGTTGCCCTACAGGATAGTAAGGATGATCAATCTTCCAAGTGAGGGAGAACTTTGGGTAGTTCAGGGTTTACAGCTGGAATAAGAAAGTTTGGGAAAAGGAGAGCTAGGGGAAAATATTTAGATGGATCTCTAGGAATGGGCACACAGTACTTATGTCCTAGGTATATAATTTCTGAGGGCATTTATTGTAGATAAGTCTCCAAATAATCTGATGGACAAGGTGATCAGAGGGATGTCAGTCTCCCCTTCAGATAGGAAATGTCTCATGACCACATAGGATAAATGGCATGAATGTATCACAGAAAAAGATGCCCCTTTATCAAAGCTGATCGAACTTTCCCCCCGGCTAGGATCACACTAAAAGAAAAGAAAAGAAAAGAAATCAATATAAGGCATCATTGTGTGACATCATTTCCCAAGGGATCAGCCAACCACTTGATAGCCAGATGATTGAATTGGATCCCTCCTATTATGGAGAAAACAAGGTTTTGTCTTCATAGAGAAAGATACTTTTCTATGGATGGAGTTTGCATTCCCTTTTAGGCCTATATGGATACCATTATCAATTACCATGGCCATGATATTCCAGACAATGTTGACTCTAAATTGTCATTTCATAGCAACCTGAAAAGCATAGCATGGGACACAAGACAACAGAATTCCCTGGTGTTTCCATATTCTCTCTCATTCAGAAGCAGGCAACTGGGTTTTATTAGTTTTCTATTGCTATATAAATACTTCCACATTTCCTACCTTTTTAAATAAGTTTTTTATTGTGAAAAAAATACTATACAGAGGGGTTACAGTTACATGAGCAAGGTAAAGAGTACATTCTTATCAAGCATTATTGCCTCCTCCTTTGTTTTTCTCCAACCATCCCTTCCCTCCCACCTCCTCAACTACACTCCCCCCACTGCTTAAATTGTAATGTTCATTTTTCAACATAGTGTCTTGTACATCTCATTGTTGCAATGGGTCAACCTGTATCCCTATTGACATTTTCTATCTTTATGCAACAAACATTTCTCCTAGTTTTTAGAGTCAGGAATCTGGGCATAGCTTAGCTGGGTACCTCTAATTTAGGGTGTTCCCAAGGCCTTAAACAAGGCATTGGCCAGGACAATAGACATCTCAAGACTTGTCTTGGGGGAGGAACTACTCCCACTCTTATTGCTGTTGGCAGAAGATGACAGTTTCTTGCCATGAGGACCTCCCTAGAGAGAATAACTTACAACAATGCAGCTGGATTCCATCAGGGCAAGCAAACAAAAGAAAGAGTAAGCAAGACAGAAGCTGGAGTTGTTTTTGTAATCTGATCTAAGAAAGTGACATCCCTTCATTTTGCTGTATTCTGTTTAGTAGAATCAATTCACCAGTTCAAGCCCAGGTTTGAGGGGGAAAGAATGCACCTGGCCAAGAATACCTGGAAAGTGGGATCAATGAAGCCATTTTGGAGGTTGGCTGTCACCCTGGAAACAACAGTAAGAAGGCTTGCTGAAGCCTTGAAGTATGAATCTATGCAGCCAGCCACACTATGTGAGGCTAGAACGCTGTTCTACAGTGTGCAGGATATGACTACTAGACACTAAGCGATACCATCTCCATCACCTGGAGAGTTACAGGCCTGGAAAACCAAGCATGGAGGGAGAATTGTTCTCCCTATGGCAAGGACCATCCTACTTTCAAAATTGTTTCCTCTCTTTCCTGTGTCCTTGAGCTGAATGGGTTTAAAAGTCCTATTACCCAGGAATAGAATAGCCCCCCCTAGGAGCTACAGTTATGCCTGCAATAAATTATAAGGGGAGTGTTCTTTTTGCTTGCCATTATGGGTATCTTGTATCCCTGAACTGATAAAAAGAAGAGAGTCACTGTACTTCTAAGGGAGAATGACCATGCTATCACATAATAGAGGCAAGAAGGGCTGTAACTCAGACTTAGGGGATTCCAAATATGTAGGTCCAGGGGCATCTTCTAGTACTCTTTGCTTTATAGTCCTGTGATTCTGATCATTGAAATACCATGATGTCTGGATGAAGAGGACTTGTGGTGGTGTGCTGTGAAGATCTGAGTCACAACAGGAAAATAAACTCAACCAACTAAGATAGTGGCAAAGGGTGTGGGAAGCTACAAAACTGAGTGGTAGAGCAAGGGCATGATAGTTACCACTTTGGGTCTAATGATCAGGTAGAGAAGTAGGCTCCATAGAAGCTATAATTTATGTTGTTCTTTGCCTCCATTTTCTCCAGCTACCTTGTAAGAAGAACATGTGTATGACTACATATTTACTTTGAGTGGCAGTGTGATTGACTCCATTATCCTGACATGACACAGTAGTCGAGGGGCTTTACAGAAGCTGAGGGATAAATAGCATGCATTAAGAGACTGATTGTCACAGGCCCCATGGATGCCAGTTTTACACATGGCTTCCAAGAGGAATAAGCAGAATAGTGGTTGTTTTTCTGCTAAAGGTTGGCTTTCTGTGGTTGTTTGGGTTTCCTGGAAAGCAGTGTCTAAGGAAAGAACTTTAGTCTTGGCAGTTGACTTGGGAACTGACTTCAGATAGAAGAAGAAAGATGGAAAAACCCATGAATATTTATTAATAATCTGGCAACTGTTATGGGCAATGGGTGTATAATCACTCTGGAGATTTAGTTGGTTAATTGTTAGTATTAATGTTCTGGGTTTCTCAAGAGCCAAAGACTTTGCAAAACTTGAAGCAGACTTTCTTTCATTATTCTTTTAAAATTTTTCTGTAAGATTTTGAATACGCAAAATGTAGAATTTTTTAAAGAAGTGAAAATCCAGGCACAGTTACTCTCAGCTATAATCCCAGCACTTGGGAGGCTCAGGTGGGAGGATCATAGGTCTCAGGAAGATCATAGTCCCAGCTTGAGCTATGCAGCCAGGTCCTGTCTCAAAACAAGGCAAAAACAACAAATGAAAATCGCATAACATTTAAGTTCCTAAAATTAGTGAGTGGAAATCTCTTTTTCTGTGTTTAGAGAATTTCCTACCTCATGAGTCATAATAGAAGGGAGAGACTCTTGCTCTCAGGATTCCTGCTCCATGATACTTTTTGTGTTTCCTAGGCTATACAATCAAACATTGTCCAGAATGGCCTACTGAGGCAAACTCAAAGTCACTTATAGCAAAAATAGTGGCAATGAGGGCAACTTCATCTAATTCCCCCACAGTGTCATAATTAAATAAAAATACCTTGTACCCAGTATTGGGAGAAGAAACAGTGAAAATGGTTCTATGTTGACAATGGAGGCACCAATGGCTCAAGCCTATCACCTATCTAGCAGGAGATAAGAGACAGAGAGGTGTGAAACCCTGAGTTCAAACCCTAGTACCACTGGGGGGAAAAAAAGGGGAATTTTATGTGGTGCCATGTCTATGCAAAATACTCAATAAGAGTTTTCTTCTACACACCAACTGAAACCCCGTCCATTAAAGTTGTTCTTGTCTACCGTGTTTCTGCCTGTTCCTATCGAATCCCTAGACTGAACAAGAAAGCAAATGCAATCTGAGTCTATGGGAAAAGAAAAAAACAGGTGCCCTGTTAAGTCTATATCCCTGCCTGTCTTTATAATTCAGAGATACATCTGTGCTTTCTAGCTATGATCCTAGATACTGCCTTATCATTGAGAGCCTTTGCTTTCCAATTATGATGTCTGAATCAGAAGCATAGGCCTGATCTAGGAACTTAAAAACAATGGAAGTTCTCAGACTGTGTTCCAGATGTACAGAATTAGAAATCTAAGATAAAGGCAAAAAAAAAAATCTTTTAACAAGCCTGCAAGAACACTCAAGTGTTCTGATGTACAGTTGAGTCTGAGGCCCCCAGCTCTGCAACAGTAGCTTGTAAACTTGGATGTCCTTCAAAAATCAGTTGGAAAAAGTTTCTGCACAGACAAAGAAATAGCAACCAAACTAGAAAGAAAACCAACTAATTGGGGAAAAAAATATCAGACAAGGGTCTAATATCCATTATATACAGGGAATTCAAGAAACTCAAGAAACTAACCCCTCACAAATCTAACAAACCAATCATGAAATGGGCAAGGGAGCTAACGAGAGACTTCTCAGAAGAAGAGATAAAAATGGCAAAGAAACACATGAGGAAATGTTCATCATCCCTGGCTATACAGGAAATGCAAATAAAAATAACACTGAGATACCACCTTACCCCAGTCAGAATGGCCCACATCCTAAAGTCAGCCAATGACAAATGTTGGAGGGGATGCAGAGAATACTGCATTGCTGGTGGGAATGTATGCTAATATAATCATTTTGGAAAACAGTATGGGGGTGCCTCAGAAAGCTAAATATAGACCTCCCCTATGACCCAGCCATACCACTCCTAGGCCTCTACCCTGAACAACAGGAACCAGTATACAAAGACACACGCACCTCCATGTTTATTGCAGCACTGTTCACAATAGCCAAGATTTGGAAACAAACCAGATGCCCCACTCCTGATGAGTGGATACAAAAATTGTAGTATCTATATACAATGGAATATTATGCATCCATTAGAAAGGACAAAATAATGGCATTTGCAGGAAAATGGATGGAACTAGAACAGATTATTTTGAGTGAGGTAAGCCAAGAACAAAGAGACAATTGGCACATGGTCTCCCTGATATGTGGATGCTAAAGCCAAAATACAAGAAGATATGGCAAAGTAATAGGATTCAAGAAACAAAGGACAGCCACCCATTTTGTCATATCATTGCTAAATGACTCCATGTTCTTGGCCATATATATGGTAGATATATGCACTCAATGGAGGGAAAAGCCTACACTAAGCAAAAGGAAAGAAATGTAGACATTATCTGATGTGGAAAAAATAACTTGTATTGTTGAAGCTCATAGAATTCACAAACTGAATAGACCATGATAATGACAATTTGCCTTATGAAGGTTAAAATGTGTTTGTGACTTTAACCAAGTATCACTATTCTACAATACTGTAAAATATGTGAAATGTATGTAATCACCTAATCTTAATTAAAGAAAAAAAAGTGAGAGAAGGGATTGGTTAGGAGAGATGGGTGACAATGTTGTCAGACACTTTGTACTCATATCCTGTTTTGTAGGATGGGAACTTTGTGCAGCTACTTAATAATAAATAAATAAATAAATAAATAAATCAGTTGGGAGCTCTTTCTTTAAAAAGCCAAGATTGGGTTCCACCTGCAATCAATTCATTCAACTAGAGCCGTGGGGGTGAAATCCAGACAAGGAGAGTTTCTCAAAACTCACCAGACTCTTTCCATGATGCAACCAAAGTTGCCAGCTACCAATTTAAATACATTTAATAGAGTAATGAATGTAAATAGCACTGAAATAAAATGAAGTATGATAGGATTTGGGGACAGAGATGACAAAATAATAAAATGAATGAGGAGGAATCTGTCAATATTGCTACCTACTGTAACAAACTTGCAAAATATTGGAAAATTAGAACAATAAAAAGTAAATCTTGTTCCTGTAATGACCTAGTACAGTCTACAGCTCTCAGCTTCATGTAGTCAGCGAAGAGGCCCAAGCTCTTTCCATCATGTGGCTCCATCTTTCCTTAAGTTCTTGCTTGTTTTACTCAGCAGGCTAATAAAAAGAGAATAAGAATCTCATCTGTATCTTATTTCAAGGGAGGCTGAGAGTGTAGTTCTAGGATAAACCCCCAAAGAAGAAACTGAGGGTCTCAGTAGGCAGCCCTGATGTATCACATGAAGTTTTCTCAAACTGACTGTCAATAAAAGTTTTAAATAGATAAACGCTGAGTTTGTTGGCATTGGCTTTTGTATCCTTATTAGTCATATATAAACTCTTTCATATTTTTCAAAAGAAAGGCAAATGAACAAGTTACACCTAAGCTGACTGTGTAGAAATGTGGATGACTTAGGGACATAGTAAAAACAGCAAATTTTGAGGGGAAAATCCTAGGAAAGGAAGAGGAGACAGAGCCTTCTAGAAATAATGGTGGGGGGTGTGGATAAGTCTACACATTGAAATAAAGAAGTGTTTAAGATAGGAAAACAAGCCAGGCACCGGTGGCTCACACCTAGCTACTCAGGAAACTGAGATATGAGGATCATGATTCAAAGTCAGCCCTGGCAAAAAAGTCCATAAGACTCTTATCTCCAATAAACCACCAGAAAAGCTGGAAGTGGTGCTGTGACTCGAGTGGTAGAGCACTAGCTTTGAGCTGAAGAATTGAGAGACAGCACACAGGCCTAGTGTTCAACCCCATGAATGACCAAATACCACTCCTCCCCACCCCACCCCCAAAAAAAGATAGGAAAACAATTTGACAAATATGTCCATGAATGATTCCATTGGCACATTTATCAGCCAAGCTTTCCATGTGTGGCATCTGCTGACTTTTATCTCATTTGGCATTACAGTCTGCCTGGGTTGCTTCCCTTTCTCTCTATGTCATGTGGTGGCAAGTTGAAGGCCGCTTTAATCGGTCATGGATGGTTCTATGGGAAGCTGAGAGAGTTATTTACAAAGCTCATGTATCACGGCTTTAGGTGCTTAAGATAACTCTTTGTTAAAGTCTACCTATTTATGTATCAACAGCAATTTGAAACTGGACTGAAGATAGTTCCTTAGTTTAAGGAAGTAACAACTCCAAAAGTCAGAGCTTAAAGCCTTTATCTGCTCATTCTAGAAAAGCTTGTAGAACAGCTACTACTTGAAACCCGAGACTCTGGTGCTCAGAGGAGGAACAGAGGAATCCGTATCAAACCCTATGGACTAAGTTTTGGGTCTGGTGGCTAGTATGTACAGATAACTTACTCTATCAACCCAGAGTAGTCTTTGAGTGGGGCATACAGAATGCCCAGGGTGGTACTGAGCTAGCCTTTGGAGGAAAGGAGCTACTGGATATACCTGTGCTTATCTGAAATAAGGAGATTCTACTCCTCCAACTACAAACAAGAGATTGAACAAGGAGGGATTCTGTATTTCAACAAGTAGGTGATTCATGGCTATATGGCAGCTCAAAGATGCCAATCAGAGCCTTTACTCTTTCATAAAGTATGGCTCTTGTCAGGACTGTAAAATGCGGCCCTAATTTCTAGGATTCAATTCTACACCCTGTGCAGGAACAAAGAACAAGAATAAATGGCAAAATCCCACACAAAACAGAATCTCAACCCAAAGTCTTCTTATTGTTTGGGGCATGACCCATGGTTAATCTGCATGCCAGAGTAATGAGAAATGTAGCTCTGGGCAGTGAACTTGCTAGTCATCACAAAGAAGGAGAAAGATTTTCTCTCAGAGGTCAGAAGGGACAGGAAGTGAGATGCAAAGTGAGATGATACTTTATTGTTGTTGCCTAGTGAATTTTTGTTTGTTTGTAGCTCTGGACCAAGTTTCACTCAAACATTCTAAGTGATCACAAGGCTGGAGTAGGTAACAAGGACTCACTGAATGCTAGCAACCATTTCCTCTTACTCCAGCATTTTAGGTAAAGCCATCTGCAAACATACTGGTGTGTGTGTGTGTGTGTGTATGTGTGTGTGTGTGTGTGTGTGCATGCACACGCGTACGCACACTGGATGATCACCATGACGTAAGTGAGCCAAACCAATGAGCCACTGCCCCCCCAACCCAGTACACTCACCTTTAGTCAAGAAGTCAGTACACTGTCATTTCCAATGAAAACATCTGTGTTTTCCAAGTCATTGTATCTGTACCTCCAAGGCATCATTAAGGGAAGCAGGTGGGTGGTCCCATTCACAAACAAGGAATCCCAGAGAGAGTCAAATTAACACATTTCACAATGTTTGTTAAAGGAAAAGGTGAAACCAGGACTCTGGGCTTCTGCTTCTGAGACCAGCACTTTCTGCTTTCCAGAATCACAGCCTCCTCTTCCCTGATTTCCATTCCATCTGCATGGAAACCTGAGAGCTGTTTCACTGAACTGGACTCCATGGAAAGCCTCCTTCCAGTGGAAGGAAGTACTGAAGAAAGGAGGGGAAGTGCTTGGTCACAGGTGTTAGAGCCACCAGACTGGGACTTAACTTAGGGGGTCTAATTAAGCTACTGATCTGATCTTGCCCGTTCTTAGAAAGAGGAAATGGTGGTAGTTTACCCACAAAGACTTGTGGCAGGAATTCCAGCCTCAGTCGGTTAGGACAGCACCTTCCTGAAATAGTTCTCTTCCTTCTCCTTGTCCGTCCTGACCAGCTCCCTTTCCTTGGTGTGGGGACCTAGGGACTTATCTTGGCTCCTTCTTGCTCTTAATTCCTGTGGGGCATCTCGGTCTGTTAGCAGTACACTGGTGTGATTCAGGGTAGTTTCCATGCAGGTTTTGTCTATTTGGGGGAAGAAGAGGTCTTGGATTTGTTTTCTGGAACATCACTTTTCTTCATTTCTTTCCCATCTGTAGGATTCACAGCTTCCCCTCCCCATGTCTACACCTGGGTAGCCATGGCCTTCATTTAGATGCTACAAGGAACTTTCATGTCTTCCCCTCGGACTGTCCCAGGTACCAAGACGGGCTTTCAATCTTTTCCTGCTGCCTGCTGCAGCCTGCTGCAGAGACTCAGAAGTCTTGGGGTTCAGTGGAAGTTTATCTTCCTCTGCAGGTCTTCCTGAGCCCAGCCCCCTCCACCACAGCCTCTCAGAGCTGAAGGATGCCACAGAGTACTCATTCCCCATTGTACCTGTGTGTTGATTTCTCAGTTCACCTGTCTCTCCTTGCCTGTGACATCCTAGTTTTGTCAAAATACCTGGCACTAGGTAGGCCCTCAGTACAAACCAAGCACGCAGTTTAGGTAGAGCATGATTAGAAATGTGTGGAGAAAGCTTAGGGAACAATTATTAGAGCTTACATTTATTTAACACTCAATGTGCCAGATACTATTCTAGACTGTTTGCAAGTCGTGTCTCATGGAATCCTCACCACAGCTGCATGAAGTAGGGGCCGGCTACACTTTGCTCTTGTGTTAACTTCTAGGATGTGATAGAGGAGTCAACCTCTGAGTTAAGCTGTTAATCAAAGGTCATGCCTGCTGCATCTTTGGGGCCAGCTTCTCACCTTCCCAGCCATACAGGAGCCCCATAGCTCAGGCGAGATATCCTCAGGTGGGTCAGCTAGACAAAAAGGCAAGACAGAGCCTGCCCCAACTCTTAACGTTCAATTATCATCCACAAATGAAGGCAGGAGCCAGAGGCAGGGAAGAAGTGATGAGCACTAGACTGGAGGCAGATCAGGAAGGACTTCTACAGAAAAGGTCACATCCGGTGTCATCTCAGGACCTGCGGGCTATGGGACAGTAGGGAGACGTGGGGAGAAGAGAGACAGAGGAGATAATTATTTCAGATTTCTTCTAAGATGGGGCCTGGCTAGATTGAGTTATTATTTCAAGACTGCTCAGAAACGAACCTTCTAGAAGAATTTGGCTCCTGTTAACGTGGGAGCCACATGGATTGGAGAGAGCACTCAGGGTGGAGGACTGTCCAGAAGTGAAGCTGTGGCTCGAGTTGTATTGTGCTAGGCTTTTTTAAAATTATATTTTTATTATCTAAATAGTTGTGTTAAAGCCGGGCGCTGGTGGCTCACGCCTGTAATCCTAGCTACTCAGGAGACTGAGATCTGAGGATCGCAGTTCAAAGCCAGCCCGGGCAGGAGAGATGGTGAGACTCCTATCTCCAATAAACCACCAGAAAACCGGAAGTGGCGCTGTAGCTCAAGTGGTAGAACGCTCACCTTGAGCTGAAGAGCTGAGGGACAGCGCCCAGGCCCAGAGTTCAAGCCCCACGACCGACAAAAAAAAAAAAAAAAGTTGTGTTAAGGGATTACAATTCAACATGTTAGTTTGAATTACACATCTTGAGCTATAGCACCCTTTTTATTGTTCTCCCCCATCCCTCCTCTCCATTTTCTTAGTTTTATAGGATATACACTGAGCATGTTAGCCTTGAATAAAAAGACCAAATGAGAGCATGAGGTTCTGAGTCCTGAATTCAAGCCTCTGTACCAACACACACACACACACACACACACACACACACACACACACACGACAATGAAACATTCTTATGAATGTTAAAATTTGAATTAAATGAAAGTATATTTTGCCAGGCGTCAGTGGCTCACACCTGTAATCTTAACTACTCAGGAGGCTGAGATCTAAGGATCATTGTTCAAAGCCAGCCCTGGCAGGAAACTCCATGAGACTCTTATCTCCAATAGATCATTTAGAAAACCAAGGCTCAAGTGTTAGAGTACTCACCTTGAGCTAAAGAGCTGAGGGACAGTGCCCAGGCCCAGAGTTCAAGCCCCATGACCGACCCCCCCAGCCAAAAAAAAAGTATATTTTGTATATTGTATAGTCAACTTTTAATTTTTTTGCCAACCAACCATTTAAATGTAAAAGTGAGGACTGAGAATGTGACTCTGTGGAAAAGTGCTTGTTTAACATAGCCCTGGCTTCAATTCCCAATACTGGAAAAAAATTACTTTGAAATTTTTTAAAACAAAATTTTACAGCAAGTGAGACAGTGACTGGAGGCACATTGCTGATACTGATGTACAGATTTAGATTCTCCGACTTTTGCAGACCCTTTGGATGCTCACTTTGTACATGAAGCGCGGGGAAGTCCCTCATCAACCCAGAGAACTAGCAAATGAGCAGCAAAGCTAGGATTCAAGTCCTCTACTCCATGAGATCTTTGGCTCTGTTTGCTCAAGTTTCTTCTGCATTTGTCACTACATACTGTGTGAAGAGGTGAAAGACTTATTCTTACAGGACGGGATAAGCTGTTCTAAGGAAGCTGTCCCTTAAGTGTGTGACCATGGCTGTTTTCATAGGTAGCCCTCTGTAGAAGGAGCATCAATTGGTCAATGCTTAGGACCTGTTGATCCGGAAAAAAAAAAAATCTCCAGATCCAAGTTGGGCACAGGGCAGCGATCATAGTCATGACTTAGGATGGGGCGGCCTGGGACAGTGGTCCTGTCTAAAACAAATCTGTGAGCTGTGTAGCACTGAGGACAAGACCCACCATCCCTGGCATGTTAGTTCACCTCACATTGGTGGGATAGGTAAATGAAATTATTCATTTATAAAAAGGAAAGGTGATTTGGGGGCCTGCAGTTTGGGTGGGTAACTTATTGCTTTTAGGTTACTAGAGAGGGGGAGGTAAAGCACACAATGGAGACCATGCATGGTGGAGCAAAACTGTTCACCTCATAGCCCGGAAACAAATCAGAGGAAGATCAAGAGGCTGAGGTCTTAATACCCCTTCAAAGGCAAGTCTTCAATGATGAAAGACCTCCTGTAGGCCTCATCTCTTCAGGGTGCCACCTTTCCCAAGAGAACCATGCTGGAGAGCAAACCTTTAACACATGCCTTTGGGGACACTGTAAGAGTCAGCCTTCTACTCAGCAAGAAGGCTGGGAGGTTCCTTGATGGCAGCTGGGCCTCATGGGATAATCCAGACAGGTGGGCTGGCCTCAAGGGCAGTGGTGTTGCTTTGGGCAAGTGTCAGCAAAGAGTAATTGAGAATACTGGTCTCAAAGACCAAACTGGGCTGAGAGGCTCCCTGGAGGGTACAGCTGGAGGCTATGCGGTTTCTCAAGAGGGCCATCTGGGCTGCTGTCCCTCTCTCCTCCATCTTACATCTCAGACCTCAAGCCTGGTCTCTGCCTCCAAATGAGACACACTCTCAGCTGAGCCTGTGGAGAAGCTGGGGTCTGATGTAGAAAGGCTGGAGTCTGTCATAGAGAGGCTGAAGTCCAGCCCTTTTCTCCTCCAGTGCACACCAGAGAGCCACAGGTACCCCTGCTGTTGATGCTGCAACCCAGCTGTCCTATGCTGCCCTCAGGTCTGAGCTTGCCTGGGCTTTGCCACCAGAAAGCAAACCACCCTCGCCTTGTGCAACGGGGGTGTAGTCTGTCCTGGGAGCTTCTAGGAGACAAATCTGTCTCAGTGACAGTCACAGTGGACCCAGACACTTACCTGCTTGGTTTGTATTTGAAATTGTTTCCCAACCAAACAGTCTCTGAATAGAAACCTTAGAAACATGGATGAGGAAAAGGAAGGTAAAAATAACATACAGACACACACACACACAGACCCAATAATCCTGCCTTTTGGAAGTAACTATGTTTCTTTCCTTTTGTCTTTTTTCTATGTGTGTCCTTACCCAAAAAGGATCCATAAGATAAATTCTGCCCGTGAATCTGTTTCCTTTTCATTGTTCACTATAAATTAAGGATCTGTCCATTATCAACATAGACTTTTCTCTTTTCTGTCTTTTCTTTTATATGTCAGCTAGTATTACTTTGCTTTTCTAGTAGCACACATTATGAACATATCACTGTGATGTTTCCATGTAATAGATTTTCTCCTACTTCCTCTTCTCCATCATTTTGCCTGTTTCTAACAGGTCCTTTTTCAAAGGCGTGGGGCACCTGCTGGGTATTAGGGTCTCAGGCCCCAGGTAGATCATGGGGTCCAACCCTTTTCAGGCTAGGGAGCTAAAGAAGAGTTCTGGTTTTGTGCACTAGTAAACCTCAGGGCGCACTTTGGCAGCAACCCATTCCTGCCTCTCAGCCCTGCCAGAAGCCTGGTGCCATTCTTGACCAGTCTTCTCATCCTTTTGAGTCTCAGCTTCTTTACCTACAAAAGGGGATGCTTGGATTGAGACCTTCATCAGCACTTTGTAGACTCACAGGCCCATTCCAGAAAACTCTAGAACTGTCCGTTTGGGGGAAGTTGCTTGTCCCAGTGAGTAAGCCAGCTTCTGGCTCGAGGCAGTAGAGATGAGTGAGGTCTTGGTCCGGAACCCTGAACACTCCTCTGTGTCACCACTGCCCTTTGCCAGCTATGGTTCCCATTGCAAGTCACTGGGCTGTTGCCAGCTTCCTGCTCCCCACCCTTGTGAAGAAAAAGGCAGTTGCACCCAGGCCAACTCTGAGCTCACAGCTCCTCAGCTTCTCAGTCATAGTGTTTATTAATAGCCAGAACCAGGCCATCACAGCTGTGGGTTACAGTCTGTGATGCAAACCACGTGACTAGGGCCTGAGGCTCCAGAAAGGACCTGAGGGAAGCTTCCTGGCCTGGGCGGGACCTCCTTTCTTATTTCCCTTCTCCCTTTCCTCTTTTGCTTCTGTAATGGCAACAGGCTTTTGGTTAGTGTGGTTTGAAGAGTCCTGTGTGAAACCTGGAGGTAAAGGGAGCTGCTGAATGAGGTTTCAGGGGATAGGAATAAAGTCAGGCAGCCTGACTCCCTTACCAGAGGTAAGGTTGCTTGTCTAGTGTCTTGTCTTGTAGAAATAGCAGTAGTAACAACAGCCATAAGAACACAGCCAACATGTTATAAGCATCTAGGCAATGAGCCAGATATTTCACTTGATTCATCTTGTTCATTAGACAACCTCATGGAGTTAGCTCCGCTACTATTTTTCCCTCTTTGCACTCCAAGCAAAGCCATTTTTCCAAGGCTTTCAGCTAATGAGCTGCAGGGCCAAACACCAGGACTCAGGACTATTTGCCCCTGGCTGGAGTTGGTAATGGCCCTACCCTCCCACCTCCTTTAAGCTTCTTACCTCCACCAAGCAGAAAGTGCAAAAGAACAATGTCCTGAGTCAGACAGCCTGGGGTTTATTCTACCATCTCCACGTACTGTGGTGCAACTTGGAATTGCTTACTTTTACCACTCTGTAACCCAGTTGTGAATAAATTCTTGTAAAGAGTCTATATCTATGCACACACAGTATCTCCAATATGCCCAACACATAGGAACACCTTAACTGTTTAGTATCTGTAAAAGAGAGTGAGGTGGTTCTGATTTTTATTTCCCTAGAAACTAGTGATGTGGAGCACCTTTTCATGCATTTGTAGGTCTAATGTGATTTGGTTTTTATTCACTTTTTTTTCATTATATCTGTAGCCCAAAGAGGAACCCTTATTCTAGGAATAAGATGCTTCCAGATTCCAGCTGTGCAAGAGCTCTTCCACCTTACACACCCCTTCTCACGTGGCAGTGCGTTGTAGTTGATAATGCAGGGCAAGCTCACATGCTGGGCACCATGTGCACCAGATACTTAGTTTCCCAGCTCAGGGTAGTTCATGTACCTTATCTCACTTGCTCATCACACAGCTTTGCAAAGTGCAGAAAGCTGAGAAGGAAATTGAGGTTCAAAGATGTCAAAGAACTAGAAGGAGATTGGCTCTTCACAACCATACACAGCACAGACTTGGTGGTGGAACCACCCAGCATCCTCTCTCCTTTCCTTTCATCACAGCCTTGGTTTGGTTAGTATATTCATCCTCCATGAATAAGTCTAAGACCAAAAAAATGGCTCCATCCCCTTGCTTGGAAAGTCGTGTTGCAATGGCTTACATGGGGTGAGGAAGATTTTAGGCAAGATGCTCTCCTTTTCTGGGATATAGCGCCTATGTTTGGATGAAGCCAGGAGGCAATTGACAGGGCAGAGGCCAGGTACAATATCATTCAGTTGTACATAGTAATTTTTTTCTTTATTCTTCTACTGGTATGAAATAGTACATTTCCTCACTGCTTGGTCCAGTCCGAGTTGGAATTGTTTTTAGGAGGTTGTAGTGGTTTTATTTGGGGGGGAGGGGGAGGCATGGAGGGGAAAGGATAGGGAAGCAATGGAAATAAACTTGTTAAATGGAAGATAAAAATATAAATTGACAGGAAATCTATGAAAGTATTGTAAATAAATGAAGGCATGAGAGTATCAGAATAAAGAAAGGGCAGAAAGCAAACTCAGCAGACCAACAGACTTATTTTGGGGGTAAAAGTCTAAGAGGGACACCAGAATCTTCCAGCCAAACTAGTGAGACAGTGGTATTATCTCTCTCCCCCCCCCCACCATGTATGCGTGTGTGCGTGTGTTTGTGTGTGTGTGTGTGTGTGTGTGTGAGTTGTGAAGCTTGAACTCAGGGCCTGAGTGCTATCCCTGAGCTCTTTTGCTCAAGGCCAGCACTCCACCACTTGGAGCCACAGCATCACTTTTGGTTTTCTGATAGTTAATTGGAGTTAAGAATCTCATGTATTTTCTTACCTGGTTTTGAACCACAATCCTCAGATCTCAGCCTCCTGAGTAGCTAGGATGACAGGCGTGAGCCACCAGCACCTGATGAGGTCTCTTCTTATTAGGCAGAGAGAGTGAAGTCAGATGGGTCAGAAGTCTGGGGTAGTTTGTCATGAGATGGGGGGGCAGGATGAAACTCATTGTGCAGAGATGAAATCTTTGACTGATAAGAAAGGGGGTTTTTACAGCATCTGTTTTTAGCAGAAGTGTCAACACACAGTAAGGCCCTCAGTTCATAGCTTACTGCTGCAGGGTATGTCTGGGGAGGAGGAAATAGAGACAAAATGGTAAGGTCTGCATCAAGGGCAGTTCTAAGATATGGCTGTCAGGGGGGAAAGGTGAGTGTTTTTAGTTTAAGTCATTTTCCATCAACTATGACTCAAGAGCATAAAATGCTTCCAAACCTTGGAGATACTTGTTAGGGTAACCATAGTGGAATTCTATGAGGGGGTAGCAGGAGATGAGTAGATCTAATCATAGCTGTAAGAAAACACAAAGGTTCAAACAGTGAGAATAAACCATTGTCATCCTATCCAAATGTGCAAATCTTAGAGCAAAAAGAAACTAGCCCTGTCCTGGCCTCATAGTATAATATGGAAGAACTCCAACTCCAAACATATCTGATCTTTTACTCTTTCCTCCCCATGAGGGGGGAAGTTTCTTTACTGAGAGTGAGTTCAGAGAAAAACTGAACAATCTTCACCTAGCACAGCCCTCTTGCCCATTCTGAGATGTGCCCTGCTGTACAGTGAGTTTGCACCTGAACTACCAACTTCTCTGCACCACGTGTAAATACATAAGAAGCCAGAAGTAGGGCTTCCTGGAAGAGGTGGGAGACTGTAGATTGATTTCAAGGGACGATATTAGGAAGTCATCTGTGCCTATATATTTGAGCTCTATTTCTTTCTTCACTATTCCTAATAGTAAAACTAATAGTGTTCTCCATCTACCTGATTCCTTTCTGTATTTTTTATTTGGTTCTGAACTTAAAAAGGACATAAAAAAGAGGTAAAAGATATTATGCATTTGACTATTAAATCTTTTTTCCTTCTTCTTTATTGTTATCTTTAAGTAGTTGTACAGAGGAGTTGCCATTTGACAAGCTTGTTTATGAATATGTCTTGATCAATGTTATCCCTTTCAATGTTCTCACTCACCCTCTCACCCCATTCCATACTCTTAATTTTGTAGGACATACATTGGGTACTTGTTTGCATTTTCTCCTTCTTCTCCTCTTCATGTGTCTATCCCTTTCCCTTGACCCCACCCCACATCTTTAGAGTACCTACTTCCTGAACTTTTACTGAACTTCAATTTTGGCTTTCTTAGGAGTTACTCTGTTTGAGATTTCCCTTGAACCTATTGGAATATGAACTCTATGTTGTAATTGCTATTGCAATTGATCAGAATTGATCAATTTTCTGAGAAAATAATTCCATGGAGGTAAAGATGACATATGTAAAGATTTAGGTTAGTAGAGATTTTTTGTTTCTCTTTTTATTTTCTTTTTATGCCAGAGCATGGGCTTGTGCCAACCAAGCCCCCTTGAGATCTGATGCTCTACCACTTGAGCCACACATACACTGGATCTAAAAGATTTCCACCAGAGCGTTTTATATCACTGGGATCCAAAAAAGCAACGCAGTGAGAGACTCTCTGGGATGGTGAGTATAGAAAGGGGCAGTGCAGTTAGCAGTTAGCAGGTTTCCTCCTTTCTCCTCTTCACAGAGAGCTATGCTGCAGTGGAATCAACAGGGCTTGCTGTGAGGCCAGGTTTCATTGGGGTCTGGTATGCTTGCTGTGTGAGTACAGGCAAGCCAATGTCCCTCTCAGTTCTTCAGATTAAGTGGCAATAGCCACCGTCCAACACAGAATTAATGAGATGTCTTGAGACAGCCCACTACTACCAGTGCCTATCTGAAGCATCTTCCATTGCTCTGACCATCAACATGTGGCTTTTGGGAACCACCCATCCTGTAGGTTTAGTCTCAGACTCCACCCAAGATAGCAAAGCATTTACTGCCCACTCCAGGGCCACCTCATTAGACAATCCTTACCTTTTTCCCAGCATGGGACCAAAGCTACCTGCCTAGCTTTCCTGGGAATGCTAAATGATGGGAGCAGGCTCTAAGCCTGCATACCAGTGCCACCATTCTGCTCTGAGTTTCAACACTTTGAGTTTCAGTGCTCTGAGTTTCCATGAATTTAGACTACAAGCATGGAAACACACAATGGCCTGAATGAGTTACAAGGAACCTGCATTCTGTAGGTGGGGAAAAAGAGAGGGACAAACCCAGGCTTGAGGAGGTAGCAGGCAGCAGCAAGACCCATCAATGCAGAAGAAGGTGAATTTACACAGAAAGAATGGGCATGTTCTGAATGAGACTGGTGATGGGAAGGGACCAGGGTCAGGAGATGGGAATTCAGGGAAAATGAAGACAGGTTGAGAATGAAAACTCAAGGAAGAGAAGAGAAAACAGAAAAGTTGAAAAAGGTAAGAGGTGCGTAGTTCTTGACAGCATGGTGGAGCCCTGACATTCCTGGGCAATGGCAGTCTCCACCCGTTCACATCTGGCACAGACATGTCACACAGTGGGGTAGTTCCCCCAGTGTGAGACTGACTGCTTCTCCAGAAGACGAAGTAGTGGCCATGCTGGTCCATTTGTGTGTGGAGACATGTGAGTGTTCTCCCATCCCATAATGTCAGGACAGAACAAGGGCAGGCCATTACAAGCATGGCACCCACCATCCCTGTAGCCTTATATGGACTGGGAAAGGGGCCAGTGATTGCTTGCTGAGAAGCCCAAACTTGGACAATTGAGATGAAAGCCAAGTTTTGTCTTTGGAGATCTTCCTTCCGGTTTTGCATGCACTTCCCTCCAAACTTCCTGGTGAGGAAAGAGCTGCTAAACACATTGATCCAAAGACAAAAGGGAAGGGAAGCCCTTAAGGGCTCACATGGTAGACTTTGAGTCATCAGCCAGCAGAACAGGGGCTTGGTGGGCCTTCTCTGAAGGACGCCATAGGTCCTGTCTGCTTCCCAGTTCTATTGCCCTCCCCAGCCTCATGCTTCAGAAATGACCGGAGTGGGCCATACACCACACTCATGTAGTGAGCTGGATGTAAGACAGCAGATTTTCCTCAGCTCCTGTTTCTCACAGGTTGGAGATGAGGTGGGTGGAGCCTCCTTCTCTGCAGAACCAGAATGGGCCACTCTAGCACATGACAGAGATGGCTCTGAGCGCCAGGTGTTTTCCCAGAGATAGTGTAAAAGCTTTATGCTTGTGACCTTACTGTCATGTGCCTGAATACACCAAACATGTTTTGCCCATCTTTTTTTTTTTGTATATGTGGTATTCGGTTTTGAACTCAGGGCTTTCTACTTGCAGATACTGTATCACACCTTCTTGCTTTATTTTTCCAATAGGGTCTCTTTTCCCCAGGTACCATAAACCATAAAATGACTATTAAACTTTCTGCAAAGCTGGGATGACACATTCTACCATGTCTGACTAGTGGGTGAGATAGAGCTTCAGTTAAGACTTTTTCTTGCTGGCTTCATCATGATCCTTCTTACATGTACCTCCCAACTAAGATTACAGGATTGAGCCACCACCCTCAGCTACTGCATCTTTATATGTTCTTAAAAAAAAGAGTTTTTGGGGCTAGGAAGGTGGCTCAGTGGTAGAGCGCTTGCCTTGCATGCACAAGGCCCTGGGTTCAATTCCCCCGGACCACATAAACAAAGAAAAAAAGCCGGAAGTGGCACTGTGGCTCAAAGTGGTAGAGCACTAACCTTGAGCTGACGAGTTGAGGGACAGTGCCCAGGCCCAGAGTTCAGGCCCAACGACCGGACACCCCCCCCCGCCCCCAAAAAAGAGTTTTTGAGTCAAAAGTGATACACACACATACATAATACACATACACATATATACACACAATACTCCTTATACAATACATCTAAAGGAAAAATATAAACTCCTAATAATGCAATAATGATATTATAGTTAGGACCCTATCTCCTAGAGATATACACTGACATATTTACAAATAAAAAGATTAGATGTCTGTAACTGGGTTCAAAGTGACACAACAGCAGAATGAAGTAGGAGGCATTGACAGCTAAAATGAGCTATGGTTTGGTAATTGTTGAAGCTGGTGAGTACCAACCATATGGGAATTCACTGTAGCTTTTTCTCTGCCTATATACATAGTTATGACTATTTTTTTTATAATTAAGCTTGTAAACCTCAGTACTTTAGAGGCTGAGGCAAAAGAATCATGAGTTTGAGGCTAGTCTGGACTATAGAGTAAGACCATGTCTCAAAACAAAAATATATACATTTTTTGTGATTAAAAATATTTGGGGGAGTACTTGGAATTCAACTTGGGGCCTAATGCTTACTAGTCAAGTTTTCTACCACTTGACCCTTGTTCCCAGTCCTTTTACTTTTGTAATGGGTTTTCAGACAGACCTTGTGTTTTTTCCTGGACTGCCTTCAGATAACAATCTTGCCACTTTTGCCCCCTGATGGGTTGGAATTACAGGTATGTTCCACTATACTCAGTCTCCTCCCCATCCTCCCCTCCTATTTTCAAAAAAATTTCTATCTTCCTTTGTGCTGCATATGTCTTTCTATTAATAATCATTTGCTAATTTAGGGGGAAAATCATTAATGACCCTCCCCACTTTCCTTTCCTCTTTTCTTTCCTTTCCTCTTTTTTTCTTCCTTTCCTCTTTTCTTTCTTCCTTTCCTCTTTTCTCTCTCTTTTATTTCTGTGTGATTGAGTTCTACTATGGAATGTAAGTGGAAGTAATAGAACCTACTACTAGATCTGGTCCATAGGAATCTTCCACAGAGTACTCCTCCATGTTCTTTTCCCTTTGCTGACCAAAATGACGCTAACAAATTTGGAAGTCTTATGTTAGGAAGCTAAATTCTCCATTCTTGCCTACAACCCTATTTATTCAGAAATGATGAAAACTGTTAAGATAACTGCAAAACAAACTTCTGCATATTGAAAACTTTATACTTTAAGTCAATTTATTAACGGTTAAAATGAAAAGAGAATATGAAAGCACAAATGCATCTACACATGGGGTGAAAGGTGGGCTAGAGAATGGCAAGAGAAGATAGTTAAGGAAGGATGAGTCAATAGCAGCTACTGTTTTTTGGATTCTGCTGTATTCCAAGTCATATTGCAAGTCAAATAGATGCGTCACTACCTTGTAATTTCAATTTTCATAATAATTATCTGGAACATTAAATAAGGAGCATAAGCTGAATGAGGTTGAGTAATTTGCAAATAGGATGTACATGATTAATCCATCAGTGACCTTTTTCCCTCCTGACCTCAAGGATATTGTAATCTTTCTTATCACAATGATCTAAGGGGCCCCGACTTATTTTAAGAGCTACCCACAAACACCATTCCACTGCAATCAGCGAAAATTCAGATTTCTCACAAGCTGTGCAAAATCTGGGTCTTGTCCTCTTCAATCTCATTTCCTGCTATTTTCTTTCTTGTTCTCTCAGCTCAGCTACATGAGTCTTTGATGCCTTCTCAAAAACCGCCTAAATCCTCACCTCCAGTCTTTACATTTGCTATATCTCTTCAAAGCTTTTCTCTCCTATTTGTGCAAATTTAGCTCAATTTTCACCTCTTCAGTCAGAACTATGCAACTTAGGAAAGTTCTCCTGCACTTTCTACCACTTCCTCAATGATAATGAAATACTAGTTAGCCCTTTTTCTTTTGTTTCCCAGTATTTAGAGTAATGCTTAAAACATAAAGGTACTTGCTAAACACATCTTGAACTAAGGAAGGCAATTGATATGCCAATCCTGATCTAGCTCATTATCTCTTTGAGGATAATGGTCCTCTTCAGCATTGAGTTATACTTGATGCTTAGCCTATGTATATACAAAAAAGAATCTATTAAGTTCATGTCTGATGATTAGAATGCTTTTATGGTAGATTTGTGTGTGTGTGTCTTTTGTTTTGCATTCACCCTTACTCTATCAATATGTCTCTTTCTCTCTCCTTCCCCCTCCTTCCTCACATCCTCTCCTAATTAAGTTCAGTTCAACAAGTCTCTCACCCACGCAGCTCTGTCTAGAGTAGCAGTCTTCTGTGATTGGGGAACAGGGTCCGACAATAAAATGGGGTTACACCTGGCCTTACTTCTCTGTTCTCTGCCTACTCTGTTTTTCTGCAAGTGTTGACTCTAAGCCCAATCAGGACGCAGCTAGAGGGTATTACTGGTATATTGAAACCCAAAGTTTTTTACCTTTTGAGTGTTTTGAAGAGAAGAAGCTGTTACTGTCTTTGAAATAGACTGTGAGGCATGTTCAGGCAGAAAGGGACTTTCTGGCAAAGGCCTGGGAATACATAACTCTGAAGATCTGCCATTCATGTTGATTGGCATGCAACTGTAGACAAATCAAGGGATGTCTAGTTTCTGCTACAGTAAAGAAGTGATAATTGAATAGATTTCGAATGAAATTGAATGATACTGGGTAGGAGTTGTAAGTCATCCAAGTAATGAGAAGGCAAGGCTGAGAGGATCTGAGATTTACACTCAAGTACTGAATTTAAATTCCAGTAGTAGTCACATCTACCATCCATTTAGGACTCTTCTTTCTACTTTTATACAATGGACTGGTGTCCTCTATATTCATCGAGTCTTTTATCTGCAGGAAACAGAAGCCAGAGTAAGCTAACGTAAGCAGAATGAAGAGGATTAATGTAAGACACAAAAAATAACTCATAGTGCCCAAGGAACTTGTAGAAGTTTAATATTAAGAAGGATTTTCTGTTTTCTCTCAGCTTCTGTTTTTATCCTCCTTTCTCCTGCTTCTCTATCTATGCAAATGGAAGCAGCTGCCTCGTAACTCTTATGTTCGTGTGATAAATATTCAAACCCACTCCAATCTCAAATTCCAAGAAAATTCTGATTGGTCATACTTATATCAGGTGTGAAACACAGAGTTCAGTCACAATTATGGCTTCCAGGAGCTGCTTTTCAGTATCAGAAAAGGCATAATAACTTGTGGATTAGCCAACAACCCAGAAAGTGTCTTGAGATCAGTATAGTCCTTGAATAAGCCCATAAGCACTATATGTAGAGAATGGTGTTCATTTCTAGTCAGAATCAGCTATCTTGTGATAATTCTCTAAAGAATAAGGATCAGTACTCTGGAAAGCTCAATAGTGCTAAATATCTGATAATTTTCAGGAAGCTGTGGAAATCAACATACTCAATGCTCTGTTTCCCAATCCTAACAAAAAATTTCTAGTTCCTTAAAAAAAAACTGTCTAGAATGAAATTCAGTACAGATTAATTTTGACTACATTGATTTAACACTATAGAATCAGAAAGAGATACAAACTTTTCTGTCTTTTTATCTGTCAACAGGAATGATTGGCTAAGTAAAATAAAATGGTGGCTTTAGACTAGACATTTAACCTTCTTGAACCTCAGCTTAATCGTACAGAGGGAATTAACATTTCAAGGAATACTGTGGGCACTTTTTCTTTACTTTGATTGATTGCTCCTTTTGGGGGAAATCAACTCCATGAAAGAATTGAATACTGTGCCTTTAAAAGAATCTATTATGGCCCGCTGCATTTGTAAACCCACAATTCCATTATTTGGCCTCCAATTTCTCAGCCTTACTCTGTACACTCCTATTCACATTTAGTTTAGGTTTGACTTTTTCTTTGCTTAGGAAGAATAAGATATATACTACTAATCAAAAGCCATCAGGCTGCAGTATTTCAACAACAACAAATCCTAACCTGCCAGGGTGAGCAATGAGTTGAGTCTACTGTAGTCTTACTCAACCAGTTATCCCAGATGTGACATTGTTGCTTGCATGTACTTAGAAATTATCACAGCGTCTAAGTGCTTTTACCTATCAGCTTCTATGATTCCTGGAACTCTCCCCATATGCCATGTCGGGAAGGAAGCGACTGCCAGTTACTTATGTAATGCTTATTTATGTAGCACCACAGAGAAGTCAGAGACTGAGATTTGTTAGCTACTGAGACTGAGTATGTGCTGGTGGCTGACATCCCCCTGCTCTCAGCCAGAGGGTGGGAGATTCATTATTCATCCCACCATGAATAAGGCACCCCAGTAAGGGTCCTCATGCTTTCTTTGACCTCCACACTCAAGCTATAAAAGAGGTCTATTACCCTCATTTAGAACCTGAATCTCCCAAAGGTCAAGTCTGATAAGAGGAGAGCCGGTGTTCAGACCGGGGATTTCACAGTCCCAGGCTTCTGAATGTATTTTGTTTTGTTTTATATATATATTTTTTCAAACATTGTGATCTCCTGTCAACCCAGATCGATTCAAGTTCTCCTTGCCAGCTTCCCATATCCTATAGTTTTGGCTTATACAGGTGGCTGGTGCCACATACAACAGATATAGAATACCTAAAATTAATGGTTTGGAGGAATTGAACCTTTTCTGAGGCTCAAAGATGTTGGACATGGCTTAATGTGACCCTTCATGTGGGCGGTGTGTGTTTGGAAAGGGGATAGAAGGAGGCTCAGAGAGGTGAGCCAGGGATCCCCAGGGCTGGTGTTGACTCAGGTCTGTAATTTGAAATGAGTCATTTCTGGCATGGGGGCAAACTGCCTCAGCCCCTCACCAAACTATCGGGAAGAGACAGGCAAGAGACTCCCCTCTGGGAGAATCACCCTAATAATAAACGTTAGCCAGAATTTGCATGTCCCTCTGTAGTCTGCAAAGCATTTTCAACTTCTCCCCCTTTATAAAAGTCCTTATTGGTAGTATTGTTTACTAGAATTCCAAAATGGACCAGCATTTGTGGTTACCTAGTTTGGTGGATTTTTATAGATTTTGAGAATAAAAATCCTTTGTCGAAATAAAATCTCCCACAATATTGTAGTACATAAAACAGAACTTTCAGAGGGATGACATGGGACAGGCCAGGGACAGCCCATACTGAAGCCATGTTTCTTAGGAATCGCCAAACAATTTCCAGGTTGCATAAGACATCCCTAGGTGTTAAGATCCACCCATTCCCAGTATCCTCAACATGAAACCCCTCTGGGCTGCTTCAGCATTAGAGCCTGAAGCCCCTGGTTGCTTTAAGAAGGTGACCTTCCCAGCCATTGACACACTTCTCAAAGTGCTACCTTGGAGGCAAGAACTCAACTCAGAGCTGCTATCTTCATTTTAGACCAACAGTCTCTTGAATCATGGTTGCCAGCACCTGAGGGTTTAGGGAGGAGGTTCAGCTGGAGAGTTTTATCCTCACATACTTATTCTAAAAAGGCTATAAGACACAAGTTTCTCTCCAGCTGAAAACCCCCATTAGACAACTCTGGAAATACTGAATGCCACAGAAGTGAATTCGATGGTCAATTTTACATTATGTATACTTTAATATAATATTTTTAAAAACTTACATTTTTAAATCTTATAGGAACTTGGACAAATTACAATTCCCTTAAACAGTTTACAGTGTCCTACTGTCTCCCACCCAGTTTCTTTAGCTGATTTAATATTCCAGTGTATACATATATACATACATATATTTATGTGCATATAGTTTACTATGCACATATATGCATATATCTAGTGTTTAATACATAGCTAGTATTTAATACATATTAATGCATGTATTTAATGCGTATATCTAGTATTTAATACATGTATTTAATACATCTAGTATTTAATATATTTAATACAAATGCTTTAATTCTCACTGATTGTATAAAGCAGCACAATTAACTATTATTAAGCCCATTGTATATTTGAGGATACTGACACATACAAGGGTCCTTGCCCCCTTCAACGTCATATAATACCCAAGACAAAACTTGACCATTAACATTCTGTTCCTAAATCCTTGCTTTTCTTCACTACAGACTACTGCTGGCGGTGACCTGTTCTTGTAGGTTCTGTATAATTATTCCTCTTTCCCAAGCTAGTTCAATTATCATCCCCCATGGGAAATCTCTCTAGTCTGACCCAGGAAGGCATGGGGTTCCTTGCTCTGGATCATAGGACTGATGGCACCCTGAACACACATGTAGTCATCCATCAGCATCCCAGGGTGTTAGTTCTAGTCTTCCCTGGGGATACTCAAACCTCCAGATGTGCTTTCTTCATATGGATTGGTACAGTATTAGAGAATACACTATATACATTCCCCCATAGACTTTAAATAATCTCTAGGTAACTTATAATACACACATCAGTTATGTGAAAATAATTATGTGTATTTTTAGTACAGGTGCGATTTTCCCCCCAAATATTTTTAAATCTACAGAGAGCTGATTTTATCTTACAACCTGTTTCACACTGTGGGTAATAACTTCCTTGTGAGCCTGATTGCTTACCTGAGAATGAGGACTCTGAAGACAAGGCCAGGGATTATTTTTCTTGGTACTTATGTGTTTGATGAGTGAATGGATGGGTGGCTGACTGGCTGTGTTTCTCGCAGCTTTTCATTTCTTTCAGTAAATTACAAAAACCTTCCCTTCTGTCAGAAGTTCTTCCGTGGTTCCTTCAAGGTCTTGCCAGAGCCACTGCTAGCCACTTGCATGTCCATGGATCTCTTTGGATAAGAAGTCTGTTCCGATTTACCTTCAATAGTTTGCATAAAAATAATACTGCTTTTGAGTTCCAAATATTACCTCATCATAACTGAATACGGAATTACGACTCAAAAGATGAATTTTCTGCTTTTAAAGAAAATGCCCATCTCTACCCCTCTGAGATTTATTGGTTGGAATAAGTACACCGATGTTTGCATAGCTCTTGTAGGAGTGTAAATGGGAGCGAGGATTGGATGTGTGGCTGGGTAGGAGAAAGGGTAAAATGGTGATGGATATGTTGACAATGGATGAAGAGTGGGTGTGTGGATGGGATGTGGGTGGCTGGAGAAGAGGGCATGAGAAGATGCAGCTTAATGTAGAGATGTGAAAAAAGATGTAGAAAAGGAGGGATGAGAAGATGTACAATGGGTGGATGGATGGAGGAACTGGTTGTGTTAAAAAAAGGATGGACCGTTGAATCCGCGAATGCATGGGAAAAACGATAGCTACGGACAGATAATGGTTGGCGGGGGAATGGATAGTTCTAGAAGAATGTGTAAAAGGATAGGTAGAAGGACACGTAGAAGGAAGTGTATTTGAAGGATGAATGGGTGTGGGTGGGTGGAAGGATAAAAATTCCATTCTGGGAGCAATGAGTGAACACCCCCGTGGCTGGCCACCACCCAGGAGTCGGGGCAAGAAGCTGGACTTTCTCTGTGGAGAAGAAAAAAAAAGGAGGCTGAGTTCTCTGGGAACTCTCCTGCCCGCCTTCCCTCCTCCCCGCCCTTCTCCCCTACCACACACACACGCTAAGCTATGGCCTGGGAAAGCCCCACCATCCAGGGCAGGCTCTCCCCGCCTCCTCTCCCAGGATGTCCAGCAGCCTGGGAAATCCAGAGACTCATCCCCCCCCCCCCCCGCTCCCCCTGCCTCCAGCCAGATTCCAAGAAGTTGAGCGGGAAAGATGAGGCGGGAGGCTGAACTCAGCGGGGAAAGGCGGCCCTCCATCCCTGGGCAGCAGCAGGGGCGGGCTGGCGGGAGGGGGGGGAGACAGGTGCGTCCAGGGGCGCACCGGGCAGTGGGTGACGGGGCGACGCCGACGGCCCGCCGTCCACCCCGCACCCGCCGGGGCAGCCCCTACTCAAAACTTCCATAGAGAACAGGGCGGGGACAGAGGGGCAGCGAAGGCGGGCCAGTACGTCTTTAAACCTCCCCTGGCTGCTTAGTCACAGCCCCCTCGCTTTGGGTGTGTCCTTCGCGCGCTCCCTCCCTCTTAGATCACTCTTCCAACCCTCGAATAAAACCGGCAGCCAACTTCCGAGGCGGCCTCATTGCCCAAGGCCCCCAGCCTCTGACAGGTCCGGTCCTTCCTCCTCCTTCTCCTTCTCCTCCTCCTCCTCGTCCCCGTCCTCTGCCAGTCCCCGGGGGGACCCACCCCAGTGCACCGCGACCCTCCGGTTCCACTCGATCCCTCGCTTCGCTCCCACACCATGAACAACTTTTGGTGGCACGCAGCTTGGGGACTCTACTGCTTGGTGCAACTGAGCCTGGCGCAGACGACACAGATCGGTGAGTGAGCGCTGCTGCTCGGGCAGCCGGTGAATGGGAGCCTAGGAGTGCGCAGATCTGCCCTGCCCGCAGCCCCACTAGCTGCGTCCGTCCCTGCAAGGGAGGCGAAACTGCCGTCTAGTGGGAGCTAGGGAGACTTGGATCGGGTTCATTTAGGAAAGCAGGGCTGAGGATTTGCGCTAAGCTGTCGGAGGAGAAGCATGGTGTTGGGAAACACCAGTTTTTTTCTTTCTTTGTTTTGTTGAAAGGAAAAGAGAAAAGAGGAGGAGAAAGTTTGCTGGGCAGGCTGCCGGCGCGCGCGGCTTTGGGCGAGGTCGCTAGCGCCTGAGCACATGGCAAGCAAGTAACTGTACTGGATGCGTGCGGCTGTGGACTAAGAGGATCCTGGGCTCCATGGATTTCTCGCCCTCTCTGGCTGGGCTGTGCCAGGCTGGCTGGGAAAATTGCTGGTGTCTAGATCGGTGGTAGTCGGGGCGGGGGAGAGGCGCGGGGGGCGCTGCTGTCAGCCAGGTGGCCAGAAAGCTGCTAGGGGAGAACACTTGACCTTGGGCTTCCCAGGGAAGAGGCGAGTAGCGCGCCCCCCTCCCCGCCACCCCACCCTCGGGCTGGGTTTCAGCTCTAGCCAGTGACCACTATATGGCTTGTGGGGAGCTTGCAGTATCTCTGTGGTGAAGATTCCAGTCTAAAGTCAGCCGGGACACCTAGGAGAGGCCATGGCTGGACCAATCCTTCTAACCTCCTACTACTGCCAGTGAGTCTTGGAGAAATCTAAATGTTAAGGTGGCCCAGATCAGGGACCACAGCAGAGACCTCAATATCTCATCCAAACAGGATTTAGTGACTTTTGCTAGTTGTGGAGGAGAAGGGCTTCCCGTGAGGGTTTCCAGCTGGCTCCCCATCTAGTGTTCCCTTTCTTTGTCTGTATAGGAGCAGATAATTACATGGCTGATTTGCTTATCGCTAGCAAAATTAATTTTTCCTTTTAAGAAGTGCCAGCTGGGTCATTAAGCCAGCCTATGGTGGATTCTCCTCAGCAAGTATTTATAAAATCCACATGGAAGAGAGAGTAACAGGCAAGAGATTCCGTCTGCCCTGGGTGTCTTCAACTAGGAAGAGGTAGGGATTTAGAAATTTGATTTCTGAAGCTGAAGTAACATGAACAATAGTAGTAATAATAGCACTCCAAAGTAGCTGATTCTTTTCACAGTTTTCACTGCAACCGGCTCTGGGTTAAATCCTTTACATGTTATCTCATTTTACCCTCACAGTGGCCCAGTGAGAACTATCTGCTAATTAGGCCAGTTTTACTGGAGGGACCAGAAGCTTCAGAGAGGTTTAGTAACTTGCAGGTATTCACACAGTCAGAGGTGAGGCTGAATAAAGTTCACTGAGGTCCAGAGTTTAGATTTAAAATAGGCTAGCAGGCATGGGATTGACCAAGTAGGGAAGGAATTGGGGGATGGGGGAATTCAGATGGAGTCGAGGCCCTGGGGGAAGTTCTAAAGGGAACTGGTGCTCAGAGGTGGGAGAGAGGAGGGAAAAGGGGCAGGGAGGGCTTGGGGACTTCCTCAGAGGAAAGAGGCTGTGCAGGTTTCTTATTGCTTCTAGGGAAGTTTGTTGGCAAACTACCACTGTCTTTTGCTTTGTTTCTGAGGATTCAAACTCAAGGCTCTCCCCACTGAAAAGCCCTCCCCTAGTTCTTAAGGGCCACCCTGACACTCAAGGCTCTCCTAGAAACCATGGGGCTCCCTCCAACCTTGGTTTTGCAAGGTCCCTTTGGGCAGCAGCATTCGAAGAAAGCACAGTAGAGTGCCAGCAGCGGTGACTGCCTGAGCTCTGGCTTTCACGTGCTTGTAAGTTTGCTAGAAAGGAACCGAGACTTGGAAAGGAGACATGACTTAGCAGAAGGTTTAGTGGCTCAGCCAGCAAAGGGGAAAGGAGAAAAGGGAGGGTGGAGGAAAGGCACTGTGGTTGCTCCTTTCTGGGAGTGATGGGCTTCAGAAAACCATTAGGAAATTTTGGAAACTGTCCAGCCTTTGTTTGCTTTTGGTTTGTGCTGGTACTGAGGCTTGAACTCAGGACCTCACACTCTGACTTGCCTTTTATACTCAAGGCTCTGCCACTTGAGCCAAACTTCTGGCTTTTGGCAGGAGATAAGCTTTGAATGGAGATCAGATTGTTGGAGATAATTTTATCCTATAGTCTTCCTGGGCTGGCTTTGAATCCTGATCCTCAGATCTCAACCTCCTGAGCAGCTAGGATTAAAGGCATGAGTCATCTACACCCAGCTGGTCTAGTCTTTGTATCCGAAATCAAAAAGTATAGAAGTAGCCAAAGGCGGTTAAGGAATACTGGACTCATCAACTCAGAGCTGGAGAACAGGTATCTAGAATGAGTGTTGTAGAAGGTGAGAGAGTGATTCCTCTGTGCACAGATCTACTTTCCCCTGTGAAGAGAGGTCACACAACCAGGGAATTACACCCCTGGTATTGAGTAAGTGGGGGTGCTTCTCAGAGCCCTGGGGCTTGGGATTGGCTCACAACTTTCCCACTGAGTATTAGAGGTTGCCTCCTCCTGCTGGGAGTTCAAGCTTTGGCTATGTTTTCCCATGGGAAGAAACTAGGAAGCAACCCCCTGTCATTTAATTCAGTTATTTCCCCTGGCACACAGTGGAGATCTACTTCCTACAAAGAAAGCGTCTTGACCAGTGCAGGTGTTATAGGCTTGCAGCCGGTAGGAAAAGGTTCCATTTTCTTCCAACTCACCCCATGTAGGAGGGGCTACTGGGATACCAAAATTCCTAGTTTATGACTACTCTCTAGTCCATTCATTCAAGAAAAAACTAATTCAGTATAGGAGACTCAGAGATGGATATGCTAAGGATCATTTAGTAAAACCCCTCCTTTTTCCGAAGAGGAAGCAGATCATGAAAAAGAAATGGGCTGGTGACTTCCCTTCTGAGGGACTGTCTCACATTCATTTTCTGAAGTAACCCTGTTTTGAGAGTTGTAAGATCCCCACCCTACCCCCTCCCACCCCTGACTGTGATAAGGGAGCCTGTGTTCTTTAACACCTCAAATTCTATCTCACACACTCATGACAACTGTGTGTTTTCCTTGACAATACACTCACTTTGAGTTTAATATAATAATGATGTCTGTGTCTTCCCATAATGCAAAGTTATTTGAAAAAGATTCAGTGTCTCATTGTAAAGCTCCTGGAACATCACTGGGTGGTTAAGGAGCACTCATGTTTTAAAAACCTGCCAGTCTGCTGTGGACTCAGATGGTCCTACACAAAGTATTGTCCTAAGACCTTCCCTAGGAAATATCTCCTGTTGAGTACTGACTCTATGTTCGGCATTGAGCTGGTGATTACATAAGTTGTCTTAATTACCCCCTATGTGCTAGCTCTATGTGCTAGTATTCTCTCCCCCCCCCCCAAATCTGGTGTGTGTGTGTGTGTGTGTGTGTGTGTGTGTGATATGTGGTGTGTGTGTGTCTCAGTATGGTACTGAACTCAGGACTTTATATTCTCACTCAAGGCTGGTACTGTACCCCTTGAGCCATACTTTCCCTTCACTTCTTGTACTAGTATTTTCTTGGGTTTTATTTGTTTGTTTTTTTGTCAGGTGTAGGGCTTGAACTCTGGGCCTGGGTGCTGTCCCTGAGCTCTGCCAGTGCTTTACCACTTGAGCCACAGCACCACTACTGATTTTCTCATGGTTAATTGGAGATAAGAGTCTCATGGACTTACCTGCCTGAGCTGGGCTGGTTTAGAACCACAATCCTCAGATTTCAGACTCCTGAATAGCTAGGATGACAGGTGTGAGCCATCGGCACCCGGCTACTAGTATTTTCTTAACTCCATTTTCTTGATCAAGAATCGAAGACTCATGGGCCAGACACTGATGGCTCATGCCTGTAATCCTAGCTACTCAAAAGACTGAGATCTAAGGATCTGAGCAAGAGAGCTCAGGGACCATGCAAGACCCAGGAAGATGACGTGGTTTGTCTGAGAACACAGCAGTGCAGTGGGGACTTGCCATTGTCTGTCACTCCAGTTAGACTTCAGTGCTGTTTCCATTTGTTATTACTTTGCCTTTGGAAGACTTTGGACATTGAGGATGGGTCTCCCACCCTCCATGTCCCCTTTGGCCTTTATGGCCTGGAGGGAATGGCTTTTCACCCTCCCAAAGGTTGTGGGCTCTTGGCTGCCCTGCCCTGTTCTGACCTGTCTCTCCTTAGGCTTGGCCACAGCTGTCAGAGATGCCAACCTAGTTATTTGTTGCTAAAATAAGTCAATTTCCTTATCAGGGTCCAGCTGCCCTCTAGACATGCTCTCATTTGCAGCCTTGGAAAACAGGGAGAGGCTGCTTCTCATCTTAGAGACAAGTTGGGGCAGTGCTCTGTGCCTGAACATTAAGAAAGAGGCCCTAAAGACATTCTCACACTGCCCCTGCAGGCATTTCAGATGCAGTGACCCACACAATCCCTAGTCTCTCAGGCTCACTGGTGGGTTGGGTTGCATGTGCTCCCAGTAAGGGGAAGTATCGAGGTACCAGGCAGTGGGTTGACATGGTCCTCTATATAGTCAAGGATATTAGCAGGGCATTGGTGGCTCATTCCTCTAAATCCTATTTACTCAGGAGGCTGAGATCTGTAGATCATGGTTTAAAGCCAGCTAGGGTAAGAAAAGTCCCTTCAACTCCAATTAACCATCAAAAATCAGAAATGGAGGTGTGGCTTAAGTGGGTAGAACACTAATGAGCCTTGAACAACAAAAAAGCTAAAGGACATCACCCAGGCCCCAAGTTTAAGCCCTGGTTCTCTCTCTCTCTCTCTCTCTCTCTCTCTCTCTCTGTCTCTCTCTCTCTCACACACACACAAAATGTTAAGGATCTTGGAGCAAAACCAGATGTGAAGCTCTGAATGACACATGGCCACTGCTTAAGTGGGTAGAACACTAATGAGCCTTGAACAACAAAAAAGCTAAGGGACATCACCCAGGCCCCAAGTTTAAGCCCCGGTTCTCTCTCTCTCTCTCTGTCTCTCCCTCTCTCTCACACACACACAATGTTAAGGATCTTGGAGCAAAACCAGATGTGAAGCTCTGAATGACACATGGCCACTCAAGAGAGAAGTCAAAATCAGACCGGTGTTAGAGGCTTTCAGATGGACAGAAGTGGGTGGAGGGGAGCTGGGAAAAAGACAATGGCCACAATTGTGTTTCCTCAGTAACTTTGTTTCAGCAGACCCCACCCAGAGCCAGAGAGGGAAGTGTTTCTTGTGAAAGAATGGACCCAAGCTGGTGGTGCATGCTGCCCTCACTGCATGTTTTCAAAGGGGATCTTTGCTACCTCAGAGGGAAGAAATTCAGGCTTTGCACACAGAGCAGCAGATGACTCAATTTCCTTTGTGTCTGCTTGAATAGGGACACAAGGGTTCTTTAGGAAAATCTATACATTTGAGCTCCACGGGCCATTCACTTGGCAAGTTGAAATTTGTCTTTAAAAAGTGTGCTTATCCCAAACTGGCCAAGAAGGAGTTAGGGAACCAGAGGAAATGAAGAGGTGTTTCTCTTCCTTGCCTTCCACAGCCTTACAGGAGCCCCTGATAATCGAGATTAGATCTCATACACTTTTTGTGGTCCCTGACCACAAGTGCTAGCCCTTAGTGGTGACCGGTAATTGTTGAATTGAATTTTTAGAATATAGAAATAACTATATATGCACCTAAATAGAAGTATACTGGCCATCACATGAAACTGCAAGTGAATTTATATGCTTTTGACAATAGTGGTAATTTCTCTATTGCTCTGGGCAGGGCTAAGAGTGGGCATGGATAGTTGGCCATCTGCCTAAGGATTGGCTCAGGTTTGGTCTGCCCAAGCAGAGACCTCACTCACTGTCTGTTTGTGGCTTTAGTGGCTACTGGCTGTGATGCCAGTTGAAAGACGGAATTACGGGATAGTTGAGCAGAGATGGGAATAAGAGAGCCAACTGCCAAAGGTGTAAGAGTGCTTCAGAGTTTAAACCTCAAAATAAAACACTCCTCAGCAGTGGTCAGCTTGGAGGTTTAATGATTATTGCTGTTCTTGAGGGTGACATCCTTATGTGAGAACCCCGTACCCCTCAAACCCCTGTACATGCTTCTGGAAGGTAGTAGTGATTGAGAGAGAAGCAGATAGATTTTGCAGAAAATTCTTTCCATCTTCTACCAGCTGCTGTCTAACCTGGAACTATTGTAGCCCCCAAAAGGTTTAAGTCCATCAAGAAGCCTGGCACATGACAGGGAGCACATTTCCCTCCTCTCCATGGACCTTGCCAAGTGGAAAGCTGCCAACAGCCAGGGTAGGTGGGTCCTGTCTCCCAGTGGCATCACTCCCTGGTGAGATCAAGGGATGGGTAGAGAAACTCAGGGTCATTGCTCCCTGAGTTTGGGGTGGCCCCAGCTGTCTAGGTGTGCCCTCCTGAGGCAAGTATCCCTCCTAAGGCAAGTGTGGGCATATGGATACACATCCCGGGGTGAGTGAGGAGGGACTGAGTCACCCTAAGGTGATTTGCAAAACTCAGGTCCCCAAAAAGCTTCCTCAAGGTCTTCAGCTTTTGAGAGTAAAGGTTAATTGCAAGACTCCAGGGAGAGAGGGAAAGGTTGCTCACATGACTGGTTTTTGAACATTTATTATGGTGTCATTGCAGGATGCACTTGGTGATGGTTCTAAGTTCATGGTGCTAGAGAGCTCTTATACCTTTTGCATTTGCTTTGCTGTAGCCAGTTGCATATTTCTGAGATTTATTGTTACTATTAGTAATAGCGGCTAGCACAGAAAGTTGATTATATGTCGTTGACATTCTCAAGCTTTCTGTGCAGCAACCAATTTAATTCATGCACCAATCTCATGAAGACTGCTATTACCATTCTTCTCTTACCTACAAAGCAACTGAGGCACAGGGAATTTAAACAGCATGGCCAAGGCCTCAATTTGGGAAGTAATACAGTAAAAATACAGCATTTGAACAGTTACTAAATTGCAGTAATTGTCTTCATACATTAAGATACAACAATACTCTAGGAACCTAAGTGATTATACCTAGTAGTACTATGGTGGTGTTTTTTTTTTTTTAATTAAGAAAAACTGTTTAGGAATCAGTTGTGGAAAGGGTGATGACAAGCAGATTGGCTTTGCCTTCCATTTTTAAACATGTCTGAGGAGGGGACTGGAGTTGGAAAAATGGAGGAGAAAGAAATGGTAATGGAAACTTCTTCCCATTCATGCTCTGAGTGGCTCATTCATTCCCCTCACTGAATAGGAGCTTGAAGCTTTTGTATGTCCTGGGAAGTTGAGGAGGACTCTGTACTGAAAGGGATGGTGAATTGAGTTGGTTGTTCATTATCACTTCATTATTTCTCACCTGGATGAAGGGTGGAGGTTGCTGATTGGCATTTTTCCATCATCAAATACTGACTCGTGATTGGACAAAGCAGGGAAATAAATCAGCTGAATAATAGCAAAATCTTTGTCTTCTACTTAAGGGTCTTTAGTTCCATGGCCTTCTCTGTAGCAGTTGGAATTGATGAGGAAAGGAAGGGATCTGAAAGGAGACTTTTCTCAGGTCAGGCCACACGACCCAGTGCACAAAAAACAACCCAAAATAGAAGGGTACTCAAGTCTTTCCACCCTGTGCTAGCCTAAACCACGTGGTCTTCATTTGTTTGGTCTAGCAAGTGAACAAGTAAGTTTCTCTGGGTGCCCCTGGCTGAAAAATCAAGCCACCAAAGAAGGGAGAAGGCAAAACCCATGAGGGACATCTGCCTTAGTGACCTTAACAATGCTGAATGAGCACAATTTAAAAAAAAAAAAAAAAAGCAAAGTCCACCAGAGCTGAGCACCATCATCATTGCAGTGTCTGCAAAAGATCAGCTGACCTAAGCTCTGCAGCCACCAATGAATTGTGGGGTCTTCAACTGCTAGGAGAGGTCAGGCGCTCTTAAGAGTGCAATTAAGAATTTAGGTGAATCTAGCTGAAGTAGGTCTTTGCATTGAATCCTCGGTGGTGAAGCTGGTTGTTTTCAGGTTAACAGCTTAAGAAGTCAGGCTCATCCCTTTAGGCACTTCTAAGTGATATTCTATTTTCCTGAGATTTACTAGTTGTTCCTTCTGATAATTAATTCTTGAACACCACACAGCTATCTCTCTTTACAAAGACATTCAAGGGCTATCTCTTCGTGTATAATAGTTCTAAATTTCTTAAGGAAAAGCCTAGGCCTCTTTATCTTTTAGTATGCACTGTAGCTCTCAGCTGTGGACACATTTCCTCACCCTATAGTAAGTGCTCAATAAATATTTAGATTGTTGACTGAGTGAATAACATTCCTCCACTTGACTCAACAAAGCAATCTCTATCATCTACCATTAGTGGTTGATTGCTATAGGCTTTGGCTAATTCTTTTTCAACTTTTATTTCTCTTTCTGGTCTATTTTTTATTAAAAGATTTTTTCAGCTAGTGCTCTTTGTAGAGAACCTCAAGCTCTTCTGAAATCTCTTTTCTCATCATACTCTTCAGTTTGTATGTGAATTTGTCTTGAGGTTTGACACATCAGGCAAAGCAGGAGTTATTTGGAGTTCATTATGTTTTGTCCCCTAGAATAGAGATCTTGATTTCCTTTAAGGTCTGGCCCTGTTAGCCTTTACTTTTGCAACTGGCCTTCTGGCCAAAATCATGCCCTTAGATAAAAGATATTAGCTTTAAGTCACTACATGATAAAGGAAAAAAAGAATAGAAAAGAGTGTTTTTCAAACATTGGCTGGCAAAACTAGACTAAAGCTCTTCTCTATGAGCAGATATTAAGTGTAGGGCAGAAAGGATGAGAGGTCCTGGCTCCAGAGAGCGGTTGGTGAAAAAGCATAAAGACCATGAAACAAACCCCTCTCTGCTGTTCAAGAGTACCATGAGCTAAGGCGGTGGCAGGTGTTAAGTGTCTAGAATGAAACTTAGCACATGATTTCTAAAGCAATGTGTCTAGCACAGGAAGCTCCCCAAGAATAGAAATGGTTTTTATAGTGTTGCTGTTCTCCATTACCGAAGCATTTTGTGATGTTGAGCGAATCTCTTCACTCCTCTCTTGCCTCCATTTTTCCTTGTGTAAAATTAGGGTGGATTCTGGTAGATTTCCAAAGGCTTTGCCTGGCCTTGTGTTGTATACATTCACCACCCTGTGGGCCCACTAAGACCTAAAACTCCATAAAACTTGGTGGCAAAAATAACATTACTATAATGTAGTGCCAAAAAAAATGATGTCTGGTTTGTATTAAATGTCAGAAGTGAATTATTAATCCACTTCAGAAACAGGCATATGGGACCAGTTACACTGTGAATGGCACAATATAAATGACTTGTAGGGATTACATACTGTCCATAGAAATTCTCCAACTACCCTGCCATGTCAAGAGAGGACAGATGAAGAAGTGCAGGTGGGAGAGGTTTACGTGTCCCACGAAGGCAGCTTACACCACAGCCCCAACAGGATCTTAATGCAATGCTCCCTACTTCAAACTATGTTAAAAAAAATTAGTTTGGGTGGCCAGAAAACCCAACTCCTGAAATAAGAGAAAAGATTGTGTCTGTCACTTGAAGTTTCATGAGTACCTTGGATTTTTCTGTCTCCCTCAAAGAACCTTTGTGATATATTGGAGTGAAATGAAACAGCCAAAGCAGTACATACAGGGTAAGCTCTAGTATCCTATGGGAAACAATAGGAGAATATTAAATGAAAGATATGTGTGTGTGTAGATGTAAATAGATGTATATCTACACATATCAGACATCTATTACATATCTATCATATATAATTTACATATAAATTATATAAGTCCCAATCAATACAGAATGAAGGCTTACTGTGATGGTGAGTTGCTGCTTCTACAGAGAGCCTTCTAGGCTCTTGCTAAGATTTTTTTTCCTTCCCTCTCAAAACAGAGAAACTCTTAGGAGAAAAAGAGCAGAAACCATTCAGACTTTATAGCTGAAGAGTTTGTTCAAAGGTTATCCTTAATCTTAAGTCTAGCCTCGGTCAGTTATTTACTTATTTACTGATTTTTATTGAGTCATTGGTTATCAACTTATTTTGGTGATACTGAGGTTTAAATTTAGGACTTTACTTGTTTGTTTGTTTAAAGTGTTAGAGAAATTTATTAGGAAAGGAATACATTTCCGATGGACTGGAAGGGAGTTATCTCAAAGGTAAGAATGGCCTTACCATTTTTAACAAAGCACTCTATTACTTGAGCCACATCTCTAGCCCTTTCTGATTTTAATTTTAGGTTTTTTTTGTTTTTATTAATTGGGTCTGGCTGGAACTGTAATCTTCCTGCTTAACTTGGATAATGGACACATATTACCATGCCCAAAGATTTTATTGATTGAGGTGAAATCTCACAGACCTTTTTGCCCAGGTTGGCCTCAAACCATGATTCTCTGCTTCCCGAGGAGCTAGTATGAGAGATATAAGCTATTATGCCTTGCTAAACTAACCATTAATTAAAATAAAATTCCAGATAGGTTCAGCTCTCATATCATTCATCTGTACCTCCAGCCAATTCACATTTTAGGAAAAATGAGAATCCACACAGCCAGCAGAAGGTTAACATTTCAGCTTGGTTCTTCCCTTAGTCTTAACTTGGTGACAAAGTGACCTATTCAAATTACTAAAGTATATAATGTGATTGCACTGGGGAAGAAAGCAAGGGAGATGGAAGGCCTCATGGTCTCAGAACCCTTACAATTTAATAGCAACAGAAAATTAAGCAGGTGAAAGAATCATCCAGAAGAAAGAATATCAAGCCAATGTGTTGGGCAATCAGACAAAAGCCAAGAAAACTCTGTAAGGTAACTCCTGTGCTCATGTAGGAATCCTCTTCTAATATCTAAAAATGAGTTATGTATTGGAAATAGATGGATACAGAGAGAGAAGAGAACCCTAGGGAAAGGAGATTCATGAAGTAAAAAGTGAGGCGTGGTTGGGGTCAGAAGAGAGTCAACCTGCCTGGATAAGAGAGTCCCTATTGAAGGGATGAGGATCAACAGATCCCAAATGATCAAGCAATGGTGGCACTATGCACAGGACCCAATTCTTCTGCCCTAGTGACTCAGTTCTCATGACTCACTCTGTCAGATTGTGATAATTAGAGTTTGGAAACAGGTCAGCCCCAGCATTGGTAGAGAGAGAATTTTGATATCTTTACCTATCTTGGAGAGTAAATTCCAAACAAACCCATTGTAGCAATAGCAAATAGCATCTCAACTCATGTGACATTTTCTACTGATGACTAGAGGCTGCCTGGAGTGCTGTGTTAAGAAGCCAAACTTTGGCTCTGTTGCAGAGTGCTGTGATCTATTAGCAATGTCTGCCATGGGCAAAATCTGGAAGATACGATCCTATGAATCATGGGAGTACAACAGAGTACAGCAGCAGACTTTTTCTAGTCCATATTTCTGGAAGCTGTGTATAGAATTCATCTGGGAGTTTCCCCATTCTTGAATGTAGACAACTAGCTATATCTTGGACTCCACCTTCTTCTAGAACAATCTAAAAACAGTCTTGAACCTAGAGGATGGGTTCAGTCACTATGTTTTCCCTTATGATTCACCCCCATTCTATTTTCCCAACACCCAAGTGAAGTTAGATGCTGGGAGCCAAGAATCTCTTCTGATTGAACAAGGGCCAGACATCCTGGCAAAGGGCCTCCTTCTCAACATCACCTTCTCCATCTGGAAACTGAGAAGACAAAAATGATGCCTCACCCATGCGGGGTGATAGGAGAAATAGCTGGCTAATGTGCAGAAAGGCTTTGAAGATGAAAGTGTTGTATATGCACACTAATTACAACTTTTATCAGCCCTGGAGCCTCTGCATTCTCAGCTGCCACTAGAAGCTCTTCTGTGCCTCTCAAATAAAAAAAAAAATTCCACACACGGCCCCACTGGGTCCTGTTCACAGTATCCAAGTCAAGAATATTCTATTCTATGCCCAGGCTAGCCAGCCCACTCTGCCACACTCAAGTTTCCCACTACTCATCCCCAAGGGAACAAATAGGCTAACTACCTGGGCAGGTAAGATAAGATAGAACCCAGGTATAAACAAAAGGCTCCAACAAGAGTCTACTAGAAATAGCCCCTAGGTAAGATTAGGACACTCTGCTCTAATTCCCACCCAGTGAAAGCCTAATTGTGTGACCTTGAGCTATTGGCTTTATCTATCCAATGTTTCAATATACTGAGTGAAACTCCTGGGATAATAATCCCTCTGCTTCCCCCGGACCTCTCCAGCTCTGCCTGCTGGTGTGAAAGTGTTTTGTGCAGGTAGGCAGAAGCACGTGATGTAAAACTACAAGGTGCTATTATTACCTGGGGTAACTTTCACCCTTATCATGGTCTCCTGTTGCTTGGTTGACCTCAATGTTTGAAATTGTACTCTCTGGAATGCTCATCAGTCTTCTAGGAGCTTCCATACCCTTCTTATCTAGGAGGGCCTATGATTGGCTCAGGCTTCTTGGTCATGCCATTTCCTGAGGCATACAAATACATTCAGGCTGGCGGCAGGTTGTGGGGTGGGAGGGGGGCGGACTGGGGTGCTCTGCCAAGAGGATTCTCAATGCACTTGCTGGGGTAACTCAAAGTGCTAAAGGCAGGGATACAGCGGTTATGTTGATGCTTTGCCAGGATTGAAGAGTCGGTCACCTTTTAAGGTACAGGTCCCCATGGGTCTTAAGCACCATTCTTAGAGGAAGAGAGGAGAGATCATAAGAAATTACATAGCCTGGCAACCAAAAGCCAAAAACAATGGCATGTCAGAATGGAAAGGGGGTTAGAAATTGTATAGCCCACTTGTCTTGTTAGATGATGAAGGTAAAGAAGAATCAAGGACTTCGCGTTGCTTGTCTAAGAACACACAATGAGTTAGCAGCAAAACAGAAACCTTCTGCCTCTCAAAACTCTTTGCATTTCACCTTTGAGATAGTAGACAAGGCAAAATGAGCATAATGGGCTGACCACTCCACAATGACTTGGATCATAAAAAGAGAAGCCAAGAGGGAGTGAATGGGAAACAACATAGAGTGGTTACACTGTGATGGACCTGTGCACTGCCTTGGATATTCTTATTTAATGTTCATTTTGATCTTTTTTTGACTCAAAAAGCCTATAGTAACCTGGCTTCAGCTTTGCCCCAACCTTGGAAATTCTATGAGTTTGGTCTCAGTCAATGATTTTCAACCCATCTAATTGTTCACTCTCTGCATATTGACTGAATACCAACATGTGTCTACTTCTTAAGGAGACTGGGGATCTGACTTTCAAAAGAGAAACACAGCCTTTCTCATGGAAATTGCAGTCTATCTAAGGGATAGACAGCACACAACTCTGGTGACCTTGTTTAATTATATATACTTGTGTTAACAATGTTGAGGGACAGGGAGATCTCATTTGATGTACATCTCTTGAGGTCCATAGGCTACTAGCACAATGGTGTTTGCAATATCCCTTTAGGTCTTTGAGGACCCTACTGGCTGACCTTCTCAGATCTTCACTTGTCAGGACCAAGTATAGTCTGGTAGGGGGTTCAAACTACTCCACAGTAACTTTAACCAAACCCCTCTTATAGCTGTCTCGCACATGGATCCCCTGAGTAAGAAAAAGAGTTTTCAACATCTTGAAAGCTACTGGTTTATCCTATCTGCCCTGTAACAGTGGTGAAAAGAGAATCATGGGGACAGCCAAGGTGACTAAGCTTTTAGAAACACGTATTGGAGGATTAGAGAACCCAAGTTCTGTGTTGTGCAGGAGGTGTTTTAGGGGCTGCATGGGAGGAAGGTAGAGTTGGTAATGCACTTAGGGATCTAGAGTGTTAGGTTTTGGTTTGCTATTCAAACCCATCCACTTTTTAATTTATTTATTTTAAAGTTTCTTGGTTTTATGGTTGAATCTTGGAACCTGGCTGTGTATAATAGGGTATTTTGCTGGGTGACCCCCGATGGTCACACCGGTGAAGAAAGAGGACCAGTGAAGAACTCTGAAGATACAGTTATCTAGCCATTTGGCTAAGTGGGCTCTTCTTTTCTTCCTTTGCAGCTGGTGACTTCTTGAAGATAAGGAGAGTAGACTCTTAGAAAGTGGCAGAGATGTGGAAAGATAACAAAATAAGAGTACAAACTTAGAGTTGGAAGTATGTTAAGTGATACTTCCTTCCACTTAAGATACTCTACAATTTGTAGACTATAGGCACCATGGGTCCCAGTGTTGATTGTCAACAGGTAGGGCTGGTAAAGCAGTACAAATTCAAAGTTATTCCCTACTTCCTCTCATGTTTACTCAGCTGTGCTAGCTTGTGTATGTCACCACAAGGAATTAGAGCTATCATGACTGAACATAAGCTACAACCCATCTGGGCATCTGCTCATGTGATCATCACTCATTACATGTGTCTTAGTATGCCCCTATCAGTACATACTAGATAAATATCCCTGGGAGTAACAGAATTATCAATGTTTATAAAATAGTATCTCCTGCAACAAGATAGGACAATCCTGGAGTCAGTGATATTGCCAAGACCTATGGTGTTTTTTTGTCCCTCCTCCCCAACTTTCCAACCTGCCAGTTCCAGACTTCCTATGAAAAAGTCATTCTCCATCATAAGAAGGACTATTCCTTACAAATGGGATCACACACTTATACCTTAAGCAATCACTGGCAAAGAGTCACAGTGCTTGACTTAAAACAATCATGATCTAGCCATTGGAGCTGGGAATCTGGGCATCTCCTCCTCTAATGCACAAATTCAGGACTTCTGGACAAAATGTGGGTTCAGTTAGAACTTTGTTGTTTTGGTGACAATGTCTTTTACAATGAGTAAGGCCCCAAAAGATGTCAATCTACCTGGTAGAGTTGTGGCTTGAAATTCTATCTGGGCCATAGAAAAAAGGCCAAGTTAATTTCTTGCTTTCCTGAGCCACATCCTCTACTTTTTCTGAAAAGAAACATTTCATGAGTAGAATCTACACAGGAGATATACTAGTATTTGAGGCTTCCATGTTCTGTGGCTTATTCTTAGTCATAATAGCTATCTTTTCCTTTCTCCCATAAAAGGAATAACCTTACATTTGTTATAATTCATAAGAAATGGCCCATTTTTTGCATGCTTGAGTTCTTTATTATTATAAATTTATTACTTGTAATCCATCTCAGCACTGTTGGAGCTAAATCATGTACAAGGACCACTGCTCTGCAGTAATCTATTAAAAATAAATTTCCATGACCTTGGATGAGCATCTTTTCCTGTAAATTATGACATGACGACCCCTGTAAGAAATGACTAGCTTCTCTTCTCGCTTACACTTTTCTACCAGCGTGTTTTAATGTGCATGAAGTGTTTCCAGCTCCATTATGGAATCCAGTCTTCACATTAACTTTGCAGTTGGTATTACTATCCTTTTGTATCAGAGAGGAGTCTAATGGTTTTCCCAAGTATAATACAGGTCATGGTTCTAGCTAATGTCCTACGTCCCAGGTTCTCACACTGAATTGTAACCCAGTGGGCCTGGTTTAGTTTGAAGGATTCTGGAACTAATGATTGAATTTCATAGTTATAATCCTTTCAGAGGCAGGAGAAACCACTCCTAATAGTTTTTTGAGCTTAGAGCTCAATCAGTAGTCCAACATCTCAGCTCTTTTATTAACCTAGAAATGAACAGGGGCTTTCTTAGACAGTATCCTGCCTCCATGAAGTTAAGTCACAAATTTAATATCATGAGGGAAAAGCTCTCAGGACTATTTATTTATTTATTTTGCCATTCCTTAAAAGAAAATCAACACCACCAAAATAAAGTTGAAGGATTTATGATGCTTAAAGGTAGACCTCTGAGTGTGACTTTTGTTGACTGATGCTTTATTTTGAGGGTGAATTTTCTGACTTCGAGCCTCACTGAACATTAGATAGTTCCTAATCCATCCTTCAGTTCTCAGCTAAAATGACAGTCCAAAGGGAGGCTTTCCATTAGAGCAAGCTTGTACTCGCACTGTACCTTACATTGCTGTTTGGACAGATTCCATGCTGTGATGACTTGTTTAATGTCCTCTCCTCTGACCCATAGCCTCCCCTGGGACAGTGACCTTGTCTAGATGCCCTGGTCCTACTAACACATGCCCAGCACATGGAGGCACCCCATGACACGTGGCGACCAATGAGGTTGAGATTGGGATTCTCTTTTGCCAACCTATTTCAGTGTTGGGAGGTAGATTCAGGCTATGGGTTCCAAGTCCAGTTTAAAAAAAATCATCTACCTACCTATCTATCTATCTATCTATCTATCTATCTATCTATCTATCTATCTATCTATCTATCTATCTATCTACCTGCTTACCTACCTACCTATATTCTATTATCTACCTATCATCTACCTTTGTATCATATATCAATCTGTATCATTTATCTCTCCAATTTATCTTGGTGTCTATTATCTATCATCCCTATTTTCTCTTAGCTTTTCTATTAGAATAAGAGACAAATGCTTCAAAAGCAAAGGCTACCTCTTTATCTCTCCTCTTTCAGGCTGTTCCTTGTGTGGCATCATCCGAGAGATAGTCTCTTCATGGTTTCCTGCAAGACTGTCACAAGGGCAGCTGAATATATGCCACATCTGACCACTCAGGATAGACGTGAAGGACAAGGAGGAAGCAGTCTCCTTTTAGAAATGGAACAGTTGGGCACAGTTTAGGGAAGCAAGCCTTGAAGACTCCAGCCTTTTTTTGGGACAAGAGGAGAAGCTCCCTGCAGTTCCCTTTTGGGTCATTTTGGGATAATCCTTTCCCATTGCAAATAAGTATCATCAGATACACCCTCCTTCCTCAGGCTTCCTATGGTGTTATTTCTCATGTCCTATGATGTGTTTGAACTTCCTGTTCTTTATATCTTTTGGTGAGTGGAAACCAACAGCTATTTTTGTATCCTATATTGTTTGAAGCATTCAAAGCTTTGAAAAACTCATTCGGTTTTGTCTCAATATGAGCTTCCCAGATCTTCAGGAAGCAATGTTTCTCAAATCAGGTCTCCTACCTTTCAAAGCAGAATCACCTATCTTCTTTTAAAAGCTAGTTTTGAAAATGTTTAGTCTATATAGTTCAGTCTTTAAGCTGATAGGGATTTTCTGGGTGCTCTAAAAGCAAGGTATGTCCAGGTTCAAATTGTGCCACTCACTCATCAATTACATTGCCATAAAGCAATTCATTTACTTTCTGCATCAGTTTTCTCATCTTCAAAAATAGAATGATAATATGTGTGGCTTACAATTGTTTAAGGACTAGGGTGATCATGGTAGAATTTCTGGCCTGGAGTAAGCATTCAACAGTTATAATTATGGCTATTGTTCTGATCATAACAATCACAGTCCTCTCCATTTAGCTTTCGCTGGGCTCCTGTTAAAGTTGTGAATGCTTCTAGCTGCTTTGGGAACACGGTCATTCCATTTCTGGGTATGAAATTAGCCAGTAAGGTCTCATTTAATTTGGTGGGGAGGTCATTCCAGAGTGCTGGCACACATGTGCTTGCTGGAACACTTGCTGAGCAGATAAAACAGAGGGCCATGATCAGATCCGGGAAAGGGAACAAGGGAAGCACGCTCCAGGTCCTGTCTTTACTTGCACAATTACAGTCAATCTCCCAGGCTGCTTGTCTCAGCAGGACTGGCTTTTCCTGCCTTCCATCCTGGCAGCTGCTGGTGGGGCCAGAAAAGGAGATGATGTGTGCCTCTGTCTTGGGCAGAGGTGTTTCTTTACAGGGCTGTCCCCTAGCCTCAGAGCACAGAGGGGCCCTTGGAGGCAGATTAATACAGCATTCTGGAGTTTTTCCAGAGCCCACTCTCCATTCCCTTCTCCTCCAACCCCGAAGCCTCAGCTTGGAATTTTTGGGTTGCGAATGAGGGGGTCGGTTTCTGCATGCATAAAGTGCTTACTTGTCAATCACTGGGGTATTCAATTCTCTCATCTCCAAAAATACCTATAATTGCCTTTAACTGCTTAGTTCTGCTCTCCTGTAAAGAAAGGAAGATCTGGCCACTCCACCCATACCTCAGAAAAGAGTAAGGTTTTTGCACTTTCTTACCTTTGTGTCAGGTTCCCATTTTGCTTTTAATTGTTGTGAGAGTGTGGCTTTAGACTGTGGTTTGGGGATAAAACAGTGGATTATCAAAGTACAAATGATTTTTCATAGTATCAGGGTGTCCTAAATTTTTAGCCTATGAGTTCCCTCAAGTATTTGGGACAGTCAAAGCCAGTTGCCCAAGGTTTTAGCTTACTGTGAGAGAAGGAAAAAGATGGACATTTTCTATCTAAGCATCTGCTTTGATCCAGACTCTCTCCTGGTGATCTGTGTATATTTCTGACTTAACCCCTCCCCACCAACTTTCTTTGAGCAAATATGTATTGAGTAGATGACTGTTCAAATCTCATCAGAGCTTCTTTATTGACTGAAAAACTAAGACATACTGGCTGAAGATGGTGTGTTGTGGTTGGAATTCATCAAGATCTCTTGTTCCTTTTAAAAAATTTTTTATATATATTTTAATTTTTATTGTGAAAATACTGTACAGAGGGGTTACAATTGCATGGGCAAGATAATGAGTACATTTTTTATCAAGCATTGTAGCCTCCTCCTTTGTTTCCCCTTCCCATCCCTTCCCATCCTCCCCAACCCCCCCACCCAACCCTCCCTCCCCCCCACCAAAGTTGTAAAGTTCGTTTTTCCACAAAACGACTTGTACATCTCATTGTTGCAATGGATCCACCAGTATCTCTTTTTAAAGGATTTGTTTATTTCCCTTCCCCTCCACAAATTACACCAACCTCAAATACAGTGAAAGCAGGGGTTATACCATGGGGAAGGGACATACAAAGCAACAAAGAAATAATCTTATAAATGTGTTAGAAACAATTACCTGAAAGAAAAAAACATTTGAATACATATCTTAGGGTTCATTT
>NW_012267262.1:12776033-12994138 GCF_000151885.1 Dipodomys ordii
CCACATAAGCAAAAAGAAAAAAGCCGGAAGTGGTGCTGTGGCTCAAGTGGTAGAGCGCTAGCCTTGAGCTGAAGAGCTGAGGGACAGCACCCAGGCCCAGCGCTCAGGCTCCAGGACCGGACCCCCACCTAAAAAAAAAAGTTAAGAAAATATAGACCCACCTTTCTGATGGTGATCATGGATATTACAATCTTCTGGCATCATGGGGGTAAATCCATCAAATCTCTAGTTAGCAATAACTGACATAATGATAGCACAGATGTTCAGGAAGCTGGAGTTTCTTGTCAGGCTACAGAGGATGTGAGAAGGGATGCTTACAGTGACATTCTTTGGATTACTCTGCAACTCAGAATTTCCTTGAACTTTTCTGGCTAAGACCCAGAAGGGGCAGGTGCATGCCTCCTTTCACCATCTCTATCTCAAATGGGACCTTTGACCATGATTCTAGCCATTCAACGGTTATCCTTTTTGCCTTGCTGTGCTGTGTGTGTGTGTATGTGTATTTGTGTGTGCATGTATGTGGTGTACATGTCTGCTGGTATAAAGGCTTAAACTCAGGCCTTCATGCTCTCAGTTAACTTTTTTGTTCAAGGCTAGTGACCTACCACTAGAGTCACAGATCTAATTCTGTCCTTTTACTGGTTAATTGGAGATGAGTCTCACAAACTTCTGCTCTGGCTAGCTTTGGACTGTGGTCTTCAGATCTCAGCCTCCTGAATAGTTAGGATTACAGGCATGAGCCAGCATAGCCAGCTCCAGTTCTCTGTTTACCCTATGGATTCCAAATTCTAGGAGCATCTCCTTATGGACCCTGAAGGGCAAAGATGAATTTCAAATCTGTGTGTAGAGGAGAGAGGGGAGATGTTTCCTTTGTCAGGTATTTGGTCCCCCCTAAAGCTCCATAGTAAGTAAATAGAATATGACCATAATTCCTAGTAGAATGAACCTATAACCACATTGACCAGCTCTAATGCAGCTCCTAACATCCTCTATCATGATGTCCTCTTCCATTTTCTATATAGTGCTACCACTACCTGAACTTGCCTCATTTGTAGATTAATTGCTTACCTGTTTACTGTCTACATCCTCACACTATAAAATTCTTTGTGTTTCCTCAACACCTGGCATATAGCACCATATTTTATGGGTTGTTTGTCATGCTTAATGAGATGATTGGTCTTGGGGAGGCATAGACTTTGTTGGAAATGGCCATTTCATTTGTTTTCACATATTTTTCCCTCCTAGTATCTGTGGAGAAAGGATGGGCATTCTCCAGGTATGGTCCCTTGACATGTTAAATGCTCATTTCTTGGAAGGAAAATCAACCTTATTTTCTTTGACAATTTCACAGAAGGGACATTTGTAGCTGCTTCCATATCCAAGTCTTTAGGTCTTTGCATAAGCCATGTTTTTAAAAGCAGGAAGTTATGTTAAACCCATTTTAACTGAGCAAGAAATAAATGGTAATAATTCTGGCCCCAACCCTGTGACTTGAGTTAGATGTAAAAGCTTGTTAGAGATAGGTTCTTGGAGCTTGACTTTTTAGACTGGCATCTGTTTTTACAGATGAGATTTCACAGGTTGAAAGCTCAGGAAGAAGTATAAATTACAAGCTCTTACTTGACAGGGGAATTGGAACCGTTCTAATCCTGGGAATCTTTTGGCCCAGATTAAAAAAAATATTCTCACAAACCACCTTTTCCTCCTGTTTCTGCTTTGTAATGTTTGTGCACCTCTCAAAAGCATCTGAAGAACAATCAGTCATAGAATTCTGGCACAGGAAATGAGGTCTTGCTTCTTATGTTCATGCATATATATACATGCATATATATATATATATATATATATATATGTACACATGCACACACATACCATACTTCATTTTGACCCTTGATAGAAAATGAGAAAGGAGAGAAGTCAGGCTGTTAAAATGTAAGCGGGCACTGGTGGCTCACTTCTATAAGCCTAGCTAGTCAGTCTAAGGTCTCAGAGTTCCCACCCAGTTTCCCTACCTGTTAAGTTTCCCTGATGCTGTGTTTCCCAGTGTGATGTACAAATTTCAGCCCCAGTTGGCAGAAGTCTTGTTATACTCCTTCTTGGTATGTGAGTCTCCCCCCAACTCCTGTAGCCCACATAACACCCTCATAACAGTTCTTCTTAGAACTCACCTCACCCCCAAATTCTCATAGTACACATAATGTGTCCCATGTAACTGATCTCTAAAATTTTGTTTAAATTCAGCCCACACCTATCCTTTGCTGCTGCTTCCATCCTGCTTGGAGCAGCCTGGCAGGTCTGTCTCCCAATAAAGCCTTGAGCCTGTATTGTTTGCTTGCCTCTCATTTCTTACAGTTAGGAGATTGAGATCTGAGGACTGTGGATCAAAGACAGGCCAGGCAGAAAAGTTTGTGAGACTCCTAACTCCAATTAACCAGCAAAAAGCTGAAAGGGGAGGTGTTGCTCCAGTATATGCACATGCACACAAATATACAAATACTTACAATGTATCCTGGTAATTTCAGTGGGAATCTAAGACTCTACATAATCACTTAGAACGCTTTGCTATTTGTGGATATTTTTACAGCTGCATCGGTGTTAATGTGTTTAAAAAGGAAATAAGTGACCTGTCTTACTCCATCTGTATGTTAGTATTGGTTGCAAGCTGAGCTGTAGGTAAGGGGCTACTGGCACTCGAGTATCAAGGTTTTTAGCTGTTAGAATCCATCCTGGGCACTGCAGGGGATCGCGTGGAGGCAGGCACTCACAGAAAAAAGATTATTAGAGTTTATTAGAGCGGTCATATCTCCTCCAGGAGAGGGAGCAATATGGCGTCTGCCCCTAACAAAAGATGGGTAGCTTTGGGTCTGTGTGCAGGAAGGTCTGGGCAGAGAGGGAGTAGCCAGTTGTATGGCAGGAATGCTAGGGCAAGGAGGAACTCAGATCTGGGTGGAGCTGAGGACTAGAGGTGAGAATAATGCTCACAATAGTGACTTAGTTTTCTTACAAACTATAACAAATTCCCGGTTATTCCTAGAATCAGCCTCCTGAGTGACAGGCAGAGAAGGCACCGAGGATTGCATTGTAGTGTCCACTGGAGTATACTTGACATTTATGTTCCCTATGAATTGATGTGATGTGTGTGTTTTGGGGTGGGGGTGGGGGCCTAAAACGCATCAATCTAAGGAGTATCCGAGCTACATTCTGATACTAGATTCTGAACTAGATTCTATCCGTCAGGTTTCATGCTGTCTACAACTCAAGCCAAGCAGAACCTTTGTTAGGCTTTTCAAGTCCAAGTGCAGTACTGATTAGGTGGACCCATTGCAACAATGAGATGTACAAGTTGTTATGTCGAAATTCTGTTTCTTTTAGTCTGTTAGCTACCTCCTGGGAAGAAAGTAGTAATCAGCTCCCACCCGCCAGCTCTATTTGCATGGTATTAGAATATTAACTCAGTGGTATTCAGACTATCAGCTAAAGGGCAGGATGCTGCTTCTCCCCGGGAACTTCCTGAAGTCAAGATGCAGCAATGAAACATTTGCATGTAGAAGGGAGGACTCTGCTTGATACGTTGTGACGTTGCTCAGCTCTCTTAACCTCTCTCAACTTCAGTTTTGATATCCATAGAAAGGTTTGGTAGTAACACTTCAGCTTAACGAATTTGTAGGGTTTTAAAGAGATGGTCCTTATGAAATCCCTAGCAGAGAGCATGACACCTAGTGTATTTCACGAGAGCCTGTAGGGTCTTTCAACTACCAGACCTGTGCTAATTGCTTGGATGTTATGTTCCTACTGAAATCACATGGGGGTGACCTACCCTCCTGACATTGAAAAACAATGCCTTCTAGATTGGCCCACAGGACTTCCTAGGGAGTTGTGCAGATACCAGGACCTTTGATGGGGAGGCTGGTGCTGAGTAGGACTGAGAAGAGGGTGGATCGAAGCTCTAAGGTCATGCATCCTCACTCCAGCATCCATTGGGAAAGCTCTTCTTTCCTCTGTCATATCCATTATGGTTCTGCCTCAAACATCAGGGAAGGAGGAGGAAGAAAACCTGAAACCTGTCACTGTCTCTCTGGCTGCCTGCCCCAAGTATCTCTTGACAACCAAAGGCAGCAGTGCCACAAGGTGGTGGAGAAATCTGAGTTGATGTTTGGCTTTACTTGAACTCTGTCAGACAAAGTCTCTGAATCTCTTAATCTTTAATCTCTCCATCTGTAAGTGGGCTTTTAGGGCTGCTTTTAGATATAAAAGCGCTTCATAAAGGATACACTTCAGTGACGAGATTACCAAAGTCTGAGACACTTTGATCCATTCTGTTCAGCAGAGGCTAGAACCCAAATGAGTCTTAATCCATATGGGATTTTAAAAAAAAAAGCTGTCTGAGATTTTAATAATTGTCCCAACTACACACACATACACACACACATACACACACACATATCTTCCCTCCTTATATCCCACAAGCTCCAAGGATTTTTCTTTTAATAAAGTTTTTTATTGTGAAAATACAGTACAGAGGAGTTACAATTACATGAGCAAGGTAATGAGTACATTTCTTTTCCAGCATTGTTGCCTCCTCCTCTGTTTTTCCCCCTACCATTCCTTCCTTCCCACCTCCTCAGCTACAACCTCCCAAACCCCCTTCTCCCCCTCCAAGGATTTCTTAACTTCTTATTTGATCCTGGAAAGTGGGAAGGCTAGGTGTGGTCAGGAAACTACTATGAGTTATTCAAGGGTTCATAGCTTATACTGAACCAGGTTTAGGGGCAAACCAGAACATCCCACCTGAGATGGAAGCCTCTGGTTACCAGCATGAGTGTTAATCGACTAATCACCCTGAAATTCAGACATTACCTCTGAGTAACAGCGTCTCACTCTACCTTACCTATATTGGGAATACTCCTCTCTATCTAAAGTTAATCATTTCCTTATGATGCTGTTACAGATTTGAGCAGAAATTATATATTAACTGGGTGATATGGCATTAATTATAACTTCCCAGAAAAAGAACTAATTACAAAACAAAGTGGAACTTTTTTTTCCCCTCAACAGGAAAAACCTTGTGTGGGCCTCTGAGATGCTTTTTCAGTTTACTTACCACATCCTGGGTTTGTACTAGTCAATCTGCTAAATCAATAAGATCCAGAAAAGAGAAAACAAAGGCAGTGAGGACGGTGGATTTCCTGATCACCTTGGCAACACCCAAGAGTACACAGTGTGGTTTCTTTCTCTCATTTGTCTTCTGAGAGACTCAGTCTTTGACCACTGGCCTAAAGAATTCTTGTGTGTTAAGACAACATTTTGGATAATATACTCTCCTTTGCCAGAAGGCTCTGTGGGACCTAGACTCATGAATGGGTTTCTAACAGATTGTCAGTGCTCAAGTAGTCATTATTGTACCGGAAGACAAGGAGAAGGTCTTTCTTCAAATTCTGAAAACAAAACCTTTCTAGGCTGTGTGATGGTTTGGAAGCCTGGGCTGAAGTGCCCAGGTAATAGCTGAGAAAACCCTTTCGATTGTTCTCTGATAGAGTAGACATGGTGGGCCCTGTTGGTTCAGGGTTGGCAGCCATGACAGGCTCCATGCTTTGAAGACAAGAGGCTGAGAGGTCATAGGTTCTAACAAGAGCCCAGAAGTTGGGATACCTTTCCTTTCTAAGTGCCAAGAGATGACTTGCTCAGTTGAAAGCACCCCCAGGACACATTCTGGAGGAAATTCCCTGGGTATGATTGTGTATGACTGTTTTCTCTGCCTATTAAACACTCACCCGCCTCCCGGGCAGTTCCGGGAGACACTGAGTCACCCGAGACTCATGGTTTGCACTGGGCAGCCAAATGCAATTCGGCCACCGAGTGTGATTTTGGCCTCATTTGGAAGTACAAGCTGAACAATATGCCTTTTCACCAGGCACCCATCACATGGGTATCAGGAGATGGGGTGAGTGATGTGGGGTGGAGGAAGGCTGCCAGCCTTCTGCACGAGCAGCACTGGGTGGCTGCAGAGGCTAAACTAGCTTGAAAGAATTCCATTCCCAGATGGAATCCAAGGGGCTTTGAAGACATCAAACAAATGAAGAACAGAATGACTTAGTCGTGTTCTGTTAAGGCGGTGGATGGTGGCTTTATTGGCAACAGCTGGCTCAAATCTCTTAAAAAGGACACTTTGGTGGTAAGAGCATTGGCCTAGGATTTGGGAATCTGTAATTATAACTCCTCAAGAGTCTGTTTTTCTCAAGAGCCTTTCCAGGGGACATGCTCAGCTGTCTTTGATTTTAATTTTTCTTTTCTCACACAGAATTTGGTTAGAAGTTCTCTATTGCCCTCCTTTGCTTCTAAATGTAAATGATCTAATTAGGAATCATACTTTTTTTTTAAATGGCCCTTTCCCTTCCCACTTCTAATCAGAATCAGCTCAGTTTGCTTTACAAATTGAATACCTTCTGTTTTGGACATGAGCTCAGCAAATCAGAGGATACTACTACTGCCAAAGAGTTTGGTGTAGCTCACTCCCAGGACTTTTACTTGGTTGGATGCAGTCAGCCAAGGGTGCCAGGCTCCAGCAGGATAAGCCTGGAATCTTGACTTGGTCTGTCTAGACTTTTGAATTTGGCAGTGCACATCTCAAAATGTCACAAGGACAGTCTGTGATTTGATGACCCAGCTCTGGGCCAACCTGGAATCCCAGGGTCCTTTCCTTATTAGCACTGCCAGATTGGGGGTTTGGGGGGGGCGGGAAGGGGCAAAATAACCAGACTTCAATAGGCAGGAAGCAGGAAGGCTGTAGCTAGGACTGAACTCTCAAAATTCCCAAGGATATCATTGGAAAAAGCAAAAGGTGAAATTAGAGAGGTAGCCAGCTTATTATTAGGAAGGCCAGAATCTTCTCCTCTGGGAATGGGTGGAAATTTCATTAGTGAGGGTTTTTTTTTTTTTTTTTTTTTCACTAAAGCCTTAGCAAGCCCTTGGATGAAGGGACTTTTCCTTTGAGCCTTATGAGCCAGAATCAAGAATACTTGGATCTTAAATCACACTCTGTAAGCTCAAGTTCTTTTCTCTAGAGTTGTCTTTTAACAATCAACCTCTCCACACTTTATAAAAGTCATCTGGAGAGTAAGTGAAGTTCCTATAGTTCTCAAATTTGTCCTAAGCGTAAGCTACCACTTACCACTGGGACCACCCAGTTTGAAACCTGACTCCATCACTTACTCTACTCATGTATTCTCTGAATCAGTGAACTCACATGGAAAAAAGCGGGGTGGGAGTGGTTGTCATGAAAATCAAAGGAATTATTAGTTGCAAAATGTTGAAAACCTTTAACCTAGAGTAGAAATTGCCTGTGCTTGCTGATGTTGGTCTGTGGGACTAATGTCATTGAGTAGCAGGAACTAGCCTCATTCTCAGGTTGGTAAATAAAGCAACTCCACATATGCAGCCCACTGTGGGAGGAAAGCAGCAGAAAACACATAAATCTGCCTGATCCCTCCTGGGGAGATGGCAGACAGAGCTGAAGCACATCTGGGTGGCTCATGCTAGGGAACAAATTTATTCATTTGGGGCCATCTGGGGAAATGTGCCTCTGGGCACCCTATGGTTGTGGGTTCAGGTGGACTTGATATGGGATGCACTGTTTGTGGTCCTCTCTCAGGAGGGCTGGCCTGTGACTCCGGTGAGCATGTGACACCCATATAGAGATGATGGCTTGAGTTCAGGCGGACAAAGCCAGTTATAGAAGGAGTTTTGGAAATATTTCCTTTCAGAGAAAACAGCAAGTGTTCATAAAAGCAAAGTTCTGGTTCTGGTTAAAGCCTTTTTAAGTGTACAATAGGGAATTCTCAACAAAGCCCTACTGATGATTTGGAGACATGCTGGTTTCTCTGTGCCCTACGAATCTACTTATCTTGTGTGTGTGGGTGTGTGTGTTTTCATGTACATGTGTATGCATGAGGTCTTGTCAGAAGGACTACATTCACTCGCTCACATATTCATCCACATGTTCAACATTTGTCCATCACATACGGAAGGTGCTGGAAATATATTAGTGGGAAGCAATCTACAATCCCTGTTATAAAATCCACAAGGAAAATTTCTAGAATTTCAGAATCACTATATTTATGATTACTGAGATAGTAAGGCCTCAAAAATAATGATTTCTTAAAGTGCATTACTTGGTTTAGTCACAGACTTCAGGAAATTAGAGTGAAGTGTATGGAGGCTACTGTACCACATCTCCTGCCCAACACACAGATAGACAGATAGACAGACAGACAGACAGACAGACAGACACACACACACACACACACACACAGCCTTATACTCTTTCATTACAAGCAGATCTTGGATTCTCAGTGGAAAACATCTTTTCACTTGGTCTTGTTGCCAGCCAACTAGGTGAACTACCTCCACCTGCCTCCCAGGCAAATTTGGAAAGATGTAGATAATGGTAACTTGGGTGAAAATTACACAGTGATTTCCTTCCAGAAGATGTTGCTGTGATTTTTCTACTACTTGAGAAGTGACTGGGTGGATGAAGAACCTATTTCTCTCAGGTCCTATGACATAGGCAAAGTTTTGAAATATGTGGGGGTGGTTTTATCTGTGAGATCATGCTTTTCTTGATCTGAAAGGCTTAGGGGAAAGTGTAGATAAGATAAGTGGTGTTAGGGGTCAGTTGTGGTGTCTCCAGTGACAGCAAATTTAGCCAGGAGCCAACAAAACAAGTTAGAACCCAGATTTCCCCTTGGAAGATGACTCCAAGTTGTTCTTTGGTTCACTTGTCTTTAAAAATAGGGTAGGAAGTATGCCTGCCTCATAGCATTTTGATGGGACTTAAGTTAGCTGAAGTGTCTAAGGCAGCTGACAGATAGGTAGTGTTCGTAGGCTCTAATAATTAAGGGCCAAGCCCTATATCCAATGTTGGCCATAGCTCATTTAATTAGGCTCACAAACCCTGACACAGGGACATCATCATCCCACAATGAAGGAGAAGACAGTACAAGAGGTTTAGTAACTGACTAGCTGTGTACTGTGGAGTGAGTTGCAGGGTCTGGGTTTGAAGAACCTTAGGGCAGATCTGAGCTAGGCTGAAACTACTGCCCTTCCTCCAGTTTGGTGCTGGAGTCCAGTTTTGTAGCACACAGAGACTCTGGGACCCTTCTTTTCCTGTTTCCTTGTTCTTCCTGGTTGGATACTAGCAGGCATTTGCCCACATAAGTAGACCGGGCACCTGAATGCTGGGTTCTGAGACTGCTCTATCCTGCTCATAACCTGCCAGCCTGAGCACTCAAAGGTGTCTTTGCTCTCTAGAGGTTTCTCTCTGAATCTAGAAGTGGCCTCAGAGAGAGAGAGGGCAATTTATTCATTACCTGATACAGGAGATTTCTCAACAGAAACAGCTCATAATATATTTCCGTTTAGAGAACTGCATTGGCCATTTAATATTTGGGCTTTGAGTCCCTGAAGCCTCTGTGTCCTGGGGGGCAAGGTGGGAGGCACCTACAGATTTCCCCTGAGGAGGCTGCAGCCTAGCTAGGCCACGGCCATGATGTTGGCATTCTGTCCAGAGATGCTGTGGGGTTCATGGTACTCACTCCTTACCCTTGTTTCTCACACTACTTAAACCCTGGAAATATTTTCATCTGTGCATGGGTCAAGTGCCTCAGGAAGTTACCTACGTCAAGGTCAGGAGCAGTAGGTGGTGACAAAGCCCTGGGCCCTTGGAGCCCAGATGAGGTGGTTTTGAGTCTTCTGTTCCACCATTGCTGCTGCTTCATATTTCTTCATAGCTTTGCCTCTCCATGCTTCAATTTCTTGACCTGGAAAATAGTGACAAACACATTACCCACAGCTAAAGGTTGTTTTAAGGATAAAATGAGTTAACATTTGTAAACTGCTTATTGGAGTGCTGGCCATAGTGCCTAATCAGTACTAATAAGTACTCAGTCTATTATTGCTGTTAATGTTAGTAATAGCCTCTGGGGTGATCATTTGAGTTTGCCTAAGTATTAAGGAAGCTTGTTGGAATGTCTTCCTAAACTGCCAGGAAAAAAGTTTGGTCCCTTTTGAGGAAAGAGTGACCCCAGAGGAAAGGCAGAACCATGAACAACTCAGCATAGTTACCCTGAAGAAGTACTTATCTTGGCAATTCCTAAATGACCAAATACCACCATGGTTAAGAACTTTGATTGGGTGCTGATGGCACATGCCTGTAATTCTAGCTACTTAGGTGGCTGAGATCTGAGGATCATGGTTTGAAGCCATCCCAAGCAGGAAAGTCCATGAGGCTCTTAACTTCAATTAACAAGCAAAAAGCCATAAGTAGAAGTATGGTTCAGGTGGTAGAACACCAGCTTTGAGTAAAAAAAGCTGAGCAAGAATGCAAGGACAGGAGTTCAAGTAGATCCAGTACCTGCAAAGAGTAGAAGCTCATCGTGAGACTGAAACAAGTACAAGCTGTGGGATGGCTCACTTTGTGGAGTTTCTTAAACATTCAGCATCTCTTTGTAGATATCCACAGAGTGTTAGGCCCTGGCTGGGCCTCAAAGTTTAGCAAGGTCGAAGGTAGAGTTTAATCTGTGTCTTCCTGTCTCTGCTGGCCACATGCACATACATTTACCTGTATGCACATCTGTCTACTCATTCAATACATATAAAGTTACATTGGCTACTATACAGGAATTCAAGAGATTTTACTCGAAATCTCATCCTGACTTGGTTTCTCATGCATCTGCATATTCTACCTGCCAGATAGCAAGCTAGAATTGATTTTAATAAGAAACTGCCACTCGGCTCTAAGCCACTATCCAAGTGATGGAAGCCACCTGGGCCAGGAGCTGGCAGGTAAGTTACCTCTTTTGGCATCAGACTTTTCCTGGCATCCTCCCCTTCAAGAAGCTGATTGGGACATTTTATTTTTCTTTTGCCTGCTGAACAGGGAGAGGCCCGGAAAGGCTGTCACTCACAGTGAGAAGTTCCCTTTGTGAAACTGACCAACTGTGACCCAAGTCGAAAATGTCAGTAAAAACAAATAGCATTTCACAAAGGCCCTGTACATTTCCTTCCTCCCTGTTCTCACCTCCTCTGTCAAGGGCTATGCGAGTGGCTTAGGGGGACCAGTGACCCCCAAAATAATGAACTCCTCTTCACCTAGTTCTATTCTTTGGGTCTTTGGTAATAATAGAAGCAAAAGAAAACGAATCAACAGGGAGCTGTGTCTTTTTAAGCACCTGTTTGTGTTGCTTATAATTTTCAGAACCAAAGAATATAGTACAGAATTTTAATAGTTCTCTGATCTCATCTTGCATTGATCAGACACTGTTTTCTGGTGTTTGTAAGCTACTTCCTACTGTAGGAGAAAGCACCTCTATAACTCAATAATAATAATGAACTTTTTTTGGTCACCAGGAAACAATTGTGCAGGCATGTCTGTCTCCTTTCTGTGACCTAGTAAAATGAAAGGACCCTTGAACACAAAGGGAGGTGGCCTTTAGTGTTTTAATTGTAAACATTTTATTTATTTATTTATTTTGTCGGTCATGGGGCTTGAACTCTGGGCCTGGCTACTGTCCCTCAGCTCTTCAGGTCAAGGCTAGCACTCTACCACTTGAGCCACAGTGCCACTTCCAGCTTTTTCTGTTTATGTGGTACTGAGGAATCGAACCCAGGGCTGTCATGCATACCAGGCAAGCAGCCTACCACTGAGCCATCTTCCCAGCCCCAACTTTATTATTTTTATCTCTTCATTTTTTTGTTGCTACAGGGGCTTGAAGTCAGAGCTTTGCACTCTTGCTAATCTTTTTCTTTTAATGCTGACTTCCAGCACTTGAGACACACCTCACACCTCCACTTCCACTTCCACTTTTAATATTAAATAGACCTGAGACAGTTTGAGCTTTGCTATTTAATAGCAAGGCAAGTTTGAAAAGACCCTCCAAAGGTGCAGGGTACCTTGGAACACATTAGCAAGAAGAGAGCTCTCCCTCTGTGGTCAGCTCAGAAATGTAGAACAAAGTTACTAGGATTTAGGAGGAATCTAAGGCTCTAAATAGAAAGGCTCACTTCCTTGGTAATTCATTTCTCTGAGATGGCTAGTAGAATTTTCCCAATTTCCTCTGGGCTTGCCACAGAGAGGTTTGGAGATTATTAGGCTGAAGCCAATTCTAACTGATTTGAAACCTGGCTTTTAACTAACACAGAGTGATGCCTGACCTAGCATTTGGGCCAGAGACCATGTTAGAATTATCTTCTTAGAGAAGACAGTGTCACTGAGGCTCAGGGGGGTGGGGAATAGAGCATTACCAGGGCAACTTCAGTGGCTTGGCTCTTCTGGATGGAATTCACTCAAGTGCACACCAGGGTCAAGAGAGTCCAGATAGAATGACGAGTTTTCAATTAAGGTCTTTGATGTTACAGAGGGTGAAATAGAGCAGGATGAATTTCTTGCTCTTGGCAGGTTTCAGACTCGTCTATAAAACTCACCACTTTTTTCATATTAAATAACTATTTCTCCAGTTTATAGAAGTTGAGCTTCATTTTTCAATGTTATTAATTCTTGGGAGCGAATAGCAGCCATTGCACATGTCAATATATTAAAAGTGTCTAGAGAAATGCATTCATTTATTCATTCAACCAGTATAGATGAGCATTTACTCTCCTAGAGAAATGGCAGCAGAGAAGCTCAAAGGATTTTCTTGCTTTAGAGCTGTAATTTCAAGCACAAAAGACAATAACCAAATGTCCAAATAGATAAGTGAACATGTTGTGAAGAAAGAAGCCAGGAGTGAGGGTGAGGCAAGCTTGTACAAGAGTGATCAGTGAAGGACTCTAACATGGGGGCTTACAGAGGTAAAATATGAATGGTGAAAATGGACCAACTGTGCAACTCTCTCATGCATGATGTAGTATTCCAGACTGAGGGGAAAGTAGGCTGTGTTCTCACAGGGGAAGTTATTCCGAGTGCCTGATGGGAGAGAAGGAAAGCCCTTTGCTGAGTGCAGAGCAAAGCCTTTCACGCTGGAATGCATGCTGAAGAGGGAGACTGTAGCCAAATGGAGTTGGTCATGACTGTGATAAGGAAATTTATTCTGGGTTCAGCCAGCAGCTGCAAAAGATTATAAACTAGGGGCAACAACACTTGATTGTGTGAAATGTTCTTAAAATAACAACTAAGTGGAAAAAAAAGAGACAGCACAGATGCAGCATTACATATTTAGTACTATTTCAACTAGGCAATCATATGTGTTTGTATTATGTGTATTGGACATGTGTTTGTGTGTGTTGTGTGCTTATAATTAGTCAACCAACCAGAGGAAAATATAAGTATAGTAAAATGCTACATTTTTTTTAGTGGTAGGATTGTTGCTCTTGTTGTTGTTGCTCTTGTTGTTGTTGTGTGTGTGTTCACTACTTCCCTGCATTTTCTGTTTTCCAAGAGTTCCTATTACTCACATGATTTTAAAATCAGTTGCTTTGATGTGTAACAATTTGATGGAGAAACTATAAGAGAGAGGGTACTTTACCTGTCAGTCTTCAGTCTTCCCTAAAGTGAGCTTCTTAGCATTAGTCTATTTTTTGTGCATTTGCTGGTTCTCCTGGGGTTTGAACTGAAGGCCTGGACGCTATCTCTGAGCTTTTTTGCTCAAGGCTAGAATTCTACTACTTGAGCTACATCCAGCTCCATTTCCAGCTTTTTGGTGGTTAATTGGAGATAAGAGTCTCACAGATTTTTGTGCCTAGGCTGGTTTCAAACTTCTATCCTTAGAGTGCAATCTCCAGAGTAGCTAGGATTACAGATGTGAACCACTGGCAGCCAGCCTGGTCTACCTTTTTTAATGCAGGTAATTTGTACAAAATGATCTTTCTGTTGTTTCCACAGATTTGAATATAACCTGCCGCTATGCAGGTGTATTCCACGTGGAGAAAAATGGTCGCTACAGCATCTCGCGGACGGAGGCAGCTGATCTCTGCCAGGCTTTCAACAGCAGCCTGCCCACTATGGCCCAGATGGTGCAGGCCCTGCATAAGGGGTTTGAGACCTGCAGGTAAGGGACTCTCACCCCCACAGGGAAAGGCCTGGGGCCTGAGGATGGGGCTTAAAACGGAAGGCTCCTCCCTGCCAGCTGAATGGATGACTGCCTAAAGAGGCCATCCCAACTATTAATTTGGCCAAGCAAATCTAGAACCAGTATGACAACTAGAATTTAGAGTCGGCTAAAGACACCTTTGTGAATCATAGAGAGGGAGGCAAGAGGAAGCTATTAAGGGTCAAATCCGTTGCAAACCCTTTGGCTAATGTGCTCCTACAGCTCTCTCTGGGCTTTGAAGAAGCGTGCGGTATCATTGTCGGAACCACAAGAAAACATAAACCAAATAACAGTGTTTAAATAAGTACGTGGCTGGCAGAGTCTTAGTCCTGAAGACTTGGCTGGAAGCATGGGGTTTTTTGTTGTTGTTGTTTTTTCAGCCCTCTGGTCCATCTTGCCCACCCTCCCTTCCTCCCTCCTTCTCTCCCCCTCTAAATAAAAGGACATGGAAGCTTTTCAGCGGTATAATGTAAAGATTCATCATTATTAGGAGCCCTTTCTGGAAGTGCCTTCCTCACGCCCTCCACAGGCATTGGCTTTGTTGTTGTACATGTCTGTGGTATGTGGTGCGTGTGAGCAAGCCCTAGTAACCACCACCGCGGAGTAGGTTTGGTTTGGTCTGATGTCCCTGGAAGAGGCTTTCGTAGGCTTAATAAGTAATGCAAAGTTCTCATTCTAGCCTACAGCGCGAGAAGCTGGTTCCCCTCTCTCCAGTGTGTGTTTGTGAGCCCACACTCAAAGGAAGTCTAGTTTCAACAGTCATTGTGGAAACTTGAGTGTAAGTGAAGGGCAGCTCTCCCTGTCCTTGGTCACACACTCACCCACTCACCCTGTGAGTGTGTGAAACTTGTCCTGAATGGGAGGAGGAAGAGCTTTACCTTAGAATCGCTCTGTCTACTCTGATAGCCATTAGCCAAATGTCATGACTCAGCACTGGTGGCTCATTCTGTAATCCTAGCTACTCAGGAGGCTGAGATCAAAGGATCCCAATTGGAAGCCAGCTCCAAACTCTTATCTTCAATTAACTACCAAAAAAAGCTGGAAGTGGAGCTGTGTGACTCAAGTGGTAGAGCACTGGCCTTGAGCAAAAGAAGCTCAGGGACAGGGCCCAGGCTCTGAGTTCAAGTCCCAGGACTGGCTCCCCCCACCCCCCAAAAAATACTATTAATAATGACTTCTTCAGTGGCACTGGCTCGATTTCTAGTTCTCAATTAGCCTGTGGCAGCTATATTTCATGACATAGAGTGTTTCTAGGACATTTCCATGAGTTAAGAAAGCTCTCTTGGGTGGTGCCCCTGTAACACAAAGAGCAGGTGGTTGCAAGACATCTGGATGAAAGTGTTGACAGCTAGGTGTAGACAAAGGCAATGGTAAAGGAGCTGAAGAAAGAGGAATGGCTATGCAGCTGTAGGCTGCAATGCAGAATAGCCAATTAGCAAATACACTTATTCTATTCCTGAGGCTAATTGTTTGAATCTGGCCCTGACAGGCCACGAGGCTAAGAAAGTAGATTTGGTAAGCTGAGGTTTGCTTGTGAAATACAGGCAAGTCATTCTTGTGAAATACAGAGGTGTTCTTCTTCCCTGTTATGGACTCACAGAACCCTCATTCTGGCCCAAGGGCAACCCTGGAGTGCTGAGGTACTGGCTAAACCCCTTCATTTATTCCTGCAGCTGTCCTGTGGGTCTCCATTACTAGCCCACTTCATGGGTGCAGCAATTGAAACCTAAAGAGGTTCCTCAGCTTGTCTTGCATTAGGCAACTTGCTTGTAGAAGAGTCTGACTTTTTCCTGCTTCATCTGAACTCAGGACATAATTTTGAGGACTGAGTCCTCCCAAGGAACTGAGGGCAAATGGGGAGGGCAGTCTACTGCATGGATCTGCTGAGTATTTCTTTCCTCCCTACTCATGCCATACACACACATATAAATTTTACTGTCCCCCATTTATGTGTAACGCAAACACATAAAAATTGTAGGCAGCATGAGATGGTGAAAACTCGGTAATAACCTGTGAAGGGAATGGATTAAATTCTAAAACATCAGTATTACACCTACTTGTCCACATAGTGGGTGGGGATGGGGTGAAGAGAAAGTTCACTGAATAGCAGTATTTCAAAACATGAAAGAGGAAAAAAGCTCATGCTAAAAAATCCATCATTTCACCCATCACTCGTATTAAGTATTACAAAACTCACTTCCCTATAATTTTCCTTAGTTTGCTATGAATCAGATACCTGCCACGGGACAGATGGCAGCTTCTCATAGGTTAGGATCAAAACCTCAGCAGCTGCTACTCTCTGGTCTACCCCACCCTGATTAGTAGCAATTCTCAGACACATGAAAACTTATTAACATTTAATTGTGTTCCCTCCCCCTACCAAGCTAAGACTTTAGGGAAACCAGTCTGTCTGATCATGTCCATTCAGATGCAGAATTAGTCATAGGAGCTAGCATTGCAACATAGGTATAATGAGTGCTAGGAGCTTTGGCACTTCCAACACACACCAGCCCACAGGTCTTGCAGGGCCATATACTTCATGCTGTTGCCCAGAAGGAACAATCTGAAGGATCTTCACAGTGCATTTTAGCCGCATTGTGTTTTCAAAAACTCTGGTTTGAGCATCTGCTGCATCCTTCTGCTCTCCCACAGCTACCACCTCTTCCTTTGCCAGTGGTATGTTTTTTTTCAGCCCACATCTCAGTTTTTGCAGGCTTTTTATATTGTGTCCTAAGTGAGTTTGTAGTTACCAGGATGCAGCTTTGAAGTATGATACATGATTCTGCATGATATCTGACCCTCTGTATCTGGAGAGTCCTCTAGCTAGAACACCTTCCCAGAATCATCTGGAGCGGGACATGTACTCACTTAGTTTCTGTTTACTGTCATTTTAACGATTTATTTCCACTGGCAATAGCAAAATGGCTGGGTTGCTCCAGAGATCACGTGTGCTGTGTGCGTAGTTACAGGAATAATGGTCTATAGGAATGGAATGTAGGATGAGGGACACACAGGAGTTAAGGCTAGGAAAGAAGAGAGGAGGATGGAAAAGGAAACAGGTCTGAAATCTATGGAAGGAATTGAAGGACTATCTCTTCTAATCTTATAGGAATAGGTCATTGTACGTCTTTTCTGAAAAAAAAATATAAAGGTGATTGAGTGCCAGAGTGAATTTCACATTGCGTGTTCCCTCTTCTGTGACTCATTCAACTTCCTTCTGCTTTTGAAAACTATCCTGAGATTGTTGACCACATATTTGAAGCTACTTTTCCTTTCATGTGTCTTCTTTGTTTAAAAAAAGAAGGAAAATTAGCCAGGTGCCAGTGACTCTCACCTGTTATCCTAGATATTCAGGAGGCTGAGGTCTGATGATTGTGGTTCAAGGCCAGCTTGGACAGGAATGTCTGGGAGACTATTATCTCCAATTTACTGAGGGGAGGGGGAGAAAGAGGGAGAGAGAGAGAAACTAGAGAGGAAAACATGGATCTTTCATTGGAATCAGTTTGTCTCTATCAACTGTGTTGATCTCTTTACTCTCTGCTATTATTATTGGATTCAGTTTTATTGGATTCACTCCCTGGGAGTGAATGGAATAAAATGTCCTACTGAGCTAAATGTCCTTTGATTGGGTATTACAAAATTCCCTTCCCAGCCGTGCAGGTGGATAACTTCTTCTTGCTTCTCCTTGGCAGGTACGGGTTCATAGAAGGGCATGTGGTGATCCCCCGGATCACTCCCAACTCCATCTGTGCAGCCAACCACACCGGGGTGTACATCCTTAACTCCAACAGCTCCCACTATGACACCTACTGCTTCAATGCTTCAGGTTGGTTCTTTGTGCTGCTCTTTACAGTGTGGTTAGCTGACAGCAGTTCAGTCTCAGCATAGGTGGGGATTCACATTACACAAGCTCACTGACTATCTTTGAAGTGGAAGCAAGATTCCTGTCTTCATGGTGCTCATGGGCTGGGACAGAATATAGACAATACATAAACATCAAATCTCTCACCTGAAGGCAAAGAGTGGTATAAATGCTTTAAAGAAAGCAAACTAGGAGGATGGAAAGACTGAGGATCTCTCTCTCTCTCTCTTTTTTTTCCTCTGAGAAGGTAGCCAGGAGAATCTAGATCAAAAAATGAAGAAGGGAAGCCATTGGAAGAAGTCCGTGCAAGACAGGAATGCATCTTCTTTTGCTACAAGAATAACAAAGAGGCCAGGGTGGCTTTCTAGTCCACTTAGAATGCTAGAGATAGTCAGGTGCCAGCGGCTCATGCCTGTGAGACAGAGACCTGAGGACTGTGGTTCAAAACTAGCCCAGTCAGGAAAGTCCATGAGACTCTTACCTCTAATTAACTATCAAAAAATAAAAATAAATAAATGAATAAATAAATAAAAAATAGAAAGCCCAGTCAGAAAAGTCCATGAAGCTCTTAGCTCCAATTGACCATCAAAGAATAATAAATAAATAATAAATAAATAAATAAAATACATAAATGAATAAAAACAGAAGAAGAGGTTTGGCTCAAATGGTAGAACACTCACTTTGAGTGAAAAAGGTAAGGAATAACTCCCAGGCCCTGAGTTCAAGTCCTAGTCCCTGTACACACACACACACACACACACACACACACACACACACACACACACACACACACACACACACACACACACACACACAAAGCTAGGGAATGAAGTCAGAGAGACCAGATTATATAGGGCTGTAAGGGCTGCTCATTCTCCCCCACCCCCCACTCCTGGGGCTTGAACTCAGGGCCCGGGCGATGTCTCTGAGCTCCTTTTTGCTCAAGGCTAGCACTCTACCACTTGAAGTGGTATGGCACCACTTCCAGCTTTTTCTGTTTATGTGGTACTGAGGACTAATCCAGGGCTTCATGCATGCTAGGCAAGCACTCTATCACTAAGCCACATTCCTAGCCCAGGGCTGCTGATCTTACTGCAACAGGAAGTCACTGCAGTTATAAAAGAGGAGTGACATGACTAGTGGTAGTTTCTGGGGTGCAAGCCAAATGTCTTAGCCAAGTACTTATTATATATGGGGCTGGAGAGAAGCTAAGAGGATATATGATAGACCTCTGACCTTCTTGAAGGTCACTTACTCAATAGCTGAAACAAGTAGAGAACAAGAAAGCTGAGTGACCATGTTGTTGCTGGGCTGCTGGCCAGGCTCTTTTCCTGTCTATGAAACTTTCAACCACAATCCTAGAAATTCATGCTTATAAGTCTAATTCAAGCCCCAGTACAATCAGAGAATTCTCTGCATCATAAATCTTCAGGATCTTTTGAGAAGTCTATAACCATAAATGTCAAATTATTGAATGCCAGCAATCAAACCCTCACTTCTTAAAGGGAACCTTTTTTTCCCCTGAAGGTTTGAAGCTGCACAAAGGGAAAGATGAACTTGCACGTCTTCCTGCAATCTCAGTCCCCTTTAAAGATGGGGGGGGGCGGATATGAAAGTAGCCAGAAAGTAACTTGAGACATTAACTCTTTGGTGTAATAGAAACACAATTTATTTTTAAGCTAAAGAAGGGACATCAAAGACCTTGGTAGACTACATCAGGGCCTTTAAGCTGAGTCAACCACCCACATGCCATAAGAATCAGAGTGAAAAGTCAGAGAGGGAATTTGGACTTTAGGAGAAAATGAAGTGTTGGGCCTGACTACTCAAATGGAGTATGTGAAGGCACTGAATTATGCCAAATACATACAGACACTAAGTATATGGAGAGACACACAGAACAAGAAGAGAACTGTGGGATAGTTATTCCTCCCTATTATAGGAGGAACGAACATAAACAGAGTTTGATCAAAAGGGTAAGCATCTATCAGACAACATGGCTCATGCCTGTCATTCTAGCACTCAGGATTCTGATATCTGAGGATCACAGCCAGGGCAGGAAAGTCCATGAAACTTATCTCCAGTTAACCACCATAAGCCAAAAGTAAAGCTGTGGCTCAAGTGCTAGAGTGATAGGCTTGAGCAATAAAGCTAAGGGACAGCACTCAGGCCCTGAAGTCAATCCACAGTACTGACACACATAAACACAAAAGGTAAAAATCTACTCAAGGCTAGACTATGCATAGTCCATACCCAGGATGTCCATTCTAATGATATTTTAATGAGCAAAAGCATGTGAAAAGAATCAGGAAGTAGGCATAAAGTGGCCTGGGATCTGACTTTATTTTAGTGCAAAAGTGACAGAGCCTAGCATGACTCTGCCTGCTTCTCAGAGTCTCTGTGCACTGCTTTTGCTTCTCCTGCTGATTCTTGTCTAGGGAAAGTACTCAATAAATCATGTGATTGTGTTCTCATATTGTCTCACCTGTTTTACAAGTTGGTGTCACTTTGAGTTAGGGTTTTGAGAACCTTAGTTCAAAAAGGCAACAGCTCACATTGTCCTATGGCCTCTGTTGAAGCAATCCAGGAAAGCAGCTACTAAGGCTTTTCTCCTGCTCTTAATTTTGCCCATGAGGTTGGCTCAACAGCTCTGATTAACTTTCCTCCCTTAAAGAGAAAGTCATTCAGTTGAAAATCTTGAAAAGTACTGAGGGTGTATTTCATACTAAAATGTTATACTAAACTAGTATTATTAAAAGTAAGGTTTTTCCTTTTCTCCATTTTCCACAAGTATTATTAAAAGTAAGGTTTTTCCTTTTCTCCATTTTCCACATCAACTCAATGTAGGTAAGGCTTCTTTGATAAGTTTTCTTTAAAGATAATAATTATAGGTCAGTTTTGTGTGCTAGGCAAAATGGGGGCTGAAAAAAAGAATCATATGCTGAGATTTTTGTCTTAGTGGAATGAACAATCTTGTTAAAGAAATAAGACAGGAAATAATGTAGAAAAGGGGACAGATATTGGTAAGGATAAATAAACTAAAGGCTTTGGCTTAGAATCGGATGATGGGGTTTTAATTTAGCTAACAGTCTTCAAAATCTCCTGTTCCATGAAAAGAATCTTTGAGGAAGATCCTTGAACTCAAACTATCTTGAGAACGACAGTCAAGATGGTCAAGTCCAGTTGTGGGACCTTACATCCTCCATCCGGTTGAAAGGGACAAAAGCCAACTGGGTCTTAGCAGATAGTTTTTTTTTCTTCTTCCTCTCTCCCCCCCCTCACTCACCCCCCCCCGGCCCCACTGGGGCTCGAACTCAAAGCCTGGTACTCTCACTTGTCCTAGATCACCAAAGCTGGTGATCTACCACATGAACCATACCTCCACTTCTGGCTTTTTGCTGGTTGATTGGCAGTAAGAGTCCCACTGACTGGTCTGCCTCGGTTGACTTTGGACCATGACTTCCAGATCCCACCCTCTTGCAGAGCTAGGAGCCACCAGCTCTCCACAGTAGCTATCTTCTGTCAGTTTAAAATCTTAGCAGTATTTCTGTGGCTTACAAGTATAAAAGGGCTTGTGATATTTTTTTCCTGCCACATCTTTCAGTTGTTAAGGCCATTCTATAGTCTGGTGACTCCCGTGTGAAGGACAATGAATAAGTTCAAGTTCTTTTTTTTTTTTTTTTTGGTCTGTGGTGAGGGCTGAACTCTGGGCCTGGGTGCTGTCCCTCAAGGCAATTGCCCTACCACTTGAACCACAGCGCCACTTCCAGCTTTTTCTGTTTATGTGGTACTGAAGAATCGAACCCAGGGCCTCATGCATGCGAGGCAAGCGCTCTACACTGAGCCAACTTCCCAGCCCCAAGTTCATATTTTTTTTTTTAAAGCTGCTTTCAGAAGGTAAAATTCTGGGGCATGATTTGCACTGATTTGCTCATCCATTCACTCATGTATTCAACAACTATTTGAGAATGTTTATAGAATACTAGAGTATACAAATACTGGAGTAAGATACCTTTCTATCTGGTGTCCAGGCGTCAGTGGCTAGGCTGAATGATTCATGTTTCTTTTGGCAATTTTGGTGCAGAGAAGCCAGAGTTGCCAAAAACATAGCCCACCAGGAGCCCCGTTTTTGGGTCACCAGCATATCTTTGGGCTCAGGGACACTCACAACAATACAGAGCTCATTAAAGGACAATGCAAAGCTGTCTAATGAGGCCTTATGATGTGACATTGGCACAGGAATCTATTAATTGCACATTTGGGTCACCATCCATCTTGGCATTCTTGCCTTCTTTATAGAGGTTTAGGTGAATTGGAGCATGAAGGGGCCTGGGTGCACACACACTGTCATCATTCACACAGTTATCTTGTGTCCCTAACATTCTCCACCCCCTTACGACTTACCTCCACTTGTGCTGCCATCCTGTGCACCGCTGTCCCTGTGGTGTTTCACTGCAGGTGGACCTTTCACCCCTGGTACCAAGAAGCAATAATCCACTTCCCCTTTGGGGGCATACATGGACATCAGAAGCAGTTGTCCAGACCTCCCATGGTTGATGATAGTCTTTATTTTCAAATTAAAGCATTTTGGAGAGTTCTCCACAGAAACTATAAAGAGCTAAAGAAATATTATAGCCAAGGGCTTGGAAGATGGCTCAGTGGTAGAGTGCTTGCCTTGCATGCCTGAGGCCCTGGGTTCGATTCCTCAGCACCACATAAGCAAAAAAAAAACCCCAAAAAGCTGGAAGTGGTGCTGTGGCTCAAGTGGTAGAGTGCTCGCCTTGAGCTGAAGAGCTGAGGAACAGCGCCTAGGCCGAGTTCAGGCCCTACGACCAGACCCCCCCCCCAAAAATAAATATTATAGCCAGGTGCTGATGACTCATACCTGTAATCCTAGCTACTCAGGAGGCTGAGATGTGAGGATTGTAGTTCAGAGCCAGCCTAGGCAGAGGAGTCTGTGAGACGCTTACTCCCCAATTAACCACTAGAAAACTGGAAATGGAGCTGTGGCTTAAAGTGCTAGAATGCTAGCCTGAAGTCAGGCTCCGTGACCAACCAAAAAAAAAAAAAATATATATATATATTAGTTATTATTTTCCCCATGACTTTGTGAATTCCTTAGAAGCAGGAAGAGAACTGTCTTCATCTTTTCCTGCCTTTGTAGATAAACTGGGCTTATACATGTGGAACACAGCTGCAAAAGAATCAACAAGTACCCCTACCTTTAACTTCCTTTCTTTTGTTTTTCTTTTTATGGAACTACTGGTTTTTGAACTCATTCTTGCTAGGCGGTTAGGTGTTCAACCATTTGAGCCACACATCTACCTCTTTTTTCTTTAGTTATTTTTAGCACAGCATCTTGCATTTTTTGCTGGGGGCCAACCTCCTACCCACAACCTCTTGGGTAGCTAGGATCACAGATGTGTACCACCTGGCTGATTGGTTCTGGAGGGTCATGAAATCTTTTTGCCTAGACTGGCCTCAAACTGCAATCTTCCCAATCTTCACCACTGGAATAGCTGGGATTATAAGTAGGAACCTCCTTGTACAAACTAGTTGTTTCTATGGCACCACCACCCCAGGTTTATCTACTTGCTTCTTACCCTACTCATATTTGCAGAGAATTTTGGAGGTTACTTTCTTAGGTATGCTTAGCTGAAAAACAGATCCTTTTTCCCCTGTGCTACTCATTCAACAAATACATAGTAACTGCCTCTCTTTTCCCAACACATCCTTCATCTCAAAAACAAACTGAAAGAAGCAAGAAGGATTGGGGAGGGGAGTCTGGCTTGGGTGATAAGCAGATGTTAATCAAGCATTAAGTCTTGAGTTTCTGATACTATCCCTCCTCCCCCCCAAAAAACCCTGAAAAGACCAAAACAAAACAAAAAAAAAGGAAGAAAAAGAAAAGGAAAAAAGAAAGAATCAAATGAGAATGGATTTTGTTCATACTGTTTTTGTTTTTTGCTTTATTTTATCCTTCTCCACAGCTCCACTTGACAAAGAAGATTGTGCCTCTGTCACAGACCTGCCCAATTCCTTTGATGGGCCAGTTACCATAAGTAAGTATCTCTTCTCAACTTGGTTGACTTTTTTCCATTGTTGGGGTGGGCATCTGGTGTGTTCTCCCAGCTCTAAGTCTGAATAGTAGGTTAGTCATTTCCCTGGGGCTAGGGAAGGTTAGTTGTGACTCAGGGTTCCTTCCCCTTTTACTCCATTGGCTCCATACCTCTCTGGCTCACAGGAAGCACAGTTGCTCAAACTTCAGTCATTTGGAAACCACTTTCACATTCTTATCTGTGTACTCCATATCTGTGTACTCCACTGTATCACATTCACTTGATAGTTTACATATAATTTATTTTAAAATAAATACATATGTACATATATTTTTTAATTTTATTACAAAGGTGATATACAGTGGGGTTACAGTTACATAAGTAAGGTAATGAATACATTTCTTTTTGAATACTGTTACCCTTCCCTCATTTTCTCCCATTTCCCCCACACTGACTTTCTCCCCCTCCAAGTTGTAAAGTTCATTTCCAACGTAGTGTCTAGTGAGTATCACAGTTGCATTGGTTCACCCTTTGTCCCCTCTTTTCTATAATTTCCCTTCCCTTCCCCAAATCAAGGAGACATATACAAGGCAAATGGTATAGAAAAAAAACAGTGACAACAGAGATTAAAACTAAAAGGGGGCAGGGGAGAAAGAAAGAAAGAAATAACTGAAAACAATACAGTAGAAAAACCTCTCCCATTTCTTGGAGTTCATTTTGAAAAACATCATTTTATATGATCAGAAAGAATGACATTTCCCCATTTATAAAGAAATGGAAAGACTTGGAAAAAATTATATTAAGTGAAGTAGCCAGACCCAAAGAAACATAGGCTACATGGCATTCCTCATTTCTAATAACTAGAATATGTATAGAATAATCTAAGCAGAGGATTAAAATACATACATATTTTTTCAAGGAACCACAAATGAAAAGCAATATCTTACATGGTAGATAAAAGCCAATCTTAAAAATCAACTGAAGTGCAAGAAAAAGTAAATGGTATTTTTAACTTCATTTTACTTAAGTCTGTGACCCTGAGCCATGTTCTGTTAGAGAAGGGGATTAAGTGCTGGAAATGGGAAGCATTCTGCTTCAATCGATAAACTTCTATTTGATAATAATTGAATTACTGATAGTTGTGAAAGGTATGAAATTCCTGATAGGTGTTTTAGCATTATTTATACCATGCCTAGACTAAATCATCTTAATTATCCTCAGAAGTATGTATACAGTAGTTGAGGAAACAGAAAATCTCAACCAGAACTTTAAGATAAGTCAGCTTATTTACACAAATAATCTACTTTTTATAATTTGCCTGGTATCAGAAATTTTGTTACAATAATATAAAATAGACTAAGTCAATCATATTTTTCTTTGAACCGATATTCAATGTTCACCAGTAGGGATGAATCCATTTCCATTTTCATCTGTAGTGATTAAATTTATGTTTTATTCATAGTTCCATTTTAGTTTGATATTTCATATCTTTTATGGAAATGGAAGGAATTAATAGCAATAAAGTTTATACATATTTGAGAAGGTAAACAAGGAAGCCAATAGAGAATCATTATTTATTGAGCATTTACTTATATTGAACACTGCTGAACATATTAGTTATGATGTGCCATATAAGGCTCACCACAACCTTAAGCAAAGAGAATTTCTTCACCTCATAAATGGTGGAAACAAGCCCACAAATTTTTCTTGTTGAGAGCTACATGAAGCTTGCATTCAAAGTCAGGGATTCTCCCTGTTTCTGAGATTAAGAATCATATACCAACCACTGTATCTCACCTCTAGATAGTTAGATGTTCTTTACTTTCAAAGCCGAATCTCACATAACAATCCATAGAGTCCTATTCTGGAAAAAAACTGTCAGCTGTGAAGTTCTGAAAGTGCTTTCTCTCTCCCCAAGCTATTGTCAACCGTGATGGCACTCGATACAGCAAGAAAGGGGAGTACAGGACGAATCCAGAAGACATCAACCCTACCAACCCTATCGATGAAGAAATAAGCAGTGGATCTCCCAGCGAGAAGGGGACTTCGGAAAGCTACATCTTCTCCACCAACCTTCCTGTTACTCACCCAAGTCCAGACCAAGACAGCACCTCCATCTACAAGAGCACCCCAGCTACCAGTAAGGGGAACAGGTTTTGTGTGTTTTCTAGTATCAGTTCTGGGCATGGTATCTGTGTCCTTCCTATGTGACATATTCTCCAGTGTTGGTTTTCTCCTATCTATAGATACCTACACATAGGTGACGTTATTTGGGAAGATGACTCTTATTCATGCTCTCTGCTCTCTGTGCATTGACTATGTGCATTACTATGTTCCATTTGTGGTTTTCATCTACAAGTCTTTCTCTTGCCTTAGGATTAGAAGTACCACATTAGGAGCAATTTTTTTTTGTTATTGTTGTTTGTTTTTTAAAGAAGAACTCTGTTCTCTAGTTCCTAAGGATATGGTGATGATTATAGCTTGACACAGAAGTAATTTTTATTTTTGCTTGTCTCTTTCTGGTTTTTATCTGTCATTGGTAAGATTGTTTTCATAATATTGGGATTATAGAGTATATCTTGCATGCCACAGGTTCCTTTTCCCACCAAGCTTTGTATTTTTTGTTTTATGGTCTGATTTATACTCAGGTTATTGGTTGTATTATTATTTAGTATGTATTATTAATTCATTAACCAGGTTTAACCAAACAGTTTGTTTGATTCTTCTGATCAAATTAAATCAGTCCAGAGGTCTATACTTGTAGTCTGTCGGGGAAGGTCATTAACACTCACTTGGTGTATGGAACTAATGCATTACTTCGGAGACTGGTGAAATGTAAACACTTCATTGGGTTGCTTTGGGTTTGTGTCTCTAGACTCTATTTGAACAGTGCTGAATCTTCCTCTTATACCTCCTTCACTTGTCTGACTGCATTTCCTCTAGGGTTTGTTTTAAAACAGGTTTCCAGATCAGCTGTTCTGTAGAGGATTATTCATACCCTAAAAAGGCAACAATATCTGAGTGGCTTTCCTAGGATGGTGTGGATTTTCTCTTCTGGCTGCAGCTCCTGGGGGGTAGAGCTCTGGCTTCTAGACTAAAATCTACTGGTGTGTGAATATTCACAGAGGGACACTTTTTTAATCCCTTGTCACCCAGAAGCCAGGGAAATCTCCATAGCACATCTCGTTTCATTTAAGGTTGTGTGCTCCACAGTATTTAAAATTTCTGCTAGCAGTTTGCTCTGACCTAGAGTTCTGATCATTCCTGGTTAATAAAACCACACCTGGTTAAAGTGCTCATGCTTTCCCAGGTAACTGGCCCTCTGGAGATTGCATTGCCTCGTTTGTAAGTCTTGTGGGCAGCATTTCTCTTGGGAGGCTATTGGACAACAAGTTGGGGAGTGCTGCTGGCTCCTGACTACTTCGTAGGTTCCTTGCTCTTTTAACGCAACCGTAGTGCTTATCATTAGGATGAGTAATTTTGTCAGATGTTGGCAAACACAGTAATTACTGGTCTCAGCAGGAAGCAGACAGGTCTGATTTAAAATCCTATTTCCCACCATAGACGAAAATCTTGACAAAAGTACGTCTTATAAGAACTGGATGAAGTTAAACCCTCCCCATTGCTCCCCATCTTGTAGTGTATATAAAGCAGAGTGTTTTAGGAAAGGCAATTAGCACATTTTGTCAGCATCCTTAGAACATCTTCAACAACTGTACCTCCCTGTCTAAGTCAGTCAGTCAGCAAATATATTTTAAAGATCTACTATGTGCCAGATCTATTTTGATGCTTAGGATTCTAATAGTAAGCAATTTGGGGTGGGGGGTGTATTCTGGTCCTGGAGCTTGAACTTAGGGCCTGGGTGCTGTCCCTGAGCTGCTTTTGCTCAAAACTAGCACTATACCACTTTTGCCACAGCGCCACTTCCAGCTTTTTCTGAGTAGTGGGTTGGAGATAAGAGTCTCATAGACTTTGCTGCCTGTGCCGGCTTCAAACCACAATCCTCAGATCTCAGCTTCCTGAGTAACTAGGATTACAGGCATAAAGCCACTAACACCTGGTAAATAGTAAGCACTTTTAAAAGAATTTTGAAGAGAAGTAAAGATGAGTGAAATTTGCATTTACTTAATCTATATTTGAATGAATTACAATTTCCTTTTCACAGAGCAGTTAAGGATGTCAGTAGTTAAGGAGAGGGAAGTTAATAAAGTGCAGTAAGATTCAATAAGTTAGCATGAAGTAAATTTATTCATGCACAGAATGTAAAAACAAACCCAAACAAACAAAATAATCAGAATGCAACTTAAACAGAGCATATGACATAATAGAATTAACCCTGATAGTTTCCTGAGTAGAATCTTGTACTTTCTGTGTCCAGTGAGGAAGATTCCCTAGGCCATATCACAGTCAGACTGAGAGTTGGAATATAGTGCAGGGGAGTGATTTCAAGTCCTCCCTAACACTTGTGGTAGGGCAGAGGTCAAGAGGAGGGCTGGCTCACTGTATGGACACAGTCCATCTTTGGCTGCACTGGCTCATTCCTTCCTTCAAGCTCCTTAGTGGGTGGCGACAGGGAAAGCTAATGGGAGCAGCCATCTGTGTAGGTTTGGACTTCCCTCTAGCTGTTTATTATAAATGTTATTTTTGTAAGAACCCTGCTGGAACGGTGTCATCAGCTCCTTCCTATTGGTGATCTGGAAATCTCTGGAATCAAGAAATCTAAACTAATTCAGGAAGCAGAGTCCTGCCTTGGAACTCTCTATTTCCTTGTCTTCTGGGTGTCAAATGATTTTTTTTTTTTCTCCTGGCGTGGCCTACTTGGGTGGGGCAAATCGGAAACTCTGCTGGCTAGACTGTAGCTTTTGCTTTTTTTTCTTTCTTTCTTTCATACAACTCCTTTTAGGAAAACAGCAATAACGTCTTTTGCTCTTGGATGTTTCTTTTCTGTTGCATTATTTTACCCTAGTGTTCTGAAGGGAGAGAGTGTCAAGAGCTATAGATCTTCAATAAAGTTTTTGAGATAAAAGTAAGGTGCCTGTGGCCTTTCAAGGGGATGCTCAAGTTTAATGTGGCATCAGGGGTGAAATTGGTTCTTATTTTTCTGCTCTCTGTTCTGAACTAATGGGGTTCTTTATAACATAGACCATTTGGATTTTGGTATGTGTAATGTTAAAGGTTTCTACCTGGAGCTTATGGACTTTCAGTAGGCTTTATTAGATAATTCAAGAACCACCTGAAATAATGTGCAAAGTATTAAGAGTGTTTCTATGTAGGATAGCTCTTGAGGAGAGAGACCATAACTTAGATGAGATTTTCAAAGGGGTGCATGGCTTAAAATGTTTTTGTTTACATCAGTCTCAGCTGGTTTAGATATTTATGTGGATCTCTTTCTCTTTTTTATTTTTGCCATTCTGTTTCTGTAGGGAAACAGTGAAGATTCAAGTCCAACTTGAAAGTCAAATGAGAGTTTTACATGACAAAATGGCATTATATATTACCTGTTCTCTAACTTGAATAGATTCAATATTTATTTTAACCTTGGCAATTTTGTTTCTTTTCTGGAAACTTATACTGAACTATAATCAAAAGTGACAGAAAGTTATAGATGAATACTTCAGAAAAATGAATCTTCTACACTTTCAACACACCCTTTGCAAAGTTCTTAGTCATATTTAATGTTTGCTTGGGTTTGATGGGTATGGGTGGAACTTTAAAATTCCAGCTTTTCCAAGTAAACTGGGTAGAATGCTAGACATGGCCAGAAAATACATAAAATCATATCCGCAATGATCCTCCAAGATAGCTGAGTGAAAACAAGTTTATTTTAGGTGGTGTAGCAGAACTTCAGCTCATGGCTTAATTAAAATCCCCCGTCAAGAAAGTAGTATATCTCTTCCATCACAGAATTAATTTGTGCTTGATTTTTCTTTGGTCATGGTTTCAGGGAATTCAATTTGAAAACTGAGATATATTCAATCGATACCATTGGTGCTAGGAGATTGGGAACTAGGCCTCCATTTCTCTGTTCTGATCTTCATTCTGTAACAAATGCAGATAATATACTTGACCTAGTGGAGAGGAAAGTTTTCATAGAGAGATTCTCACTAAATGATATTTTCATAATTGATCCAGTTACCTCCACTGTGCACTCAAACAACCATGCAGCAGCTCAGAAACAAAGTAATTGGATGTGGTTTTGGTTTGATAATTCACAACCTAAGACTCAAGCGCTCACAACTACAGCAACCACAGGTAAACTATATGTCTTTTGCTTTTTATTTGTCTTGAATCACAGGTCTTTCAGTGTTAAGAAAGTTACCTGTTACTATGACAACATTTCCCACAGATGCTCTTCAGCATCCTTAGTGAGAATAGGGTCTGGTACCATTTTATCACAGAGGCCTAGGGATCTAGAGACACAACCAGATTCTCCTAAATACCCTATTTTCCTGTTGGAAGTTACATATATGAATTATATTTCTTTCTTTTGTGGTTTTTTTTTTTTTTTTTGCAGTTCCTGGGGCTTGAACTCAGGGCTGGCTCTGTCTCTGAGCCTTTTTTTGCTCAAGTTTAGCACTCTACCACATGAACCAAGGGCCACTTCCAGCTTTACTAGAGATAAGAGTAGTTTACTAGAGATAAGAGTCTCCTGGATTTTTCCTGCTTGGGCTGGCTTCAAATTGTGATCCTCTGATCTTAGCTTCCTGAGTAGCTAAGATGACAGGCGTGAGCCACCAGCACCCAGCTCTTTTAGAGCCTTTGATTAGGAGATGCACTTAATAGATAGCATCAAGAAAGATGTCTATCAAAAGAGGCACACTCCTGCTTTTTGCTAACTGAATGATCATAGTTGGTAATATGATTTATGCTTGAAAAGTATAAACTCAGGACATTTGTTTAATGACTTCAAACCTTTACATAAGATATAGGAAATGACTTGATACTCTAAGTAAAGTAGATGTTTGGCTGGTATCTCCCAATTCTTGTCAGGTATTTTGAGAATTTAAGTAGGTGAGAAGATAGGAGTCTATACTAATGGGAAGCTGTAAGGATATCTCCATTTGTTACCTTTTGTTGGCAGACAACATGGCCATATTTCAAAATAACTAGGCATTCTTTCCTAAGAAGAGAAGTAATAAAGATGGAAAATGTCCCTTTATGTATGCTCATTGTACAAGATATTGAATAAATGGTATCTTTTTTTTATAAGTAATCATGCATGGAACATGTAGTTATCTTGTTATAGTTACCATATCACAGTGATTAAGATCATAAGGAGGGTAGAAAGTGAGGAGAGATTATAAATTTTAAAAATGTTATTTTTTTTACTATTCACAATATTTGTCTTCATAAGAGAAACAGTGTGAAAGGAAAGGTCTTTGGGGCTATTCTTGAATCATTTCTGGGATTTCTTGGTAACTCAAAATAGAAATGTCACTCACTTTCTTTGCTTAAACTTGTCCTCCCATGGTGGTTTAGTACAATATTCTTCTGGTGAACATGATGGTAACAGAAATGGTAGCCTTCAGAAGTTTTCAAATCAGGACTCTTACTTCTGGTCTTAATTAGTAGAATCATTGGGGTCACTTTATCTCTATCTGTCTTTCCTGGTTTATAGTTGATATGCAAAATGATTATGGGTAAGGTTGCTAGAGGATTTGGAATCTAACTGGAGAAAAATAGGAAAGTATCTTCAATCTTCTACTTCCTATGGCTTTCTTCTCACAGTATGGGATTGTGCATGTGACTTCCGGCAGAAATATCATACGCTGAATTCTCAGAGGATGATATTGGTTGGCCAATATGGATTGTGTTAGATAATCAAAGGGCTAGACCTCTAAGAAAAAGCTAGGCTTTAAAATCATAAATGTTCAGAACTAGAAAAGATCTTAAATGAAGAGCTTAATCAGTCCTTTTATTAATATACTTCATTGTTGGATAGTTCAGATTATTTTTTTAAGAATCAAATATTTAGAAAAGTATCCATATATCTGAAATTCTTACTGTAGGTCTTAATTTGTTCTCCTAGGAAAAGACACAAAAACATCATCACTGTTTTACATTATAGATGCAAAATAAAAAACAGTGCTCATAATTTCTTTGATAACTTTCTGTTTCCTTCGGACTTCACACAAGTCAGAAGCTCTGTCTAGCACATCTTTTCTGTCTTTAAGATTAAAGAATGTGCCAGATGATATTTAAGGTCCTTCTATCTCTGACATCGTATGAACTCAAGCTTGAGCTTCTGAAAGAAAAGGCATGTCTTTGTTTTCTTTCTTTCTTTTCACCATCTACATTGAATATGGACGAATCTCTTGAAAAGTGAAGGAGTAAAAGCATTTCTAGTGCTATTTCTTAGGAACTGATAATTAACCTTTCAACCCTCAATTCAATCATGGTTACAACAGCCTTGGTGAGCACTAGGGGTGCAACTCCTGACAGAACAACTGAGAGGCAAGAAGCCCATCACTGGCTTTCATGGTTGTTTCAACCATCAGAGTCCAAGAATCATCTTCCTGCAGCAACAAAAATGCCTGGTAATGAGTTATGGTTATCTTATATATTTCTTGCCAGTCTTTAATTAAATTCTTGTTAACCTATAGGATGTTGTTAACATTGAAAGTCCTGGTCTCAGATGTCTGTGATGATTTGGAATAATTCTGCTGTAAGAGCTGTGTATTTCATTATATGGCACTAACATAAAGTTTTATATTTCTACTCCATGGGATCTTAGGATGCCCCAGAGGGTTAATTTGAAAACTGGGAAATGGGGACAGGTCTTTCTTGAGACAAAGAAACAAAACTTTCAACTCTGAAAGAGCATTCCTACATATTTTTAAATGACCAAAGTTACAAAAAAAAAAAAGCTTTTGACTTTAATAAGAAAATAAAATAACATAGCTATAGCTAATAAAATAAAAATTCCATTACTGAAATTATTCCTAGGTGAATATTAACAGTATGGAAAACAAATGATCATTCTATAAAGTAGCTTGAATCACATTCAAAAGTTAAAAATCTCTTTTTAGTAAAGATACATTTTCTGCAGTAACCACTAAGAAGAGATAGAAGATTTCCACCGCTTGCTTTCATGATTATACCCAAAAAAGGAACAAGAAGTCTTGAAAATCTAAACAGTAGTCTACTTTTATCAACTGTTTTGGTTGTCTACTAATGCCTGGAATGATTAGCAGCATTGCATTTGCACTAGAGCTACAGTAATCTGATGCGAAAGAAGATTTTAAAGGAATTAACAAATTGGTATAAATGCTGATATCAACTCTAATTTAGGTTAGACCTCAAGGTTTCTCTGGAGGATTTTGACAAAGAAAATATGGATGTATTAAACATTCCTATTCTCTTGATATCCTAGCTTTAATAGAATATGCTTAATGAGCTACTAAAAATGTATTTGAAAGTATGGGAGAAGTTGAATTGGCTATTTTTGTTTTGTTTTGCTTTTATTTCTTTGGTAGGCTATGCCCATATTTACTTTTTAGCATCCTTATAGAGCATGCTCAGTTGTAAAGATTATAGCCAATTGTTTTGAGATTTATATATTAGCTTCAGAGACAAAGACCTAAGAACTTAAGGTATACAAGTGAATTCTCTCACTCTCTTCTTAAGCTCTTGGGAAATCCATGACACTTCTAGTACCTGACGTTTTCCTTTATCCGATGGGTTGCTTGGCTTCTAGCTCAACTACTAATGCAAGTCACCACAACAGGTACGGAGTCAAATACCATGTCAGCAGGCTGGGAGCGAAATGAAGAAAATGAAGATGAAAGAGACAAACACATCAGTTTTTCTGGATCAGGCTTTGATGATGATGAAGATTTTATCACCAGCACCAGTAAGAATAATGAATTACAGTCAAACCATTTATACACTTAGAGTTATTCAATCTAAGTGACACCTCTCATGAGAAATAACTAATGAGAAAAGTGAGCGGCCTTCAGTCTCTCTCTTAGTTTATACCTGGATGATATGGTGAAGGAAGAAATAAAAGAATTGTTTGAATGAAAGTCAAAACCTATTTGGAAGAGATATGGGGAAAATATCTCTCAAAATTTTACATGATGTATGTTCTTCCTTTTTTGCTTATCAATTGGCATTTCCAGCTGGAAAGCCTCTTTGAATTATCAAGTGTTGTCAGGGAATGGAATATTAAAACACTACAATGAATATTCATTATGCACCTGCTGAGCCAGATGGAAAAGGCCAGAGTTTTGCCTTCATAAAGCTCATATGAGCTGTTGGAGGAAGAGACTTGAAGAACATGATTTGGAAGGTATTAGTGACAAGGTGTAGGTCATCCTGCATTGAAGGCTTTTTTTTTAAAGGCTCTGGAGTAGCTTAAATCATTGAAGCCAGAATGCAAGAATTGCTTTAGTTCATCAAAAGCTCGTTGAGATCCAAACCCAGAGTTTTAACACACCTGCAGTAACCAATTTAAGAAGAAGACATTGACAAGTACAGTGAAGGTCACCTCAGCTTTGAGTCAATACTAATTACTAAAATCAGAGGGAGCTGGGCATGCCTGTAATCCTAGCTACTCAGGAAGTTGGGATCTGAGGATCACAATTCAAAGCCAGCCCAGGCAGGAAAGTCTGTGGGACTCTTATCTCCAATAAATTAATTAGAAAAAGCTGGAAGTGGTGCCATGCCTCAAGTGGTAAAGAGCTTGCCTTGAGTACAAAGAGGCTCGGGGCCAAGTCCAGGCCCAGCATTCAAGCTCCAGGACTAGCCAAAAAAAAAAAAAAAAAAAAGCAGAGTAAAACCACTATAAAATAGTACACAAATTTGAGGCAACTATAAAACTTTTTGAGAATAGTGGGGTGGAAGTTGGGCTGAAAAATATCCCTTTAAAAAAACATATAAACTGGTCTAATATTCCTTCAGCTAATAGTTCCCTAAACATACTCATAATAAAGCCAGATGTTTGTGGCTCATGCTTGTAATCCTAGCTTCTCAGAAGCCTGAGCCCCCAAAAAGTGTTGTTGAAAGCCACCTGGGCACAAAAGTATGTGAGACACCCTCTCTAATCAAGGAGGCATGGCTCTGGAAGCATGGCTCAAGTGGTAGAGTACCATTCATAAGCAAGAAAGCCAGTACAAAGCCCAAACAAACATACAAAATATCCCTATAATGACCCAAGATTTTGCTGTATAGTAAATCACAGTTTGACTTTCCCATTGAGGAAAGGTACTTGAGGTGCTATATGAGTTACCTCAGGTTAGAGATATTCTGTCACATTGAAGCCTGAGAATTCCATCCCCAGATGAACAGCACCAAGAGAGAAAGATACCTAAAAGATATCAAATGCCTTAGACATTCAAGACATCTGAATATATATATACAACAAATATTCAAGATCAATCTGATGTTTATATCCAAATTTTAAGCTATTCTTGGACCCCTCTTTAGAGCTTAGTTTATACTCTTTTTTTAATAACTTCAGAAAGAAAATTAAATAACCGAACCACTAGAACTTTACTACTGTACCGTCTCCTTCCTGGATTCAGGATGTGATCTGATCTAGCACTGTAGTTTGACCTATCAGTAAAGATGTATTCTTGACACTTGAGAAATTAAATTCTCTTAAATGCCAACTCTAAAAGACCAACCTGCAAATGAGTTGTGTGGTTAGGCTCCAGGGCCAAAACTTCCCATGTATTTTCATTTCTATATTTTCCAGTTTCAATTCATTTTTCTGTTTAGTGTCAATGTCTATAATCATTAACAAGATGACCTCTTTCTTTTGGCAGGGTGGGTTAGCTATTGTGTATTTACACTTATTAAGAATGTGGTTAATGATTGTAAATTTGAATTCTAAAACCATTCTACAGTGGTTTTCTACTATTTGATTATCAAAATAAAGCTTGAACAAGGATAGATTTGCAAAGAACCTTTTCAACAAAAGATATTGGTTCTGATTTTTTGTCTTGATCTCTTGTTCTGGTCCTTACATTGTAGGAGTCAATATCAAAACACTGGTGGATGTATACTTTATTATTATTGTTGTATTTATTCATTGTTTGTTTATTTGGCTAACTAGTCTGATGGTGTTGGTTATTGCTGGCCTTTTTCTGTTGAGTGTATGCATCTTGGTTCTTCCCCCTGCCCCCTCTTACTGGCTATGAATGGCTTGCTCCTGATATATTGATATTTGTTGAGAATATCATATGTGTTTGGAATATACAGCTCAAAGTTCTTCTAGGTAGTGATTCTTTCTCAGAATTATCTACAGGAAAACTCTGGCTGCTTAGAATTTTCTTGACTAAAATTATTAACAAAATTGTGATCGTCGTGATATAACTTTCAGTTATCAATCTATTTGGCCTGAAGATCTATCTACAGCTAGTGATCCCAACAATGCCTTGGGTTCAAATACAGGGGACTCTAGTCTGCATGGATGGGCAAAGCTGTGAGTGTCTTCTGCTAGTACTGGTGGAGGGCTGGTGTTTTCTCAAAGCTGTTCTTCCTGCTGTCATGGTCTCTTTAGTGGCTTTCTCCAGAAGATCTCATGTTCTGAATTCAAGATATCCTGTGACAGAATGCAAAGGACAATGAGATGAGATGCTTAAAATGATGGGGAATCAAGCTGGAGGCACTCTCTCCTTTCCTTCTATTACCATGCAACCATCTATACACCTCGTATAGATGACTGGTGTAGACTTTGGAAAAGGGGAATGTGTGGAAAGTGTGATTGGAGGCTCAAGAAATAACATTTTCCTAATTACTTCAATCATCATTATCACAGTTTCAGCCACTCCAAAACAGAGCCAGGATCCCACCCAATGGAGGCCAAGCCATTCAATTCCAGAAGTACTACTTCAGACAACCACAAGGATGACTGGTAATGGCTTATGCACATTTCATTGAAGGTCTTTTCCTCTCAAAGCTTATGATGTCTCTGAGGAAACAGAGATTTAGTTAATGTCTTATCATAAATTCTCAGTCAGATTTCCTGAGGATATTTGGTTCCATGTAGGAGTCATTTATTAATCATACTGTCTGGGCACAAGGTATTTTAATGGTGCTTTGTTATCAAAATGAATACATTTGAATGGCATGTGGTACTGTGTCTGAAAGAGACAAGTAATCAGGATGAACTTTCATGCCTACTCATTTGCTCTCAGGGAAAGATTAGTGAAACCACCCAGGCCTATTGAGAGTTGATTTTCAGAGGTAGGATTTAGACAGACAGCTGTTAGCATGTACTTTAATAGAAGAAAAGAATCATTTAAGGCTGGTTGATTAAAAAGTTACAGTATATTTAACATAATCAAAACAGATATAGACAGAACCAGCACCAGTGCTCAAGAAGAAAACCAGACCATGGAACTACAGCCTCCTCTCATTCACCATGAACATCAGGACGAAGAGGAGAACCCACCTTCTGCAAGCACAAGTAAGAAGGATGATGGACAGCTGTTCTGGTTTACATGAGATAGTGAAGACATTCCAGAAACTAGGCAAGACCTTGTTTAGACAATGGCCATATCTTCTGTCTCTATAGAGTAATTTATCTGCAAAGCCTGAAAAGGGACCAAATCTGTACATAGTTTATACTTGGAAGAGAAATGTCAACTTGTTAGGTTCCCCTAAAGGTCAAAACATTGACAAAGTAGATCTGCAGTCCAGTGGTTTTTTTTGTTTTTTGTTTTTGTGAAAGATTCCCAGAGATTCCATCTGGGTGAGTTATGTGTATTTACAGAAATGAATTGTGGAAAGTGATTTCATAGTAGTACAGAATAGTAGAGTCTGGAAAGAAAGCTTGACAAGTGGAAAGACCTTTGGAATCTTGGTTTTCTACCAAGCTTGGTGATAAATCCAGTTGTTCCTCCCGCACCCTACATTCTCTTCCTTGCTCTGTTGGGGGATGGCATCATCTGTACTTTTTGATGGAAAGTCAGTAGCTCATGGGGTCTCTTTGAATTCTACAACTTCTCTACTTCTATTTTCAAACTCAGAGTAACTTGGGGAAGGCTTCTGATGCACTTATTATTTCTACTATGTAAAACAGTCCAGGTTTTCTAAAACAACCTCATGTCTCACAAATAGGACTATGCAGATAGACAAGAAGAAAAATTGTTCTTCTTTCATTTCTCCTTCTGATAGATGGTTATCTTACTTGGAATAAAGTAAACTCTTATTTGAGAAAAAAAAAGGCCAGTAACATTTATAAAGCTGTGATTTAACTACTTTCATAGCCTTGAATATTTCTAAAGTAGAAAAAAAAAGAATGTAAGGAACAGATATTTAGTTGTCAAAGGAGCTTGAAAATCCCTGTTTTGAGGGATTTATTTAGACAACCAAAGAAAAATCTCGGGTATTGTACTGGACATATCCAACAAGCTATATAACCCTTTTCTCACTCCAATAGGTTTTAGGTATGCGTAAGGATTAGGGGTTGAGTAATGCAGGAATGTTCTGGTAGAAAAAAGAATAGAGTCTAATAATATTTTATGGAATAGGATTCAGTGCCAGTCTTCATTAGCTTCTAATAGTGTATCTTAAGAAGAAAGCTACTTAAAAACCATGGAATTAGCAAACCTATGACAAAAGGTAGTGATTCAGGGACATGAATTACTAGGGGATAGTTGAGAATCCATGTAATGGAACTTGACACACCAAAGACATTAACCATACTTGCAAAAGTTCTGGCTGGTGACCTATGAACTTCACTATTGCAATTTCTAGAAGAAATTTTGCTTTACAACAGAAGTCCTATATTGTGCTAGCCCATCACTGTCTTCACTGCCAACACCCAGGAGTGGTTGGGTACCCATAAAAGTAGTGATAGACGGAGCCCGGAGCTATTGAGTGTTTGCATATGCACGTGTGTGCTGGCTACCTTTTAAGTCAAACTTTGAGCTATATAAAAGCTTATGTTTGAGACTATTTTACCCCTTGTTTGTAATCACATTCAGGAATTTTCTTTTTTATTATATTTTTATTATCTTTAAGTAGGTGTACAAAGGAGTTAACATTCAACAAATAAGTTTATGAGTACAACCATCTTGACCGATGTCACTCCGTTCATCATTCTCCCTTATCCCTCCATATTCAGGGATGTTCTGACTTTATTACTGCCAGGAGATAGTGGCTTAGTGTTAGCTAAAACTTCAGATTTTCAGCTTTACCCTTTTCCCCCCACCCTTTGAACTGCCAGTTAACTTCAGAAATTGTTTGGCCAATACAAAGGTAAAATGAGACCAGTAAGTGTCATATGCTGTTACCAAATCACCCACATCATTTTCTAAAATACAGCCAATTTCCCAAGTCACTAAATTAATTTGGATTGGCAAGTTTGTAGCCTCTTATCATTCCCCTGATGAACCCTCCATGTTCTGTGCGTTGTTAGAGAGGAAAATGTCAGTGGCTTTCTGATGTTTCCCTACAGATGCCTGATGGAAGTTCATCCCATTCATTTTCATCTTTTTTAAACAGTGGCTGAAAGTTCAGGCCTGTCTTAAACTATTAATATTTATGTAACACCAAACTGTTTAGAATAGTTTCTTTTCCACTGAATTATTCTTTAGAAGTGATCCTAGCAATTTTAGATGGTCCTAGACATCACCACGTTCTGGGACAGTAGTATAGGGACATGCTCGTCATCCCAGCTTTCATGATGGGCAAATCCATTGCTGAGATGTTTCTGGTGAACATCATTGTAGTCTATGTGACCCATCCAGGAAGTCACCCAGCTATGTGGAGAGTGTCACAAGCTGCTATCCAATATACTTCCTTTTCCAAGCCTACTGAAGCTGAGAGATTATATTTTGAGCCAACAGTTCTCTCCCGTGGGGTATGTGAGGTCAGAGACTAATAAGATAAGGGTAATTCTGAGAAGTCACCTAGTTTATTGCTAACTTTGTGCTTCTCTGGCTACATGATTTTGAGTAAATGAAACTTTTAGTTCCTGACTTTCCCATATAAAAAAGTTAAAGGACTGGAATATTCGATTTCAGCCTCCTTTTAGAATATCAATTAGCTTTTCTCCTGGTTAGCTTCCATCTCTACCTCCTTTTTCCATGTGTCTAGGCCTTTGAAGTAGAAAGAGATATAATATATTTTTGTGTGTGAGAAATGGACACTTATGGCTCATGATTGACATTCTCCTCACAGCCGGGGCCAGTCCTAGTAGTCCCACAGAAGAAACAGCTACCCAGAAAGAACAGTGGTTTGTGAGCAGATGGCACAGGGAATCTGCCCAAACACCAAGAGAAGACTCTCAGGCAACAGCAGAGACAACTGGTAATGGCTGTCTTAACAGGCAAACACAGGTGGAAACTTTCTTTTGAGTTAAATGTTGGGCATTGAGGACACTGAACAGAAGGACATTGGAGGAATTTTGATAAGATACTGGGTTTCTGAATAAATTGTGTTCCAGTGGACACAGAAGCAAACTTTAAATGCTCCTGACAAAGCATCTGACCAAGAATGGCTATAATCACTTAAAAGAAACAGGGAACATGGCCTCTGAGTGAATCACTCTCACATGTAGTTGTGGAGCATCTCAGATCCAGTAAGATTGTAACAAGTCTCACCAGATCAGATCTTGTAAAAAAAAAAAAAGTTCTCTTTGTTTTGTAAAAGCATTTGCTATATAATGCAAGCCTACCTTTACAAACACAAGGTTTGTAAAAAAAGAATTCTGTCAGAACTTTAATGCTTAAAAAATAGGTCTGGGCAGTATGCAAACAATGTTATTATTCGGAATTGTGTCTATGTCAGTTTGGTAAATTTTTCTTGAGTATATAGTTATTTTTTCAGATTTGTAGACAAGTCTCCTCTTCTACTTTAGAGTTGTGAGACTGTAGATATTGGACCTAACTCTAGTCATCATCTCTAAGAGATAACAGTTGATAACTTGTCTTTGCAAGTTCCTATGCATGATCCTTTTGCCTTGTGGTATAAAAAATCGGATACTCTTTGCTTTGTGGTGAACCTCAATTCTATATTTTTCTTGGTATCACTGGGACATATTTTCACGTTTTCATTTGCACTACAGATTTCAATGTATAGTGTCTTCCCAGTGCATGGCAACTTCTTGGTGAATTTCTATAGAACAAAGCATTTGGTGATTGGCTATGTGGTATGATTCTTGGTAGGGGAATACTATTGTAATATTTTCTTCCTACACTTCTCCAATGGCACAGAATGAAGCAAAGGCTCAAGCTACATTCTCATGTCATTATGCCCTAAAATAAATCTCCTTGGTGAAGGTAATGATTCTCATCTATTTCATTCATGCTTTTGTGATGGCATCTACTATCATGTTTATCATCTGGGAAGTTATTACTTGATTTCTTCTGTAAATCACTAATTGCCTACTGTGTATTTTGCTGGGATGTGGTTGTATCAGAGTGATATCATGTATTTGGGCTCTTGTACTTCTTTAGGGGATTGTGGCAGCAGGGTCAAGAGTTACTTCTTCATCTGTCCTTCAGGTTCATCTCTGTCCACTGCAGCATTTACTATTGCTTTGCATCTTCTAATTCCCATGCTGATTGCCAAGAAAATGAGCATAAGTGAACCCCAAACTGCTAAAATACGTGTCATTTTATGCAAGTTCTTTGCCCTCAATACCAGGAAGTTAGTATCATTATCTTGTACACAGAATAATTTTTAAAATATCAGTGTATCTATGCCTGGATAAATGTCAATTAACACTTTGATAATTGCTTGAACTGCGCTATTACAACAGCCTCAGCCCACAACAGCCATCCAAGCGAAAGAATGACCACACAGAGTCAAGAGTACAGTTCCCAGACTGACTTCTACAACTCAGTCTCAGACCCCATGGGACCTGGTCACCAAACAGAAGGAAGGATGGGTAATAGCCTCTGAAGTTTATCTATTTATTTCTTAATGTCATGGTTTCAGAATCAACTAAGTGACTATTTTTCTTAGAAATATACCCATAGTTTTAGACCAATTTATTTTTCTAAAGAACATAGAGTTCCTTCAAAACTTAACTTTCTTGAAAGAGGGAGAAAAATCTTGCCATTTAGAAGTAATATGTTACATTGATTTAGGATTTAGGCCATTCCGTCCTTTAATGAATGTTTGAGAATTTAATAGGGGACAACTTTTACATGAGATGAAACTATTATTTAGGTTGTTTTTTTTTTAAATAGCCTTTGTTCTTATTTACTTATAAGCAATCAGGACAGTGAAGGAGAGAGAAAAACTTTACCTATAGTTAGCCAAGAATGGAAAATAGGACCACTGAATTTATTTGCATACCTTTTATATTTAAGAGGAATTTTTCCTTTATTATATCAGGTAATAATTTACCTGAGAGAAACTTTAAGAACTAGTAGAGTTGGTGTCTGCATTAATAAGTTTAAAAATCCAGGCTTCTTACTTTACTTATGAGCGGATTTTCTTCATCTTTTTTAACAAGATGTTCGGATCCTAGAAATGTAACAATTTGAAAAAGGAAAATAAAAATAACCAATATAGATCTGAGTTTTCAGTTATATTGAATATATTATTTAGATTTAAATTGCCAAGCATATATATAACACAAATTTTAGTAAATGAGTCCAAAGAACACAATGACTTTGCCTCTTAGTGTTGAATAACTACAAAATTATACCCCAGAGGAATCCAACATTTTCTATACTGTCATTTATTTAGAATTCTCCATTTTACACAAATGTTAGTGCCCAGATAACTCTTAACTTCTGCTACTATGCAAGGAATTTTGGAAACAACAAGGCTGTATAATTCATAGTCTATGTTCTTAGAAAACTTAAAAGGTAGAAGAAAACATTCAACATGGAAGTAAACCTAACAATGTGAGTCAGTAGTTATTATGAAAGTAATGTTGCCAATAATTTAGTATTGATAACCCTAAAGAAATTTACTGCACCCTGCATCTTTCAGAGACCACTAGAGAAAGATGATGGGAACTAATTTTTGGAAAGTAGGAAAGATCTACATAGTCAAAGGAAGGAAATGGGAGGAAGGTTCTCTACAAAAGTCTGTAAGGAAGACCTCAAGGGAAGAAAAGTTAAGTCATGAATATGTCAGAGTGAATATATCCAATTATCATATAGGAAAATGAGTTTGAACGACTGGGTTATTCAAGTGGTACATGTAGACACAATACATATTTTTATGCATATAGCTTCTAAAGCCATGATGATGTCCATGGTAGAAAACCAAGACAGTTAAAATCAAAACAAAAAAAAAACACAAAACAAACCCTCAGAATCAACATTAAGTTTGTATATTAAGGAAGAGATGGATGATACAATTGGCTTCAACTATAGAATGACACAATAGTTTTCAAAGGTCTCCTGTCAAAGAAAGATGAAATGCAAGACATTTCCTGGTGGAACACTTATCTGGAGTTGTGTTCTGTGTTAGCTGGCCTTTCTTCTTGGATAGAGTCAGCCACACATTGTTGTCCTAAAGAAATCTTGGTTCTCTTTGATTATACAAAGGCTGCAGTGAAGATTTGGGTGCCCAATGTCCCAGTGCTTTATGTTGGGGTCATTTGAGGCTGAGAAAGTCTCCCCAGAGGCAGTAGTGAAATGGGTGGTTCTAAATCATGGAGCCAAAAATATTGATGGTACTTATGAACTGTTTGGCCTCTATTTCACTTAAGACTTGTTATTTCAGCAGAATAGATCTGCGATAACTATTAAAAACAGCATTTCTAAATACTTCATTGAGATTTCCTCACCAGTCAACACCCCACATGTTAAATTCCAGAGATACACATCATCCTTGTATTTATGAGAAGAATAAGTCAGTAGCAGCTACTGCTTCTTATTTCTTGCCCCTAGGCACTTCCTGTGGCCACCATCTAGGTAGAATTGGATTGGTGGCTTTGTGTTTTTATTTACATGTCATTTGGGAAGAAAAAAGGACTAACTGAAGGAAGAGGGTTATTAAAAATGTCATTGTTTTCTTAGTGAGTAAGAGATGGCAAGAGGTGCACTCTTATTTTCCATGTGTCAGACTGTAGCTAGAAGAAAGTCCCTATGTATTGAAGGGGACAAGTCACAGATAGATTGTGTTTCTGTCTCTCTGTAAGGTTTGGGACTCCTGTTGTGTGCTTGTGTGGCATCCACCTAGACTTAGCAGAAGCAAACAAAAACCAGCCCTTTAAATGAAAGTTAGTTACCTACTCCAACTAGCTTGAAAAAATAATCGATCCCAGTCTAAAGATATACTTTAGTATCTGCTCTTTTTCCCACTCATGCCAAGTTTGAACATAAAAATAACTTGGCTCTAGAATCTCACTGACCCCCAGGTGATGGCTCAGGAAATGAAGCAATAACGCTAATTTAATTCCTTCAGATATGGTTTCCAGTCATAATGCAACACTTCAGCCTACTGCAGATCCAAACCCAGATTTGGTGAAAGACTTGGACAGGACAGGACCTGTTTCCATGACAACTCGTAAGGATAATGACACCGCTCCTTTGTTGACCTGTACCCCTGCTTCAGGTCTTCCTCACATTGGCTGACGTTTTTTGGTGATGGGATGCTGCATTCTTTTACTGGGTGACTTAGCTGTCTTCATTGTCCATACTTCTTTTGGGGTTCTTTAAATTGAACTTCACTTTCATTCTTGGTGTCATACATATTAAATGCATTTATGGGGGACTGAAAAAAGATGTGGAATTCCATTTGATTTTCTTTCTCTAAGCAGTCATGTCAATGTTACTGAAGACCACAGCAAAGCTAACCATTTTTCTGTTTAAACTGATCCTCTTTTTTATACCTACCCTCCCTCCAGTCAAGTCACAAGAACAAATGCTTTTTGGTTCTCAAAAGACTTTGGAAGAAGCAGATAATCATAGGCAGTAGTAAAGCCAAATTAGCCTACAGAGGAGGAGCAAAGCACATTGTTAACAACTAACACAAAGTAGTGAGATACTCAAACCAAAAAGTGAATCTTGATCAATGTCTCCTTCCATCACTAAACATCTGATAGAAAGTGATGTGAAATCTCTAGTAAACTTAATTTCCACCATGTGTGCAAAGATATCCTAGTGATCAGGCTGAATTCATTTATAATTTCTTGGCAGAATATGAAAGAAATCCAGAATGAAGAGGGCCTAATTTCACTGCTGCTACACATAATGGGCAGAGTCCTTTATAGAAACCCTTTAGGCAAAGGAAAAAGTCAGCAAGAATGTGTTGTGAGCAATGCAAACAGCACAGTGTTAAGCATCAAAGGAGAGGTAAATAACCCATGAATGGCTTCTGCCAGTGAAAGCCATGTATTTCCATTTTATGTTACTGGAAGCTTTTGTTCTGACTTTGGGGTAGGGATTTGATGAAGGTTTCTCTCCTGATTATGATACTTATTTGGTGGTGGATATGGTTTATGGGTGTGTTTTATGGAGTGCTTGCACCTGCAACTCAAAGGTCAGTATCATTCTTGGAAGAACACAAAAGAAATGAACTCAAAACAGTCAACATGATTTCAAATATGGGCAATGATTCAACCTCAAATTGATATATATCACTAAGGGCCTTGTATCTATCCAGGCAAGCATCTCCTTGGTGCAGCCATGAGAAGCTCTTATCGTAGATGAGATGGTTAAAACAAAAACAAAACAAAAAACAAAAAAAACTAATGGTAGAATAAAATGATAACTTAAACTTAATAGTCTTTAGAAAACACTCATGTATTTCCTTGTAAAATTTTCATTTGAGTTGCTGGAGCAGGTAGTCTAGATGGCTTTCTTCCTCTTTTGTGGTGACAGGAGGACTACTATAATGTTACTTTCCTTACAAGTTCACTTCTTTCCCTGTGGTTAGGTGTTGTGTTGATAGGAAAACTAAAGACCAAACTTTCCTTTTCCATGTGTTTACTACAAACTCTGGTTTTACTGAGTTGTCTGGGAACGATGCTACAATGTGGTCATGATGGTTCAGGGGTTCAGGGTGGATGAAGTTTGGCTCTGATTTCTCCTTGGCACTGGTTATGGTGACAGACAAAGGGGCCAATCAGGAGCAAACAGAATTCTTGTGCATATTTCTACCAAATCCCATTCTCCTATGCATTTCTCCATCTGACACACATCAGCCAGATCTTCCTTGTTAGCAGAGAACAGAGACTTATATCATGGCTCCAAATTAACATGGATTTATCCCTCATTGAAACAGAGCAAAGTCATTCTCAGAATTTCTCGACACCATCTGGAGATCTGCAAGATGAGAACGATCACCCAACAGCTTCTACTCCGACACCTAGCAGTAAGGATTATAAAGCCTTGCTCATTTCAGCTATTATTAAAAATCAAGAGATTATGCATGCTTTCTGTGGAATCTTTAGTGCAGTATCTTTTGCAGTATCTTTGGGCTGATATGTCAGCTGTCTGTTGTACTGCAACTTTTAATCAAGTGGTGTGTCTGGTGGTGGTCTCTGATTTTTCTCTGCTTTGTAGACTTCTTAGAAGCCATCCTACATTAATTGTAAACTCTATTTCTTAATCTTGAAGATCATATTTCTTAAGCTCTAGAACTGGAAGCTTCATTTAAAAACAATGGAGTTTTTACATGTATCTGTAATTGCTGTAAACACTGGGTTGTATTTCTCTTGTTGTATTGCTTGCATTGACAATATTATTTTTCCATTTGTTCTCTGGACCGTAACTCCATGTACAGGTAACTAAGAAGCAGTGCTCTCTTGGCAAAGCAAAGAATAAGTTGATAGCTACAGGTCTTTGAAATCTTGCATTTGCTATTCTAATTTCAGGAAACGGAATTTATGCTTTTTAATCCAATGGTGTGTTTCCTCCATATCACCCAATGTTGGATGTATTGTGAAACCACTGGTGATTTTCTAGTATCTGAGTTGACTTCAAGGTCACAGTTGTAGTAACCTTGAAGACATCTCACCTTAGTGACACCAGCAGGCACTGTCTTCTGGATAGTAGGATCAACAAAATCTCTTGTGTTAAGTGCTGTCCAGGTGGTGTCTATTGCAAAATATTCCTTTTATTCAACACAGAGTGAGACATTTTAGTTACTTTGTTCTTGGACAACATGTGGAGAGCTTTTGTGGCAAAGGCACATTCTGATGATAAACACATAGTAGATGGGTTTATCACTGATTCCACCTCCACACAGATAGAAACAATAGCAGAGGTGGAAGAAGAGGTGAAAATCTTCCTGAAGACTCAACTACTCCACTGGAAGGTTATACCACTCCTTATCCACACACAATGGAAAACAGGACCCTCAGCACAGTGACCCCTACTCAGACTGGGGCCTTGGAAGAAACTGAAGTTACTGTTGTCGCAGAGCCCTTACCAGGTAATTTAACCATGGGCCATCTGGTTCACATTGTTACATGGGCTATTTTCTATAAAGATTGTGATTAGATTACTCCATAGTACAGGAGGTTTTCATCACCATGCATCAATTCTAGTACTAGTAGACTTGGATTTATTTAAGATGAAACAATAACTTTCCATTGGTTACTGTACTTCTCACTTACTTTTGTGACTTGGTTGTTCTGGTAGTTTCTTTTGTCTTAATCCTTATTCTGTAATCTATTAAGTTGAAGTTCAACTATCTGAACTGATATTTTTGTGGCTCAAAAGAGTTATTATATATTAGCATTTTCATTTGCTTCAACTAATAGGTGCTGCTTATTTGGTACTTTTTTAATCCAACATGCAAATAATTTTCATTGCCCTCGAATTAATCTTTTGCTGGTGGTGGATTGATCAATCTCACTTTTGGGGGTGAGCTGGTAACTAATTTCTAGTTATGTGGTAGTTAAAACTTCAGAATTTAATCTATTATTAATGAATAAGAACTATCTCTTTTATTTTAAGAGATGACTTGCTTAAGTTTATTCCACTGGTGACTCACCTTCTTAGATAAGCAGTTCTCTCTGCTTGTTCTTTTCTTTGTTTTTCCATTTGTATTGAGAAACTAGCCCTGATAAAGGGGAGCTGAACAGAGATCAGTCTTGCTGAGAAAGTGGAAACTGATGCTCTCTTCCTGGTACTATTTATTCAAGTGTTTATTACCATTCAACCACATATCAAATATTCATTTTTGAAAGTATACTTTTATAGCAGAGACCCTCCCTGACCAATCAATAAAGAAGTTCATATATGTGATATACATATATATATATATATACATATATATTTATATCTGTATATAACTGAGAATAGTTGTGAGTCTCATTAACACTGGAATGTCAGTACTGGCTTGTCTCTTTTGGGCTGCCTTCAATAACCAGTTTAGAAAAAGTACTGACCTCAACAGAACAGACAAGACAAAGCCCCCTTTCACTCCTTAGTGTTTGTTTTTGGTTATTTTTTTTAAAAACTTAGTATGGCTCTGCTCAACCCTATTAAAAACTCCAAGTATCACTGTTAGTTGGCTTATGAAAGAATGAATCTTAAGAGTGCTCTTGGCAAAATAAGGCCTGTTGTGCAACCTAATGGATTTCAGTTGGAAATGGCAATTTTAATAGTTGCTGTATCCTAGATGGCTTACAGTTCTCCATTATTAGCAAATAAAATGCTTATTACAGAATTAGTGTTCATGAACGCTTCTATAGAGAGAGAAGCAAGGTGGTAGTAGGATAGATTTTTTTTCTATGCTTCCGTATGAATTTAGTGTTTAGGAAATGATCTTTTTCTCATCCTTGGTTCCTTCCAAACTCAGATGAGCATCTTTCTGCCTCTGTACTTTTCTCAATCTCTATATTCAATGTTAAAAACTAAATCATATAAAATCGTGGTGGCAATGTTGGTGGTGGGTTTGGTAATTGGTGATGGTGCTTTGGGAACTCTCAATGGGGCATTCTAGCAACTGCTACTTTCTGTTCTAACCATCAGCTAAGCAACAAAAGCAATCTAGCTCTTTACTATAATTATGAGAGCAGTTACCAGTGATGTGTCTTCACCTGTCCTAATTAGGGAAATGATGATCAGGTGATGATCACCTGACTGTGTATTTTTTTTTAAATAGATGCTTTCACAGTAACTTTACAAAACCTCATTCTGGAGGATGGGGGATATGATTTGTTTGGTTTTTGTTTTTGTTTTTTTTTTTTCGGTCCTGGGGCTCTGTCCCTGAGCTTGTTTGCTCCAGGCTAGCACTCTATCACTTGAGCCACAGCTCTACTTCCAACTTTTTTTTGGGTCATTAATTGGAGATTTTCCTGCCCAGGCTGGCTTCAAATCATGACCCTACTATCTCAGCCTCCTGAATAGCTAGGATTACAGGCATGAGCCACTGACATCCAGCAGTGTATTTGTTTAATTTGTTTTTAAAGCTCCAGTATACTTTGAAAACTGGTTTGTGAGCAAGAGCAGAGGCCGGGGGTTTTCATATGCTGAATCCAGCATTTCACTTTTGGGTTTAGATTTTATCAATGAATGAGTTGGTTTCAACCCAGTGCATCCTGGTGGTGAGTATTTGAGAAGATGGGATTATATTAACTTGTTGAAAATAAAGACTCAACTTTTGGAAAATATGCACTGGAATTTATTCTAAGACCAACATGCCTGTTATTCACATGCTAGCATTTTACCAGACCTTTTTCACTTATTTTAAGCTTTTAAGCTTTTTATTTTTTGTTTGTTTTACTTTTTTGTTTGTGGTAGTGTTGTTTGTTATTGGGCTTGAACTCTGGGCCTGGGTGCTGTCCCTCAGCTCTGCAGCTCAAGGCTAGCACTCTACCACTTGAGCCACAGCACCATTTCCAGTTTTCTGGTGGTTTATTAGAGATAAGAGTCTCACAGACTTTCTTGCCCGGGCTGGCTTTGAACCATGATCCTACTATCTCAGTCTCCTGAATAGCTAGGATTACAGGTGTGAGTGTCCGGTGGTCTCTACCTTATTTAAACACATATTCTTTTATTTCAGAACAATTTCCTGCCTCAGAGAAATCTCTATAAATATCTCACGTCCTAATCCAGAGTACACTTATTTCCAGTAATCACACATTTCATATTCTAATTCTTCTTAAATTTTTTTTTTGGCAGTACTTGGATTTGAACTGAAGTCTTTGCATATACGAAGCAGGTGCTTTACCACATGAACCAGACCCAAGCACTTCTGCTGGTTTTTTTTCTTTTAGTTATTTGTCAAGTAGAGTCTTATGTTTTTGCCTGGCCTGACTTGGCCTGGATTGTGTTTCTCCTGATTATATCTCCTCTAACTACCTGGGATGATAGTTATATACTACCATACCCAGCTTTTCCTGTTGAGATGATGTCTCACTAATTTTCTTTTTGGCCTATGCTATCCCCAAACCACAATCTTCCTGATTTCTACTTTTTGTGTCTCTGAGATTATAAGTATGACCCACCAGGGTTAGTTTATAATCCAATTCTTATGGTCTTTACTAACTTTATTAATCTAGTTCTGACCTCAACCCTGCAAAGATATTACAGTATTTGTAGTAGCATATTCTTTGCCACAGTACTTGGATTTCTGTGGTCATCCTTAATGGCTTTTGCTGACCAGTTTCCTTCATTCTGATGAAAAGCTCTAGCCCATTCATTCATCGGTGGACTAAACAATGCATAGCAATTAAAATGGACTTATTCCAGTTTCTTTTTGCCATCATTTTTTTGGTTACATTTATTTAACAGCAAATGCTTGGTGAGGGGCTTTATGAAGGAAATGGAGACAGCACGTGAGTAGAGACACAGAGTACTGACCTTCCTTCACCACTCATTACAGGAGATGAGGATGTCGTGGACTCTAGCGGGAGGTCCCACACCACGCACGGATCTGAATCAGACGGTGAGTTTGGAACTGCTCTGTCCTTTCCTGTTACAGTCGTTAAACCTGACGACTACTAATGAAGCATGAGTCAGTATCTCTAGAGAAGTAGTTGGTGCTTCCTTTGCCTGTATTACAATCCCAGGGAGGGTTTATTGAATCACGTTGCTGGGTCCCACCCCAGAAGGTTCTGATTCGGTAGGTCTGGGGTAGAGTCCAGAGATGTGACTTTCTAATAAATACCCTAATAATGTTGGACCACTGGGACAGGGACTCCATTTTGTGAACTACTGCTCTGGAGAAAAAATAGAAAAAAAAATCTCCTCTCTAAAAGGATCAGGAAGAATTCAAGCAGGGCTTTCCATTTACTATTGCCGTACTCTAAACTGGCTAAGAACAGGGGTTTTGAAATAAGAACCCTTGTGTTTTGATCTCACTTCCTTTACATGTAAACTGAACAAGATGTTAAATGAGGCTAAGATTTCTGAGCTAATAAACTTGGGATAATAATTGTCATACAGCATTGTTAAAGACTAGATGATAGACTATGTGCACAGTTCTTAACATAATCCCTGGGCCATGATACAATAGCTAAGAGAATTTGCCTCATGTCAGCAGCTTTAGTCAAAGCACTTTACGTGGATTAAGGTGGAGTGCATGAAACTGCTAGTTCTGTAGCATTTTCAGGTAATTCAGAGTTCATCCAATAAGAACTCATTGAATTATCCTACACAGACTGTGATATATTTAAGTAGTACTGTAGTCACCCCCAACATTACAGACGAGGAAACAAAGACTTGGAGAGGGCTCAAGACTCAAATGGGGCTCCATGCCAAACTGACATGAGCAGTGAGTGGTGGAGCCAGTTTCTCAATAAGAGAGACCTGTTGAGATCTCTCATTGATTGCTTCCCACAAGCATGGTCTAGAGAAAACATTCCATAATGATCATAAACATTGCCAGGATTACATTATTAAATAGACTTGCTGGCCTTGCTTGACTCAGCTCACACTCCTGGATATGTTTCTCCAAACTTTCTGAAAAAGTTTGACATGAAATATATTTGCTTCTGATCTCTCATGCTGGGGATAATGACCATAGTCTCCAGAGCATCACAAATCCAGTAACCCCATACCAACCAACCAATCATTCAAGCCATCTATTATCATCCTTCCCTACATGTATAAGTTTGGGCATATTTAAAATCTGAAGACAGATGTGACATAATAACCCTTTCCATGAGAACACTAAGATGTAGGGTTCAATAGAAATGCTCCTAAAATCTAAATGGAGGCTCAGGCTCACTGGAGTCCTATGATAGGACACTTGGCCTTTCTTATCTTCAGTTTCCTTATTAGTTAAAAGTCCAGATTACCTGTCTGAGGTCCTTCCTACAGCACTTGCAAGGAAAACAGCTATCAGGAATGTGATTTTGAAAACACTAGGGAGTTACTGCTAAAAAGATACAGTGTCTAAAACCAGGAGACCTCAGCTACTCTAAGCACGGGCTTTGGATCAGCAGCAGGGATATCACACAGGAACTTGTTGGAAATGCAGAATCATCGATGAACCCAGATATCCTGAGTGAGAAGCTGCATTCTAGCCAAGTCTCTCCTCCCCCACATGGTTTGTAGACAGATTAAGGCTTGAGAAGCTCTGTCCTCCATGGTTTTCCTCACACTGAAGCCCAATGAACTCCATGTACACATCTTAGGTTGGACCTCATCTCCCAATGACATTGCCTAGTGCCCCTCCCTGTCTGCAAAATTTACTTTCCTGACTTGTTCTTCTGCTGGATCTGTGGACGTCTGGAGAGGGGTTTGGGGTGGGATTAAGAGGGAAGTGGATAGGGAGTGGGGAGTGTCTGCTCTCTCCTGTCTACTCTCTTCAGCTTTTGCCAAAAGTGAGAATCAGGTGGGTAGGCATTGATCTCTTTTGTTTGGCTCCTGTGCAGGTGTCTATTGTTCAAAAGGGAGGTTTCATCTTGTACACACACCCAGCTCTTTCCTTGCTGGGAGCACTTTTTTTTTTTGAAAATCAAACTAAGGAGATTATGATCTATTAATGGTCTCCCTTTCAAGTATCAAAGGCTCTTATGACTCAGGAAAGAGAGAGAGAAGGAGAGAAAGAGAAGACCTGTGAGAGTGATTGTAACTCTTAGGTGGTTTCCAAGCCAAAGATCTCCAGTTTAGATGGCCAATATCCATGACTTGTGCAGGCAAAAACCTGCCAATAACCAAGGACCCTCGGAAGAAGGTGAAGACAGTTCCTTAGACTCCTCCAAGGTTTATGAGGTGAAAGATTAGTTAAAATGGAGTGGGGAATTTTAAAACAGTCAGACTCATGGTAAGAAATAGTTTGCCCTATTTTGAGATTGAACAATAAGATCAAATAGTATAAACAGGAGTGAAATAACTGTTGTAACCAAGATTCCAGGGGTCACAGTGCAGAACCCACCATTTGACTCTCCAAGGAAAGCTTTAATCAGTTGACCACCCCAAAACACATGTGTCTCTTCCATGACCTTCATGTTTTCCAGTTTCCTAGGGGAGAGAAAGGATCATGTGGAGGATTTTTTTTTTTTTGGTCCGGTCGTGGGGCCTGAACTCTGGGCCTGGGCGCTGTCCCTCAGCTCTTCAGCTCAAGGCTAGTGCTCTACCACTTGAGCCACAGCGCCACTTCCGGCTTTTTTCTTTTTGCTTATGTGGTGCTGAGGAATCGAACCCAGGGCCTCATGCATGCAAGGCAAGCACTTTTCCACTGAGCCACCTTCCCAGCCCATGTGGGGATATTTTTAATCTTTGTTCTCAAGTAGTGGAAGAAGCATTAAAAAACAAACATAGCTAGTGAGAGAAAAAGAGAGAGAGAGAGGGGAAGGGAGGGATTTTCAATTTAAGTCTCTTAGCAAGATTCTCTTAAAACACGCTATCTTCCTTATTCTGATAAGCCATGGATGGTTTTGTCTTGTCTTGTAATACTTCCTTCTAGTTTGGGTCTTTTTGTTTATTTATTATTATTATTTTTCCTGTCAGAAAAAAATACAATATGAAAAATATAATAAAGTAGGGCAATTAAAAAATTAATGTTCCTGTTGACTTTATGTGGATATGAGATGTGATTTTTAGATGCACTTTGGACTTTCTGCAGCATAGGATTGCTTTAGGGATCACACGAAGACACTGATTTTATAGATTTGGAGCAGTCTAAGACTTTTGGGTTGCTAGCAAGCTCCCAGGGAAAGTCTGTGTTGCTGGTCTATGGACCACACTTACCTAAACTAAACATAAAGGATAATACTATAAAATGATGGGTTCTATTAGCTACTATTTTATAAGTGAGAAAGCTGAGACTTAGACAGGTAACTTGATTCAGTACTCATTGCTACCAACAGGCAGAGTTAGACCTGGGACCCAGGACTGACCAACTCTAGAATCAAGACATTTGCTCCTGAAAATTCTCTTGTTCCCTGATACAACATAGCATTCCCAGTGCTCATTTTAATCACACTGAGCTTTGTAAGAAGAGGGCAGAGGTGCTATCTGTTACTTAATACTTTACAAATGCCTATGGCTTGCATCTATGAATAGCTTTTCAGTGATGTAGAGTAGATGGTGGTAGATGGAGAGTGGGCTGGTATGCAGCTTTGGAAGGAACACCTGGCTGTGCATTCCAAACCTGAACTAAGAGATCTTGTTATTTGCCTTAGGACCCTCGAGTGGGAGTCAAGAAGGTGGAGTGAACACAACCTCTGGTCCTATAAGGAAGCCCCAAATTCCAGGTGAGTTTCAAAGTGTGAAATCAAAAAAAGGTTTATTTAAGCTGAGTTTCTCAGAACATTCCAGAAAGGATCAGAAGAGACCCGATCAAATGCACCTTCTCTACCCCTTGAGTCTAAATGGCTCCCTTTTGCAAGTTTAAGGAATTGTTGTACATGGTCTCAAGATAGGAAAGAGTAAAACTGAATGCCCATTTAGTCCCTGACCTGTTTTAAAGAAGGACTGTGTTACTTACTAAAACTTCCGCCCCATATGAGTAAGCATCCAGAGGACTCCATGTGGCCCTCGGAGTGTCCACAAATGATACATAATTATTACAGAGATTTTTCTTGAAAGTACAACTAAACATTTGGAAATATAAATTTGTTATTATCTATCTCACCATCCAGAAACACTGTGCTACCATTTTGAAACACACACACACACACACAAACACACACACACACACACACACACACACACATGCATGCACAACTTTTAGACGTAACATATGTTTTTAAAAAAATGGGAATATCCCATGCATCCTGTTTGATCAACCTTGCCTGCAGGTTGGCCACAGCTTTCCATATCATTCCATACTTTCTTTTGAGCTGTAGTATTTAATACGATAGAGATACCCTAATTTATCTAATCAGTCTTTTACCATGGAATATTAGGTGGTCTTCAACTTTTATTGCTATAAATAAAACATCCTCACAGCTAATTTTGAGGTTCTATGTATATTAAAACATAGAGCAGATATAGGAAAGGAATGCTTCTTTCAAGAGAAGCATAAATTTCTTTTAATTTATTTAATAATACCAAAGGCATCTACAAGTCTCCACAAGTCATCCAGCACAATTTTGGAACCACATTTCTCCTGGCAGTACTTGAAAATCCTGATCGATGATAAAAGATTTACACAAGAAGCTGTTGGACAAATACCCACAGCAAAAGTGCTCTTTTAGATTGCTCTACCTATTGGCTCGACTTTTTAGTCAAGTCTCTTGTGGTGCTGACTGTGGCTCAAAGGCGGAGCCGGTCAGTTGTACAGCTGTACTCTGCTTTTACAAAGTCTATGTTGGAAGCTCACACATGTCCTTTGGCTCTGTCACACCAGAGTGGCTCATCATCCTGGCATCCCTCCTGGCCCTGGCTTTGATTCTTGCTGTTTGCATTGCCGTCAACAGTCGACGAAGGTAAGAGGAGCCCCCTTGGGGCCTTTAACTTTGAAGGGAATCATGTAACAGGTTTATAGCTGTAATTCTCAGTGTGGCTCCTACAAGCAGCAGCCATAGCACTAAGGAACTTATCAGATATGTGTTGTCTCAAACTTGACCCTAAACCTCCTGTATCCAAGTCTGTATTTTAACAAGGCCCCAAGGATTTGTTAAAAACAAAAATAAACAAAACAAACAAAAACAAAAACAAAAAAAAAACCTTCTCTACCTCATTCTTTAGAGATGGGCAACATCTATGATTTTTTTAGACCCTTACTTTAAAGTACTGGTTAAACCTCATTGTTCTTAACTTTTTCAGAGTTACTCTCTATTAAGACTCTACCTGACAAGGTGAGGGAATGTCTCACCTGGAAGGCACATAAAGTATAAACCCATTCATTGATTCATTAAATAAATATTTACTGATTGCTTTCATGACTCACAAAATTTTGTATAAAGACTCAAGTCATCATCCTCTTTCGCCTGAGGCCCATGGATCCTTCTAGAGGCCTTACCAGAAGCAAGCATTGGTTCTGTGTTTTGTTTGTTGTCATGACAGTATTCTTGATTCTCTGGAAGCTGTGGTTGAAAGAATTCATGTTGTATCTTTGCAAAAGCTTCCTCACAGGGAGCTATAGAAAAATGAAGAACTTTCCTTAGGAAAGTGGATAAAGACAGCTTTCTAGAACTATCAAGAAGGCTGTTTTCATCTCTTTAAAAGCCCCCCACTCCATCTCTCCCTACCTCAACCAAGGCTCATCATTTAATAGTTACTTCTGTGACTAAATATAACTCATTGAGCCGTGACCAGGCTCTAGAAGCAATTGTTCATGGAGACAAGTGAAAGGAAATAGAAATTCTAGCAACGGAAGAAATGAATGTTAACTAGAGTACTCCTACAGAGGTTCCTAGTCCAGAGACTTAGATGGATTATTATTCTCTGACCATGTGCACAGTAACTATTTGTAAATGTCTCTGAAGATTACTTCTTATAAGATTAGAGTTTTTGTTTCCAAGTAAGGGCACCTTTACTGTTTCTCGGAATCATCTCACAAGCCAGAAAATGCCCCTGGTTAGGAGAAATCTAGAGAGAATTATGGACCCTTTGTTGTTTCGTTTGAAAGCAACAAACAATGAATTCCAGCACTGGGCCCAGCTGCTGCAGTCTTCTGTAATGATCTGTCAAAATCAAATAATGCTGTTTGTATGCTGGTCCTTGGTAATAAAAATGCTATATTAAGTTCAAATAGCTATGGTACTATCTCTGCCTTTTAGAGCATAATAAGAAAATATCAATCATGATTGTTAATCACATAAAGAACAAAAACTAGAGACCTCCTCTGGGCTTCTAAGGACTAAGTAGAAAGAGATTTTTTTTTCTAGTTGAATTTAAATAACGTGACTTTGGGAAGCCCTTACAAAGAGTCTTTGTATTTTCCTCTGCTTCCTTGTTTTCCCTTGGATTACTTTTGCTCAATTAAATGTGAACCTCCTGTTGTTTAAAGTCAGCACTGTTCTAGGTCCTAGTGTATGTCACTTCTGCACATATAGTTAGTCTATGAGCTTCACACATGCCACCATGAAAACATTGGCGCCTGTGTTTTGGCGCAGGCAAGCTCTCTGGAAGCATCTCAGCTGTCCCCAAGAGAAGTTGGAGCCCGTACATTGTGGCTGCTTAGCTCCCACATCGCTCCTTGTCTCCTCAGCAACAAAGAAGGGGCCTCCTGGCCTCCCTCCACCTCTTCCCAAGATCATCAGTTACCCTAGCAACAGGCAAACAGAGACAGGCAGGATCCAGCACTGGGAGTACCTCACCAGGAAAGTAGCTGTTTGGACGCCATAAATTACTGTGTCCTGATTTGATAATTGAAAACAGATTTGCCAAGCAGCTAAAGGGTGGTTAATGGCTGCACAGTCCCCTCTATGGGTACTGTGTTCCTAAAGCTGACAGCCCATTACTAATCCTCTTAGAGGATTGGAGACTTTCTGCTCTGAACCTTCCATTTAACAGAGATTCAGGATCCTATGTGCATCAAAGAAAGTTTGGTTGAAAATGAGGCCTCCAAAAGGGATTCATTTATTCAGCAAACTGCTCTGCCTACCAGGGTTGGCAGGGAAGTAGAGAGGAAAAAAGAATACAAAGCTGTCCCTTCCCTAAAAGGATCTTGAGGTTTAGTGGCAGGGTTATGCCTGCTACATTCCATTCAGTCAGCTACCGTTTATTGAGGACAGCCTCGGTACCTGCCATTGGAATTAAGCTGATGCTGATGCTGATATGAGGCTGAATCCAGGGCTTCCATGATGAAGGGCTCTGCGAGTCTCCACAGCCTAAAGATGCAGTGTTTCTTCAGTGTTTCCTACCCTTGTCATAATCCACAATAGCGTTCCTTGATGTGCTTGGTGAAACCAGACTCCTTGAATTACAGCTTCCCAATACAAACTGTACTCAATTTATTCTCCTTAACAGTACATTGTTCTGGAAGTCAATTGGTTGGTAGATCCTGGATGAAGCCCAAGAGAAGCAGCCTTCAGATGCCTTCTCCTTGGAAACTATCTAATATGTCTGGTTAGGAGAAAAGATAGTAGGACCTTGTCAGAAAAGGCTTCAGAACATCAGAATGATTTAAGGATGGCTGTGTAGAACAGAAGCCTTTCCCTGTGTCATTTTCATGGATCCATTCAAGGCTCCTGAGTACTCAGAATGTGGCCTGTTCCACTAACAAAGTAAAATTTCCTGCTTGTTCTTTTTTTCAAAAAAAAATTCTTTTATAGTTCAAGGCCTCTTGTTTGCTAGGCAAGTGCTGTACCATTTGAGCCAGACCCCCAGCCCATGAGAAAGTAAATTTTTTTGCCAGTCCTGGGGCTTGAACTCAGGTCCTGGGCACTGTCTCTGAGCTTCTTTTGCTCAAGGCTAGTATACTACCACTTGAGCCATAGCACCACTTCTGGCTTTTTCTGTGTATGTGGTACTGAGGAATCGAACCTAGGTCTTCATGCATGATTGGCAGGCACTGTACTGCTAAGCCACATTCCCAGCCCTGAGAAGTGAATTTTCAGTTGCACTGATTTTACTTTTCAGTTTAGTAAGTTTAAATCTCCACATGTGGCTGGTGACTCCTCTCTTATATGGCACAACTCTAAAACACTATAAAATAAATCCCCTAATAATCTTTAAGGATTACATCAAATTGGTTGCAAAGTTCCAAAAATTTCACCATGCCTTAAAAGTGTATTGTATAGATTTAGACTCCATGTAGCCTGCCCACTCTCTCCTGATGAAGTCCCAGTCTAGTTCTTTATATTCTGTGTGATCAGCTGATTCCTAAGGGAAGAGGAACAAGGGCAGGACTTGGTTCCATGAGGATCTCTAGTCTTTGGAATCAGAAAATCTAAGTCAGGATTTTAGTGGTGAGAAAGTAGAAGTGCAGCTTTGGTCCTTCTACTGTCAGGTTCCTGGATAAAAGGGTTGGGATGAATGTGAGAAGCCTCTTCAGCTCTTATTCCTTCTTCATTCCTATAACTAAGAAAAAGGCACCAATCAGAACTTGTTCTTTTAAGAGTCCTTACCAGGCTGGAATGTAGCTCAGTGGCAGTGTTTGCAGAGCAAATGCAACATCCTGGGTTCCATCCAGTACTAAAATAAGAAAAGAAAAAAAAAAGTTCTTAGCAAATGCCTACAGCACTCAATAGTGGATAGTTATTGATAAGAACAGTTGTATTCACTTGAAAGAACACAGATAATGGAGACATAGAAATCCAAAGGGAAATGGGGTAACCCAGAGGTCAAGTGCAATAATCCTACATCCTACAGGTCTAGTGTTCTCCACTTGCAAAATCAGCTTCATTTAGCTTAATAACATTAATCCCCACCTCACTGCATGCACAGACATATTTTTATGCTTACAAATCACTTTTCCATAATCTTTCATCCCACGTCTCAACCACTCCAGTGGGTAGGCTAATAGGTATTACTTTAATTAGGCAACTTTCCTCCAAAGAACACATCTGAGATGCTGGAATAATATGAGCAGTATTCTACTTCAAGCCTTTTTCGTCACTGGCATAGTGTATCTCACAAGGCAAGTGGAGACAATCAGAGGAAACCAGTGAAGTCCATAGCATGGACTTTACACACACACACACACACACACACACACACACACACACACACACACGTGTTTATAATCTATTATATATAAATATATTTGCACACATAAATATGTAAGCATAAATATATCAATGAGTGTGTCTGTGTGTGTATATATATCTGTATCTATCTATATATATATATGCATGTATATATAATGTGCATGCGTGCACCAGTACTAGGACCTGAGCACTGTCCTTTAGCCTGTTGTGCTCAAGGCTGGCACTCTACCACTTTTAGCCACAGCTCTACTTCCAGCCTTTTGCTGCTTAAAGATAAGAATCTCAGGGATTGGGAATGTGGCTTACTGGTAAAGTGCTTGCCTAGCATGCATGAAGCCCTGGGTTTGATTCCTCAGTACCACATAAACAGAAAAGGCCAGAATTGGTGCTGTGACTCAAGTGGTAGAGTGCTAGCCTTGAGCACAGAGAGAGGCTCAGGGACAGTGCCCAGGCTCTTAAGTTCAAGCCCCAGGACTGACAAAAGAAAGAAAGAAAGCAATAAAGTAATAAAAAAAAGATACAAATCTCACAGATTTTTTTTCCTCTCAGGCTGGCTTTGAACTCTGTTCCTCAGATTTCAGCCTTCTGAATAGCTAGGATTACAGGTGTGTGCCCAGTGCAGCCAGTACTTCTTAATGCTTGTTATCTTCCAGATACTGTTCTAAATGTTTGTCCAAGACCTTAGTTCCCTAGCCCACATTATTCATAATTTCACCTAATAGTAATAATACTCATTTATTAAGGTCTAAGCTCTGTTTCAAGGGCTTTTCACCATGCTATGAGACCGATACCTTTCTTTCTTTCTTTCTTTTTTTTAAAACTGGTCTTGAGCCTTGGACTCTGGGCCTGGGCCTTGTCCCTAAGCTCCTTTTGCTCAAGGCTAGTGCTGTTCTACCACTTGAACTACAGCAGCATTTCTGGCTTTTTCTGTGATTAATTGGTGATAGGAGTCTCAGGGACTTTCCTTCCCTGAGCTGGCTTGAACCGTGATCCTCAGATCTCAGCCTCCTGAGTATCTACGATTATAAGCATGAACCCCCAGCACCAGGCTTGAGACGGATACTCCTAGTAGCCCAATTTTACCAGTACGAAAATTGCATGTCAGAGAAGTAAAATGAGTTGTTCTAGGTCACACAGCTGTAAGGTCTCAAAATCAAACTTTACAAGGTGAAGTCTCTGCTCTTGTCCATGCACCCTGCCATCTGTTTATGGAGGCTTCATCAATATTTACAGCATATATAAATTTACTCCATAATTGAAGCATCTTTTCTTCTACCTTTCCCCCAACCTATGCCAGAGGATACAGGATCTACCTCCTGTTGAGGCTGTGTAATTTCTACTTCCCCAAACAAGAGCTTAAAGTTTATTGCTTTGGCAATCCTACAGGGAATGGCCCATGAGCGTGAATAATAGACGCTTTGTCTATACGACTCCAAATATCCAGCGGCAAAGTGAACAATTCCAACTTCAAACTGTTTCCAAGCCTCCAGATGGTCCACAGCATTGCTAGAGTTGGACAGTGCCTTCCTGGGCATTTGGTCATAGAGCTCTACATCTGAATTTTAACTCTGTCATTTTTTTTTTGGGGGGGGGGTCCGGTCGTGGGTCCTGAACTCTGGGCCTGGGCGCTGTCCCTCAGCTCTTCAGCTCAAGGCTAGCATTCTACCACTTGAGCCACAGTGCCACTTCCGGCTTTTTTCTTTTTGCTTATGTGGTGCTGAGGAATTGAACCCAGGACCTCAAGCATGCAAGGCAAGCGCTCTACCACTGAGCCACCTTCCCAGCCCCTAACTCTGTCATTCTTATCTCCTGTGTGACCTCAATTTCTCTGGGCCTCAGTTTCCATTATTGTAAAATGGAATAATAGCTTCCCTGTAGGATTATTGTGAAGATTGTCAGCTTCAGGATTATTTATACAGTGTCTAGAATTCAGGAAGTGGTTAACAAATGCTGGTCCACATTCTATCTTCTGCAGCTCACTTGTAGTTGTTAAGTTGTATGACTTTGCTTCCCATTCAGTGTAATCTAATTGCTATGTATGCAGTAGTGGTCATGTTATAGGAAATAGGAAGTATTGTGTCAGGTTGGAAGAATCAAGCAAACACTATTCTATCAATATTCAAGATAAGACCAAAGTCATGCTCCATTTTGGAAGACCTTTGAATCTTGAATAATGTTACCAAGAAACCTTGAAGCAACAGTGACTAGGCTGTGTTACATTGTTAGGCTCCTATATCAAAGCTGTACAAAAGTTTACCAATGTTATGGAAAAATCAATATGGCTTTCCCCTTCCAGAACAATGTTGTTTTATTCTTTTCTGTCTGTGTGGGAATAATACTGACAAAAGTGTTGACTAAGAGAGGAAGTTGTGGGACTTTGTTGAATACACATATCAGAATGATTTACAATCCTCATGGTGAATGGTTTATCTCAGTCTTCAGAAACTGCCAAAGTGCTTACAAGAAGCAAATATTTCTACTTCTAGTATGGTAGAAAGAGAATGAGAAGCTGGGAGTCTGACAGACCAGGGTTTCAATCTTGACTTTTTTTTATTGCTTGTTCAATGACTTAAGAGTATTATTGAATTTTCTAATGCCCAAGATCTTTTCATTTGTAATAAGGACATAATATCAGCACTGGATTCCCAGAGTTGTGATTACTGACTCTTGAACTTGATCGTGTGCCTTCTGAGGACCTCAGATCTTGGGTGTTACCCCGAGAGGTTTCTGATTCAATTGGTCTGGAGTGGGGCTGAAAATTCACATTTCTTTTTTTTTTTTTTTTGGTCGGTCATGGGGCTTGAACTCTGGGCCTGGGCGCTGTCCCTCAGCTCTTCAGCTCAAGGCGAGCGCTCTACCACTTGAGCTACCACGCCACTTCCGGTTTTCTGGTGGTTTATTGGAGATAGGAGTCTCACGGTCTCTCCTGCCCGGGCTGGCTTTGAACCTCGATCCTCAGATCTAGTAGCTAGGATTACAGGCGTAAGCCACCAGCACCCGGCTGAAAATTCACATTTCTAACAAGTTCCCAGATGCTATTTTTTTCCCTCATGGTACAAGTACCTCACTTACACAAGGACCAATTGTTAAAAGTCAGTTAGCAGAAAGTATAGAAGGTACCTAACTCTGCTGGGCACATATGAAGGTCATGTTAGACAGTAATGATGATTAGCCACAATGAAAAAGATGGTGTGATCATGATGATGTCATTTTTTTTTGTTGGGGGGAGTCAGTAATGGGACCTGAACTCTGGGCCTGGGCATTGGCCTTCAGCTGTTCAGCTCAAGACTAGCACTCTACCACTTGAGCCACAGTGCCACTTCCAGCTTTTTCTGCTTATGTAGTGCTGAGGAATCAAATCCAGAGCCTCATGCACTCTACCACTAAGCCACCTTCCCAGCCCAACTGCACCCTTTCTCATACAATGTTTTTAAAAATTAATAGGTGTGGACAGAAGAAAAAGCTGGTGATCAACAATGGTAATGGGACCGTGGAGGACAGAAAGCCAAGTGGACTCAATGGAGATGCCAGCAAGTCTCAGGAAATGGTGCATTTGGTGAACAAGGAGTCATCGGAAACCCCAGATCAGTTTACAACAACTGATGAAACACAGAACCTGCAGAATGCGGATGAGAAGATTGGGGTGTAACATCTCTGCCGTGATTTTGGAAAGAAAACATAGTTGGAGATAAAACTATTACAGGGAACTGGGACACTTAACAGATGCAATGTGCTACTGATTGTTTTATTGGGGGATTTTTTTTAGCATAAAATTTTCTACTCCTTTTTGTTTTCTTGTATTTTTTCCCCTAAAGTCAGGTCCAATTTATAAAAAACAAGACAAAAAATAAAAAAAAAACATTGCTTTCTGAAATGAGAGCCCAAAGAATTATCCACAAGAATTTGACTGTTCCAGTTCCCACCTGGAGGCCTTGCTCACCTTGTGGTATGCTAAGAATGCCTTCTAACAAATGATACATGTACATGTTCCTGATCCCAGTATCTCCCTACCCTACCTTTCGGGTCATAGCTACCTGCTAAGATAGCTAAGTTCTTGCTAAGTTCCCCAGAACTAAGAGGAATTGATCCCTGGGAGGAAATTTGAATGGGTCCATATTGCCCCTCCAGCAGCTCCATCCCTGGACATTGCTTTCCAGTGGGGGATGGGATCAGAGCATACACAGAGTGTAATGATACAACCTCTCTCTTAGATACTCCTAGAAAATTTCAGATGCATCTGGGAGACATCCAAAGGGTAAAGCTATTTATCTGTAGTAAGCTATTTATCTATGTGGTTTTTTTTTTTTTTTTTGAAATATTAAGTCCTGAAAGCCCTTTGATCAATATATGGTTGTTGTTTTTTTTTAGGTTATTTTGTCAGAGGCATAAAAAGGTTTAACCTGATTCATAATAAACATCTGTATGTCTTCCATTGTAACCCTTTGTGCTGTGATCCTTCACATGTACCCATGTACCTTCACATGTACCCAGCAGAAGCTGGGTCTCCATAACTCATGAGAATGATTGAGAATGGTCATCCACTCATCTCAGAGCTCTGGTGCCACACTCAGACTCACATAGCCAAAGCTCACCAAAGACAAAAGAAGCACTGTTTTATTTCTACGACTGTCCAAAGGCTTTCTTTCCTATTCTAGTTCAGAATTTTGAGTGGAAAGTATTTCGATGGCCACCCTTTGTCCTCCCTGAAGAGCCTTGAAGGTCACATTTAATTTGCATGGCCTACCACTTGTGAGATCTTATTTCATAGACACTGACCTTTCAGTGACTGACAACAAAATGCCACTGGATATCTTATAGTTAAAGGAGACACCAACAGAAATAACACTATAGTCAGAGGTCCACTGATTAATCATATCTGGTGAGGGAGAATGCAGGGTGGATCCTGTTTGACTATTTTATGGCTGCCTTTGTTTCTGATTTAATAAGCCACTTGCCTGTCTCCAAGGCACAACTGCTCAGGATAAGTTGCCTAGGGAATAATCAAAAGTTACGGGGCTTCCCATTATTATGGTATTGTCACAGATAAGCAGGTTTATAGCTAAACAAGAGAATAATGGCTTTATCACCTAACTGCATATCAGGTAACTTCATTCTTGCACTTGAAAATCCTGTGTTCATTAGTCAAGATGTCCTGTTGGTCCTGGAATTTCTAAAGGCTACTCGTAATCTATAAAGCAAGGGTGCTTGGGTTCAGAAAAGTCTCTTGTTTATGAAGCTCGAGTGATTAATATTTCTCAAGTCACAAAACTAACCAGTGGGGGGAAAAATCTCCCACCTAAATCATTAGGTCTGGGTTTTTACAAAGAGTAGAACTGAAGGATATTACTTAAAGGAGAGATACAAATGTTCTACATTCTTTCTCAGTCCCTGCTCTCTCGCCAATCCACCTCTCTACCCCTAGTATGATTTTTTGCGGGGGAGAGTCATTCATGGGGCCTGGGCCTGGGCAGTGTCCCTGAGCAATTCAGCTCAAGGAAAACCCTCTACCACTTGAGCCACAGTGCCACTTATGGTTTTCTGGTGGTTAGTTGGAGATAAGAGTCTCATGGACTTTCCTGCCTGGGCTGGCTTTGAACCACAATCCTCAGATCTGTTTCCTGATTAGCTAGGATTACAGGCATGAGTCACCAATGCCCAGCCATTATGATCTTTTTTAAAAAAAACAAAACAAAAAAAAAACCTTTCTCTATGTTGGGAAATGCTGTTGGTCAGTTCTATATTCAGCTGCCTAGTTTTCTTTTTCTTTTTAAGTTGAAAATAAATGTGCATCAGACCCTTCTATTGTTTCTCCTACTGATAATAAAAATATTTCTTATAAGAACTTCCTTGTGTCTGCCTTCCTCCAGACAGAGCCTGGAGCTCTTTAACCTGAATGCAACAAACCACTCTGGTTCAAGTGTGCTATCTCAGGCTCTACCTGTCCCCTAGCTTCTCTGGAACACATGGAAAGTCATGCAAATATCACAGCTAAGGACTACCTCCATACTAGTCTCGACAGTCCCAACTATTAGTTTAGGTTAGGAGATTATCTGACATAATTATCAACAAATGACTACATGTCATTCCCACTAATAATTTGCCAAGGTATTTTGGTTAAGTCATTCAACTAGGTCTTATGTATCAAAGAAATGGGCCTGCACTGAATTGTTTTGCAAAACAGCAAGAGAGTTAAGAGATCATTTTTCCTGAAACTAGAACTCTTCCATATATCCTGAGGACTTTCTTACATTTGGCCTGGGTGAAAAGTCAGATGAGGCACAATGCCTCTCAAGTTCAACCACACTCCTAGTCTCTGCACTCATTCTAAAGCTCCTACTTCTCCCAGTCTAGAGGGAATGGGGCCATAACTCCTGAGCTTTCTTGATGGTGTGGAAGGGGCTTGGGAAATAGAGAGTGAAATAGCTCACCCAAGGGTATTGCATCAAGGGAGGATCCTGACTGTGAAGGGCTTGAAGGATGGGTAGACACTGGAAAGTGGATACAGAAGTAGGGCCCAGCCTGACTTCCCTTCCCCAACAGATGGCCTGTGCTGTCCCTGCCTCGGGGACTGAATGTTAATGCAAGAACATGGTTGCTGCTTCTCCATTTCTCAAAGGAACTTGAAAACCTCTGTTACTGCCTGCCAGAAAGTGTTAGCCCAACTAATTACTAAAAATGATAAGGAGTAGAAATTCTTGCAGTAGACTTATAAGAATAAAGGCCAGTCTTGGATGGGGCTTTCAGATCTAGATGAGGAAGCTACATGCACTAGATCAATGGTTCACGCAGTTCAAGGGAACCCAACAACATGGGGGGAGAAAGACTGCAAGTTTGATGGTGATGGATGTAATGATGCCAAGAACTTCTAGTTCTGTAAGACGTCTTCATTCTCCCTCTCTAAGAACTGAGCCAGTTCTTCTGGGTCTGTTAGCATTGTGATCTTAACAAAAGCTCTTGGACTCTTCTCTGTCATATTCCCCATCTCCTACGTGGCTGGACCACACTGTCTTCCTCTGTTTTCAGATTTCCTTTTGCTTACTGGTTGGGGTTCATGCCCATCATTGCAATCTAGTGACCAGATGTGGGATACATTTATGGCCTATGTGTGTTCCATTAGATCCCAATGTCTGCCATTAGCAGCTATGTCTCTAGAGTCTTTGTCCCATCCCTGGAAGACTTCCTTCCACCTCCTCAACTTCCTTCCATCTCCCCTGAAAGCCTTTGCCTGGAGACTTTCCCTGACTATTGTAGCTCAGTCAGCAGGATGAAGGCAGCGGGGAAGTAATTCCCACTATCAATAAATGACTATTAGGCACAAGAGTACAAATACTCAAGATCTCTCCCCCACTAGTTCACCGTAGTGGCCCTAAGGCCAGTCTGTCAGGTTCCTCTTGAAGGAAGGATGTGTTGGCCCAGCTGCTGGCAAAGGTAGCTGTTATCTCCTAGTCCCTTCCTACCTATAGGCTCTACTACAAAGAGTTGCCTTCTCCAGTTTACATGCTATGTGGGAACAGATTGATGAAAATCTAGTCACGTTGGGCCAACACAGTGTGACTGAGGGCCCACGTAGGTTCAGAGATACTCAAAGAGTCTCTAACCGTGGCTCCTGTCACACTATCTCTGCTGGGGCTGTCCAGTGTCTGTGGATTAATAAAAGTATATATTTAGAAAGAGAGAGAGGGGGGAGAAGAAAACCTATGAATTTCCATCAGTTACAATTCTTTGGAGAAAATTTGATATTTCCATAGGAGGTGAACAATTGTAAGATCTATATTGTTCATACTAAATGAGATACTGTGCAGTGTTAGTGTCATAAAAGCCCAGAGTGACTCTTAGACTCCTATGAAAGAAAGAGCTGTGAACATAGTCACCTCCATTCCCTTATGAGGGCCTCTAAAAAGGCAATGAAGAGCTGTACTCAGAAGGAATAAGCCAATCATGTTGAAGAAACTGCAAGAAGAGACCACAGCAGCCAGACGTTGAAGATGGGATATGATGGTTAATTGGTAACCTGCTGAGCAAATTTAGAAGAGCTCATTCCTAAGCCAGCAGTGAGGGAAGTTGAGAAACCACCAAATTTCTATAGCAGAATTCCCAAAGGGCTTAGGAAATGAAGGAGATGGTAGGGCTAGGATAAGGAAAGGCTTTAAATCTAAGAAGTAAGAAGGACCCAGCCTCCGTCCACACTCTATGGAGTTGAGTGCTGTCTCTTCTCAATCCTCACTGAAAAACAGAAAGGAGGGCTGGGAAGGTGGCTCAGTGGTAGAGCACTTGCCTTGCATGCCAGAAGCCCTGGGTTCGATTCCTCAGCACCACATAAGCAAAAAAAAAAACAGAAAGGTGTTTTCTGGAGAAAGCAAAATTGAGAGTCTCTGGTTGAAGACTTCCATGGTTGATAGTAAATATTGCACTGAAATCACAAAACCATTCATAAGAAGACTCCTTGATACTCTCTATCTCCTTGGGTTTAGAATGTCCTCCAGGCAAAAGATCAGTCTTTCTGGGAATTGTTTATACAGAGAGAAACCCCTAAAGATACTAACTAGGTAGTGCCCTAAAGACATGGAGTAGGAATTCACAGTAAACATTGGATCTCTATTCTCATTAGGACTCGCTGATGGCTAACTGTGGTTCACTGTCAACATGAGTGAGAGTCATGGGTACCAGGCACAAGCAGAATATTAAGGACAGTGACTAAAGCAAGTGTGCAAAAACAACTTAGAAGAGATACAGATAATTCACAGAATTTTTTTTTTTGAAAAAGCACTAGTCTCAGTAAGATAAGAGGCAGGATATGAAGCAAGAATACAATGCTCAGATAAGAACATTCAGAGAATGCTTTAAAAGGTAGTTTTTTTGTAGTTTAAACATGAAAGTGCAGGTTTAAAAAATAAACTCAAGGGAAAGAATGGCAACTTTTTGAAGAAATGTCCCTGGAAGCAGAGCAAGTGTAAAGAAATGAAAACAGGGAAATGCACTAGAAAGACTGATACTCAGGAAATCTAACTTTCAAATAATAAGACATATAGAGAATAGAGTAGAAGAAATCATCCAAGAAATAAATTTTAAAAAATGTCCTAGAATTTAAGAACCTGGATAGCTTAACTATGGATCAAGAAAGTGCTGAGTAAAATGGACAAAACCAGGTCCACACTGTGACACTAGCTAAATTTTTGTTAACACTTTGGACAGAGAGAGAATCCCACAAGTTTTTAGAGAGGAAAAATAGTCATCATATGGAGGCTAAGAATAGGGATTGGTTCAACTCTGCATGAGGAGGCAGGTGAAAGACTCAGAGTCCAGCCCGTGGTATAGAGTGAGAAACACTGCTTCAAAACAAAAACAAATAAAACAGAAGAGAGAAAGAAAAGGAAAAGAATCAAAATAGAATTGGACTTCTCCACACAGCCACAGTGGAAGAAAGAAGGCCATGACACTGTGACTTCAGAAGTCTGAGGGAATTGTTTCCAAGCCAGAACTTTAATATAGCTAAACCACAAGGGATAAAGACATTTCACCATGCATAGTTGCCAAGCCCCCTCACCCATTCTCAACTCCTACAGGAGGCACTCCATCAAAACAAGGGAATTATCAAAAAAGGGGAAGACATGCATTACGGAAAGTAGGATAAATGGTATTTTTTTTTCCAGGGCTGAGGACCGAACCCAGGGCCTTGCGCGTGCCGGGCGGGCGCCCTTCCACTGGGCTAAACCCCCAGAAGGATATTTTTTACATGATGAAGGGATACCTCAAGAAAACAGCTCTCCTAAGAACAGTCCAAATTGGAGAAGTGAACAACTAATTGCTTTAACCATTAAAATGATAAAAATTTGAAGAATTCCTTTTGGATAATATGAGTGAATTATTGAAGGATGAAACAACAGACTAGCTGAAGGCTGGCTTGTTTAGGATAGCTTCAGCTCAGATGCCTGGAGTTCGATTCTGTATATCTCACATGGTCCCAGCCGACTTGTCTAAGAATGTCAGGGACCAAGGGGTCACCAGGCTCATACAGAGTTCTGGAGACCGTAGCCAAGAACTGGGTCTCTGAGCTGTATTCTATTGGCCAAAGTCAGTCCCAAGAGCAGCCCAGACATAAAGAAGAAAAAGTGAATAATAAATATATAAACATATCATAGTGAGAGGAGCTACAAAGCCATATTGCAGAGTGAAGCTGTCAGGGCTACAAATGTGAGCCATCTGCAACAGTTATGTTGAAAGATTCCTGTGTCTCTCTTGTCAGTGTTTAAAACATACCATTTGGGCAATGCTAACAATAGCATTCCTTTAGAAAAGTATTACCAACTTTGAAAATGGCACACTTTGATATTAGAAAAGGAAGGAACGGAGAGGCCTGTGTAAAGATGTGTTTGGGAGATTGCCTGGTATGAGCTTTGGAATCAAAACCAGAACTTCAGTTTTGATACTAATCCTACTGCCTACTTAACTGTGTAATCCTGCTCACATATCTTAAATACTTAAATTGTGAATGCTGAGATTATAGGCATGCACCACCATACTCAGCCCTACTCGAATAAAACAGAGAATGGAAAACCACCCTAGGACTGCTATAGGAATTAAGCAAATAATATGTAAATAGAAGCTCCTAGTTTGTCTTAGGTCCTCAGAAATGTTGATTCCTATATGCTTTTTCCCACTTCATAATAGAACTTTAACCTCTCTGTTCACCATTCCCTCCAATTTCCCCAACTCTAACCAGCTTTGAGTTGTATGTTGCTATTAATTTAGGGAGACTAGAATCAAATTATTTCAGAATCCAAGATACCTTGTGAGGGAGGCCCTCTGATGTTAACAGAAAGACTTGTTTTGAAGGCAGAAGCTAAGAGCAAGGAGACCACAAAATAAACATTTGACATCCTTTTGTGTAATCTTGGCCAAACAAGTTGTGGCTGCATATTACCAAAGTTGGGTATCCACCCAGAGCTTCGATCAGCACCTCCAGGAAGTTGCCTCACCCCACTTCTGGCCAAACTGAGCTTCTTTCCCCTTTCTCAGCCCTATCTCTGCCTTGCCCATGTGTTGTTGTTGGGGTGCTTCCTCTAAAATTTCCTTTTGTCCTCAAGCCTGACTCTTCCACTATGTACCAGGTCTATTAAGAGAAATATCTTGCTTTGTAGCTCTAGAGCATAACTGAAGTATCTGCTCAATCCAGGCCTTAAAAATTCAGCATCTAAGTTGGGTGCCAGTGGCTCACGCCTATAATCATAGCTACTCGGGAGTAGCTGAGATCTGAGGATCGTGGTTTGAAGCCAGCCGGGGCAGGAAAATCCATAGACTCTTATCTCCAATTAACCACTAGAAAACCAGAAGTGGCACTGTGGCTCAAAATGATAGAGCACTAGCCTAGAGCAAAAGAGCTCAGGGATTACGCCCAGGCCTTGAATTCAAGCCACATGACTGACCAAAAAGAAAAATATCAGTGTCTACCATAATCACTAATAAATGTCGGTATTTATGTCTTTGATTATTCCCTAGGGAGTAGGGAGGAATTCTTACTCCATTTTGAACAGATGAGTCAATTGGAAGTACAGAGATTGAGGTTCCCCAATCCATACAAGCAGAAAGTACGAGAGCCTGCATGGATCCCAGCTCTGCCCAAAGTCTCTGGCTTCCCCTGTCGTACTGCTGGTTGTCAGAAGTTTGCTCAACTGAGTTTGTTGATATTCAGGAGTCATCTTCATTCCAATTTTAGCATATGTGCTGTTGAAGCAAGCAAGTAAGGGGTCCTCTTCAAATGCTACAACTCAGACTAGCAACATAGAGCAGGCATCTTGTGCCTGGTAAGGTTAAGGAAGCTTCCAGAAACCACTGAAAGGGTTTGGGGATGAGTAAGTGAAAATACACAAACCATGCTAACAAAGGTCATAATAACAAAGGACTTAATTTAGGAACCCACAGGCAACGTTGTAGAGACAGTATTTTATTGGAAGGTGAAGGATTCCTTCATGGGCAAGATTATTTCTTGCCATGATGCCTCAGTCTGCTGAGCTCTAGCCTCCAGCACCACTTTTTACCTGTGCTGATGGCTGGTCTTCAACACTATGGTCAGGGGTCCTCAGATCCCACATCCTCCTCCCTGCCCTCTTAGGCTTTCAGACTGTTTTCCTCATCACATTGTGACTACTACTTTCCAGAAGCCTCATCCAAACCACATCCTCCTTCTTCACTCCTGAAAGAGGAATGGCAAGACCCCAGGAAAGACAACTGAAGTCAAGTAATAAAAGGATGGTCTTTAAAAATAGACTCAGTTCTTATCCAGGCCTGTATTTATTCAATTACTTATGCATAATCTTTCACAAGTTACTGAATAACCCTGGACCTCAGTTTCCCCATCTGTAAAGTAGGAAGAATAATGTCTACCAGAAACACTGCTCAGAGATTAAGTGAAATAAAGTGATGGGATTTCCCTCCATCCTTCCTGCCATCCTTCATACTTTCCTACAAAATAGGGACCTAGAGAGAATATGAATTGTGCTTGGAAGAGTTTCAAAGGCTTTTAAAGAATTTCTGAGCATCTCCAAAGCCCTTCTCAGAATTGAGGTCCTGAAAACCTGTTCCCTCCCACCTTGATAGTCAACTAGGCATCAGAAAGAAATTGCTCAGGAGACCGAGATTTGAGAATAGTGATCGGATGCTAGCCTGGGCAGGGAAGTGTCTGTGAAACTCTTATCTCCAATTAACCAGTAAAAATCTGGAAGTAGAGCTGTGGCTCAAATGGTAAAACACTAGCCTTGAGTAATAATAATAATAATAATAAAGCTAACAAGCAGCACCCAGGCTCTGAGTTCAAGCCCCAATACCAATGCAAAAAGAAAAGAAATTGGAGATTGTCCTCCTCCCCCTGTTTTCTGGGAAACAGTGGAATATACCATTTTGTTATTGTGAACATCTTATTACATATAGTTCTTGCCAGAGGCACACTTTAGGGTAGCTTCTACACAGGGAGAGAGAGACAAACAGAGAGGAAGTAAGGCAAAAATTCCAAGGGTCTATTTCTGGAGTCAGTAGACTACTTAGGAACTTGTCCATACAGAAGTGGAGAGACAGGTTTGCAACAATAAAGGCTTAAGGGCAATTCAAACTTCAGGTTGGGTTACTGGAGTTCAAAAAGAGCTTTATTTTTAATTTTTCACCCCTCCCAGGATTCTTTAAATCTCATTAAGAACTGAAGAAAAAAATACCAGGAGAAATTGTCAGAAGAGTAATAAATTGAAAATCCAAAGAAGAATAAGACTTCAACAATATAGCTCAGAAATAATATGTTTACCCATACAGTGGATATATATATAACTTGTCATGGATACAATGTAATACCACAGTCTCTCAATTAGGACACAATCTCTTTTCTGATTCTTAGTGGGAAGAGTCAACTGCGTGTTCAGGGAAGGGTGAATTGGTCACCTGTGGCTTCTCTTTCACCCTCCGAAATCACTTTCCCTGGGTTTTAGGACACTGTAGCTCAGAAACACAAAGTTTGGCCTGAGTGGTCAAGCCATTGGCAATGCTGGGTTCTTTGTTAATGCAGTACCATGCTGAGATCTCAGAGATTACCAGACCCCCTGTTTTGTGTCATGTTCCTCTTGGGCAGAATGTAGTGCTTTGTGTAAAATCTAACTGTGAAAATTCCTGGGCTCCTTGGTAAGCAAGAAATGAGATCAGTGGAAAATTTCACATTCAGGTTCACCTTCATTTCCAGAAACTTTTTCTCTGCTGTTTTCAACCCTATTGTTGGCCTGTTGATGATGCGCCCCCTAGTGGATACCTGAGATCCTCTCTTCGGCTACAAAGAAGGACTCCTACAGCTTTGAACAATCAAAGCAAAACCAGAAAGATGAGGATAAAGTGTGTGTGTGTGGGGGTGGGGGGGGGGGGTGTGAATCTTAGCCCTAAAGGCTTAGTATGGAGTATGGAGTATGGAGTACAGGTATACCTCGATTGCCAGACTAGGAAAAAAAAAAAAAAAGAGGCAGGTTACAACTGATGGCCCGTTTCCTATTTTCATCAACGTCTTGTGGTTTGTGAAGGATTCATAGGTTACTGGGGAGAGAACACATTGACAAGCTGTCAGTTAATGATCATTTAATGGATGCGTATGATATCCAGACATGTATTACATGTAGCACTACACATCTTTGTCTAAGGAACACAAATAACTGAATCTGAGCACTTGGGAAGACAAGAAGTTACAGGAGGTGGTGGGTGGACGTGGAGGGAGGGGTGACAGCTGACACTGGGCCTCTATCAGGTACTCAAGTGCTCAATTAAGTAATTCAACCTTTTTGTGATTAAATAGATCTAGACAATAGAATATAGTTTACAGAGTGATCAAATCTAAACAATCTAGTATCTTGAAGATCTCAGAACATTGTCTGGCACCCAGCACTCTGTCAGTACATGCTAAGATAAGAAAACTTCTATGAGATACATCACAATATCTGGAGATAAAAGTTCCAACAGATCATCAGTCTACCGGAGGAAGTGTGCTCTTCCTCTAGTTTATGGCTGAGCTGGGGTGCTACATTCAGAGCTCAGGGCCAGAATATGTTCTACTAACTCCTGAATCACACTGCTTCTGCCTGAAAGTACCAGTCCTTTTAACAAGAATACATTTTATTATACCTTGTTGGAAGGGCTGGGGGTCAGCACTGATGAGCTCTTCAGTGAGTTTCAAAATGATCAAAGCAGATCAAAATGATTTTGAAACAGGCTTTGACTACTAGACAAAAGAGGCTGATTCTAAGTGTAGTACATCTTACTTGTTCATTGGCATTTGAGCAAAAGATCAATGCTGTGTTGATCTTTGGCTTTCAGTTTTCATTTGGCACAATTCTTTTTGTTAAATGGGAATGCTGTAAAAAAATAATACACTAGAACTACCTAAAAAGATGATTGGCTTATTGACTGTCTGTTATTGTTCCTTAAGAATATTTTAACATTATGCCAGACACCGGTGGCTCATGCCTGTAAATTCTAGTTACTTAGGAGGCTGAGATCTGAGGATCACAGTTGGAAGCCAGCTGAGACAGGAAAGACCTTGAAACTCTTATCTCAAATAAACTACCAAAAAGTAAAACAGGAAGAAAGAGAAGAAAAGCTGGAAATAGAATTGTGTCCCAAGTGGTAGAATACTAGCCTTGAGCAAAGGAAGTTCAGGGACAGTGCCTACACCCTGAGTTCAGACCCCAGAACTCCTCCCTCCCTCACAAAAAATATTTTAATATTTAAAATACAGAACTAATTTTCTACTCCATTTCTATAGAAAGGTCTTACCCTATAGAATGTCTCAATCACAGGATTATATTGTATCAGCAGAAACTGTCTTGTCTGTATCGCCTTTCTGCTCCCCTCCCTCCTACTTGGAAATGAATCTTTATTTTTACTTCTGTGCCTGTTCGAGGGCTTGAGCTCAGGGCCTCACGCACTTGCTTAGCTTTTTTGTTCAATGCTGGTACTTTACCACTTCTGCCGCACCTCCATGTCTCACTTTTTACTGGTTCATTGGAGAGAAAACTCAGATTTGTCTGCCTGGTCTGGCTTTGAACTGGGATTATCAGATTTCAGTTGCTAAGTAGCTAGGATATAGACATGAGCCACTGGTGGGTACAAAGTAGGCCTTAGTTTCAGCACCCTTTTCTTTGGAACAGCTAAGCACATACCAGTTTCAAAGGCAGTATTTGCTGCTGGCATGTAAAGATTGTTTCATTTGTGTTTGCAAATGAGACAATAGCAGAGAGGAAACATCTAAATGGACATACTAGAACAATAAATAAATTAGCCTCACAGATCAGGCAGCTGTTTGGACTAACTGTGGCAAACTCTCAGCGGCCTAAAATGACCAAAATTTCTTGCTCATTTAAGCTCTGTGTGCACCCCCCCACACACACACACCGCTTTGTCATCATAGCTACTCATAGAGACTAAATGACACCTTTACCATCTCAAATGTTTCTTGTTTGCTAGAGAGAAAGAGAAATTCTAGAATGTAAACCCTTGCTGAGCTGAAAGAACAACTAGTTTTCAACCCCAAACAACCCAAGATAAAAGAGAGAAATTTATTGGACTTTGAGCCAGAGGCCATGACTGGATGGGACTTTTACATATCTCCAGCAAGAAGGAGGTGAGTGGGGAACAGAGTATATCACATATTATGTGATCAGAGAAATAGAATTTCAGAGAAGTGGCAATTTATTAATGCTGGTTATCAAATGTTCTTGGGTCTCTTTTTTCTGATTCTGAGAATATGGCAAGGTTGTGTTTCCTTCTCCTTTGAAGTGGCATGAGATTGTGTGGCTACTTTGGGCTAATAAGTTGTGAATGAAAAGGTCATTTAGCCAGGTGCTGGTATCTCACACCTGTAATCCTAACTACTCAGGAGGCTGAGATCTGAGGGTTGCTGTTCAAAGCCAGCCTGGGTAGCAAAGTCCTTGAGACTCTTATCTCCAATAAGCCACTCAGAAAAATGCTGGAAGTGGCATTGTGGTTCAAGTGATAGAGTGCTAGCTTTGAGCAAAAGAAGCTCAGGGACAATGTTCAGGCCCTGAGTTCAAGCCTGAGGACCAGAATAAAAAGGACATTTAACTGTTCTTGTGTGGACCTTCCCAAAACGCTTCTTTCCTTTGTATGTCAACAAAAGCTTATTTAAGATAGTATAAGGTTTGTCCTGTAGGTCTCCTGATTGCCTACGGTGAGCAGATCTGCCATAGAACTGTAGCATGAGCCAATACTAGACTGACTGTGAGATTTGGGTCTTATTCATCAATGCAGCACCACTACGCCCATCCTGACTGTAACCACAAAGAATGGCAAATAGGAGGCAAATATCAGTCACCAAACATCAGTCACTACTCTTCCCTGCTTCCTTTGCACCTACTAATAATTAAATTTTATTCTCTTTGTGACCCCTGCTAGTGCCTGATAATCTTCCTCATTCTCAAATGATCAAAGAAGACATTCAGAATGACTCTCATTAACTTGTTGACTCAGCAGATTCTTTAGGGAAGAGGACAATTTATTCTAACAAGGCCATGCATCTATTATGGATATAGCTAGAGGTTCCAAGTATCTTCTGAGATACTCTGCTTACAAAGCATGATTCCGTGATGCCATTAAGTCTGCAACATGGGACCCTGTGGAATGACAATCACAACAAATTCCCGTGCAGCATGAAGTCTCGTGCCCAACTAGGCTTCAAGATTAGCCACTAAGAGACATCACAATCAGCACTGAGACTCAAAAAATGGATAGCATGACATTATACTCATGGGGTTCTTTGGGAAAACAGAGCCAGAATAGGGGAAGCATTGGAGTGGAAAGACCTCTGGGCCAGCTTCTCCCTAGGTGTGTGTTTCCCGCTGTGAATCTCAATGTGTTTGTCTGTAAAGCATCAAGAGTGGTAGTCCCTCCCTTCCAAAGTTGTTACTACAACCACATGACTAAAGTAGACAAGAGCGTGCCATATGGTCAGCATTCTGGAAAGGGAGCTTTCAGAGGTGCTGTTGATGCTCTGTCTAGATCCCCTTCCCAGTTTGAGTAGTATCTCCTAACTTCTGGGTTGAAGAGTAATAACATAGCTGATCACAGGTAATATGTTGTGTCCCCTTATTCCCTCTAAGCAGCTCACAGTCAATGTCTGACTAACCTGAGTGCTAAAAGGCAAGCTTCCTTTCCTCAAGAGGGAGACTGTACGTCAGATTTGTCCACTGTCCCTCTGCTCGCTCAACTCATTCCTGTGACCTGCCTCACTCATCCCCTTACAAGGGTTACTGAAATATACTCCCTCCCAAGCCCCCAAATATGGGCTCTGCTTCTGGCACAATTAATAATGATATTGTTACTCTTGTAGTTATTTTAAAGTAAAACAAAGACTTTTTGTTATCCTTGAGTAGTTGCACAAAGAGGTTTCAATTCAATGTGTCAGTTTGGGAGTCATAAGGTCATTAGTGACCACTTCACTATGCATATCGAAGAGCAGATTTTGAAGGTTGTGCTCGGAGCTGGCAGTGCAGAGAACCACACAGGACTACCATCTCCAGAGGATTTTTGCATAGCCCTGGATGAACTTCCCCAATCAAAAGCTCCAAAGTTGTTTTTTTTTTTCTCTCACAAATTCTGCTTTTGGAATGAAGACAGGAGAAGGCAAGCTTCATTCATGAATAAAGACAGGGCAAGAGAGAAAGGGATGATAGGAAGGGATGTTACTGGGCATCCTCCGAGCCAGGGTTCTGTTTGGCTGGACACATTCCACAGAAGTGGCCTTTCTCACGACATTTGTCTTTACCAAATCCATGCACCTTTGTGAGCTGGGGACTCCCTGAGGGACTTCTGCGGTGAGTGAAAGAATTACTTCATTTTGGGATGTCATGTGCTTCCATTGGAACTTCAAACTCCCATCCAAGCAAGAGGCCACATTGGCCAGGCTGAGTCTTACTTCATTTTCCTGAACAAATCCAGTGCTGAGCATCAGAGCCTTGGCAAGCTACCAGATGCATCTGGCACATCAGATAATTCACCTCATTTCTCTGGGGTCGAGGATGTATTATTTCTGGATGGACAGGAGAGATCAGGCTGACAGCAAAGTTCATGTTTGGGGGAGGGTAAATGAGCTGTGTGTGATGTGCTGATGTATGTGTGGGATAGATAGGAAAAGGTCAACTGGGAAGAAAGGAGGCATGGCTTGTTCTACGTAGTCACCAAGACTTAGGATTGATAACACTAAGGATGACAGCAATGACAAATGATGATGGTGATGGTGACAATGATACCATATATTTCCAGTACTATGCTAACTACCTTATGATCTTCTCTCATCAAACCCCCATACCATGGGATCCTCCATTCCAAAGTGAGGCTAAGTAACCAATCCAATGGCCGGCAGCTAGGAAATCCCATAGCAACCGAATGTAACCATAGCTCCTTAGTTCATAGTTACATAGCGTTGCCTCTAACTCATTTTCACTAGAGCCATGAAAAAAGGCAGAGGCCCCATCTGAAATAATGTCCCTCCAAATGACTTAGATTTCACCGTCTGGAGTGACCTGTGGCCTCACCACCAAGATGAGGGGACACTCTGGGGATCCAGTGGAGGAAGAGGGCCATGTTGATACTTGAACTTTCCAGTCAGACTAAGAGAACTGGGGAATTCCACACCTCCTCCCTCTGGGATCAGGATGCTGTGCAGGTCTGGAAAACATCTGGGAAGTGACAGAGCCATTGGAGGATTCCAGCAGAGCCAGGTCACGCAGACAGAGAGGGTAACATGGGGAGAGAGAGAGAGAGAGAGAGAGAGAGAGAGAGAGAGAGAGAGAGAGAGAGAGAGAGTTCTATGCATTTCCCCCTGCCCCTTCACTGAAAGCCACTAGATTTTTCCAGACAGTATTTGGAAGGCTAAAATGTGATTACTCTAAATAACCAAGATTTTGAGTGTTGTTTTTTTTTCCTCCGAATGCCTTCTGACTTCATATAGAGAGGAAGGGAGCAAGTGTGTGTGTGTGTGTGTGTGTGTGTGTGTGTGTTATTTTATTTTATTTGTGAACATACTGTACAGAGGGGTTACAATTACATGGGCAGGATAATGCATACATTTCTTACCAAGCATTGCAGCCTTCTCCTTTGTTTATCCTTTGTGTGTGTTATTTTTAACCAATCTGCTTTGGGGAATTTGTTAGAGTTTGAAGTTACTGCTTTTCTTTTCTTTTTGTTTGTTTGTTTTTTTGGGTCCAGTCGTGGGGCCTGAACTCTGGGACTGGCACTGTCCCTCAGCTCTTCAGCTCACCACTTGAGCCACAGCGCCACTTCCGGCTTTTTTCTTTTTGATTATGTGGTGTTGAGGAATCGAACCCAGGGCCTCATGCATGCAAGGCAAGCGCTCTACCACTGAGCCACCTTTCCAGCCCCTGAAGTTACGCTTTTAAATGTTTGAGAATGAGTGTGGTTATTTCTATTAGATGATCTTTTTGTTTTATATTCCTTTTGGGTAAACCCAACTAATTTGAGCCTTAGTTTATCTTACAAGGACATGAGAACTAAATATGGATCTTAGTGGGAGGATGAATAAAGTCAACTTGAACAACTACCAGGAAGAAAAAGTGTTTCTGCCAGGGACTCTTGTGGTCTGTCTTCTAGTGTGACCCATGTTACCTGTATGGACAGAACCCCCACCCCCACCCCCGCCTTGCTGTCTGGGCTGATATTGGGAAGAACCTTCATGAAAACACCCCAGATGCAGCGGAACCCTCCCTCACTGGTGGCCCTTTGAGGTGAGCAGCATTGATTGCCTGTCTCTTGTCTCTGTGCCTGGAAGGTAGTACCCACAAGGTTCATGTGCCACAGAGTACATCCTCTTCAGAGATACTGTCCTTCGTGTCCTCGGGTGTGAGGCAGCTAGGTGACTAGGAACACAATGCTTGTGTCTCCCCAGATTCCCGTGTTGAATGTCCAACTCTCAATGGATGGATTCATCCAGTGGGGCTTTAAGGAGGTGATCGGCTCATGAGAATGGAGCCCTCGGGAGTGGAATTAACCCCCATGACAGTGACCTCAGACATTTCCATTGCCCTCAATCTGGAATCCCAGTGAGGGACCTCAGTGGAACCAAAACACATTTCCCCTTGACTCTGGACTTTCACTGTCTGGAACTATGAGAAAGAAATGTCTTTTGTTTATAAAATACCACATCTAGGGCCACTGTGGTGGCTCATATCTGTAAACCCAGCTACCTGGGAGGTAGATAGGAAGGTTGTGATTTGAGGTTAGCCTTGGAAAAAAGTTAGAAAGATGACTCTCTCTCACTGAACAAGCTGAGCATGGTGATACATACCTGTAATCCCAGCTAGGTGGGAGGCAGAGGTAGGAGGATTATAATCCAAAGCCAAGCCTAGGTTAAAATGAGACTATCTGAAAAAAAGTAAATCACAAAGGACTGTGGGTATGGCTCATGTGGTAGCATGCTTGCAAGAGCAAGTACAAGACCCGAGTTCAAATCCCAGTACCACCAAAAAACAATAACCAGTGTATGGTATTCTGTTATTGCAGTCAGGACTGAGTAAGACAGGGGGCTTAGCTGAAAGTATGGTGTGAAATTCTTGGTAGGAAAGGATTTTTGGGTGTGTGTGACTTTCTGTAACTTCCTCTATCAAATGACTGTTCATCTTCTAACCAGTAGCCTGCTGCTACTAGATGGAATCCACCATACCTCACATATTTTTGCTCAAAGGACATGAAAGACTTAGTGGTCCCTGTCTAGCTACCATTACATCTGTAACTCAAAGGCCTTCCCTGGTAAGCTAGAGGAAAGAAGGCTCTACTTATAACTCTAAACCCTCCTACTAGAGAGGCCTTGCTTGCTTCAGTGGGCCACTGGAAAAATGAACTCCAGAGATAGGCAGCAGTGTATGGATTACCATGGGTATTGAGAGAGGTTCACAGCCAGCTCACTGAGGGGGCCATGAACAAACAGACATTCTGAATGGGAACTTTTCTATCACACAACAGGCACACACACACACACACACACACACACACACACACACACACACTGATTTATTATCATCATCACATCTAGATGCATAGACACCAAAGCCTTCTGGGTCACTCACAAAAAACACAAACAGTGTTTGATATAGAAAACAACTGGAGAAAGGACAACAAATCCATTGGAAGAAAAATGAGTGGACAACATGTGGTGTATTTCACAGACTATCCTAGCGTGACACAGTAGAGAGAATGAACCACAGCTGCTTGGAACAATATGGATGGACTGAGAAACACATTGTCCATTTAAAAAAAAAGAAAAAAGACTCCATTCAATATGGTCTCCTTTTGATGAAAGTTAAAAATAATCAGAGCTTATTTAGGTGTTCAGATAGATGTGTTAAACTATTTTCTGAAAAGTGAAGAGATAATCTGGGTGTGGTGGCACATTCTTATAAATCCCAGCCCTTAGGAAGCTAAGAGAGGAGGATCATCAGTTTAAGGCCACCCTAGAAATAGTGAGTTTGAGGCTAGCAGTTTTAAGGCTAGTCTAGAATAGATAGTGAGGGTGAATAGATAGTGAGGGTGAGGCTAATGAGCCTTTGTCTCAAAATCAAACAAAAAAGCAACAACAACAACAACAAAAAGAACCACAAAACTGAAAGCAAACAAGCAAAACGCAGAGGGGAGTAAGGCTACAATGTAATTCCTGCACCCACTAATGGGCTGTATTCCCATGTGTATATATAATATAGCAAGAAGCCCTTAATGAATATAGCCACCCAAAATGGTATTTCACCATCTCAAACTGTGAGCCAAAATAAAAATACTCATTTTCTTTGTATATCCAGTCTCATGTGTTTTATTACTGTAGTCACACAAAATGAACTAAGACACTTCTTGTTGAATCTTCTGTTGGGTGGTGATCAATATGTCACCTGAGTCAAATAAACAGGGGTTGTTTTAAGCTGTTGAGATTTAGCGGGTAGCTTCTACTGACTGATTATCATTAATTTCCTAATTCACTAGTTAATCGTTAAAAGTGACTCCATCATATATTGAAGTTCTTAGAAAAATATTTATTTAAAAACTACAGGATTCACTCTAAAAACTTTTTCAACACTTAATAGTGGAAAGTAAGACACCTTCTATGACTAACAATAAACTGAAATGTGAATGCAAGAAGAGACAACAGCCAAGAGAAATTGGAATGCACATTTATTGATGAGAGAGATATATACACAAAAGTTAAAACACTTAGTGAAATCATATTGGATTCACAGGTTATTTCCAGCATAGAAAGAATATCCAGTTATTTTACACATGAAGTGTTACAGTCATCAGTCCACATTGTAAGAAAGCTTAAAAAGCTAAAGGCGAAATGAAAGACCTCAACTACCCCAAATGTGCTTTGCCCACAAGGCATCTCCTAGTGCCCATAAATAAGAAACCACCTCAAGGTTAGCTGAAGTTCTTATCCTGTATTCATTGATTAGTCTTTCCAAACTGTGTGCTATCAGTGCTCTATGCTGCATGACTGCCGATCACTTGTGAAGGTGAGGGAAACAATTACTTCTTATCTTTCATTCTGGACATGTACACATGAGAATCTTCAAACTACTCCTACCTAAAGGCTAGTTTCCTTTTAATAAGCTTTTCTTCTTGAGTTTGAAGAAGCCACATGTTTCAAGGACATTTCCCCAACCTCAACTCATCTGAAAAAGACACTGTACACCTTAAGTGCTTTGTGATCTTTAGTTCTACTGCATGGCCCTAGGTTCTATTCCCTGTGGAAAGAGAAGAGCCATTCAGGGCTCCAAGCAGGACATGGCAAATTCTTCTCTCCTTGGAAATCAGAAGAGGGTTACAGGGACTGGTGGCCTGAGCGCATTGCACTTACTGGCAATGAGACAGACTTGTGTGCATGGGGAGGAAATAGTAAAATGGTATTTCTTAATCTCCTTTGCAGTCACTTCAAGCCTTCACACAGAGCATACTGGGTAGGGGATGTCAGCTTTCCTTCACATTTATGGGATCTGTATTTTAGCTGTCCCTCTGCAACCTCCAAGGCTGTACAATAATTGGGCCTGTGCTTCTAGTGTCCTCTCTATGACAAGTTGACAGTTTGCTGCCAGAATTGTGCTTTTATGGGGTTTCACCAACATGGTAGCTAGTCAGTAAATGTTTGTCCCTTGTATTTTGACTCAAGAGGCCAGGGAGGACAGAAAGCTCTTCAGAGCCTTCTGGCTCTAAGCACTGGAAACCAGAGAGGCTGACCCTTCCCTGAAGACACACTGCTCACGAGCAGAGGAACAGGTTGACCTGTTGGCTCTCTGAGCCCCATACACTAAATGACTCTACTATTCACTGCAGGTGAACGTCCTCATTCTAACCTACCTAAGCTTAGACCAACAAAAGCTCCACAGCACTTGCATCCATCATGGATTATGCAGATATCAGATGACTTTTTACTTACAACCACGATGCAAATGCAACCCATCCCTACTCTGAATTGTGTATTTACAAAGATGCTGGACACACAGATTTTTTTTCAAACAATTGTCAGTACAAAGGATTCATAGATACGTTTTCCCACTCATATATATTACCAAACCACATTAAAAAAGGAGGAAAAATGATTTGCTCCTAGGTATCTAAGAAGAAAAAGATGAGTCTTAAAAGAACAAAACACTAATCAGCATGTCTATCGCATTTAGATGAACAGCCAAAAATCACATTAAATTAAAATACAATACATCTATACACCATTTCACTGAAATTACACATGGTTACCTACATTATAGCTACACAAAGTGCATAGGCACTGTTCTTCATGCGCAAACCAAGGGTCAGCATGTACACACAAGAACTTCATGCTTTGACAGTTAGTTGTACTTGAAAACAGATACAATCTTAGCCAGTTGAGGGCACATATAATCTGTTTGCTTAGTGAGGAGCAGGTTCAAATGCACACTACTATGCTTTTTTTATATAACTGACTTCTTTTGAAAATATGATAAAATACCAACCCGCCCCAACATATAACCAAGTGTGTTTGGAGGTGGAAAGACATCTTGCCTTTTCAGTGGTTAATGTATTGATTTACCTTATGGGAAGGTTATATCATTTGTTATTCACTTAAGGACAAAAACCTATCTGGGCTGCTCATAAACAATCCCAGTGTGATGCAAAGCCCCCACCTCCAGCACCTTGTGGTAGGAGCATGGCTTGGTAATGTATGCTAAAGTAGTTGTTTTTAATTATTTTTAAAAATGTGTGGTCAGTTCATATAATGATATGACCTGTAGTACCATTGTTCTTGGCAAGAATTAAATTGCACCAAATCTGTTCTGATATCCATCCTCATTTGTGGCTACCCAAAGTTTTCCTAAGCCAATTTGCATATACACTTTTGAAAGGGAATGTGAGAGTCTGATACTGACATAGTCACTCTTTGCAACCTTACCTTTGTCCATCTTAGAGAAAAGACAAATTAGAATGCCCAGCTGGAAAAACAAGGCCTGGTGTCAAAACCTCTTTTAAAAATCAGCACCATTCCTTGAGTAAGAAAGATGTATATCCAAACCATGAATAGGCATTCAGCAATTGGTTGTTCTTAATTTGCTCTTGTTCAATGCATCACTAAGGATAGGATTCTTAAAATTTTCAAATGTGGCCACATGCTCAGGAAAAATTGGTAGTTCTAAATTGCTGTAAATTGTGCTCTAATTCATTATAATTCTACATATGTGGTTATATAGAAAAATTCCATAAGAAAATATCTGTTTGTAAAATTAGAGATTCTAAATAGATTGATTCTGTCTGTACTGAATCTTTATGATTTCTGAATAGATACTAACCTATAATACTATGAAAGGCTAAATTAATATTAAACATTTATCCAGGATTACAAATACATGTTCTCATGCTTTTTTTTCTTTAAAAATAAATAATAGCAAAGAAGAATTGGGGATTTGTGTAAGAAAGAAGATAGGGCTGAAGTAGTTTATGGATTTGGGGGTGCAATACTGATCAAAGGGTAATGTATTGTTCCTGGTATAACATAGATTCTTACCAAGAAGCCAAAATATATCTGCTGGCAACAGAGAAAATTAGATTCACAGTTTGCCAGCTCTCTTCTCAAGCTGTAAAAAACAAATAGAAAAAAGAATATACAAAACTTCTCAAAACAGTAGTTTTTATATACAAATCTCTGTAGTGACCAGGTAATCTGATCTGTGCTGTGCAATATGGAGATCAATGCTGAGATTTTTCTGGAGAAGGAGGAAAAGAAGGAAGTAAGGTGATAGTATGGAAGAGTATGGATGCCAAAGGATGAGTAGCTAGTGAGGCAAGTCTGATCTCGTGGAGTTGTACCCCAGAGAGCCAACTTTCTGATGAGATATAGCAGAGAATTTACTCCATGAGGGAGAAACCCTTGGAGATGTGCTTGGCCAGCTTCCTTAGTTAGTGAGTCTGTTTATCCCTTGCAAAGGTACTGGGCTGCTTCTAGGCAAGCTAAGTGGTTTCCATGAGAAGTAATAGAGCCCCAGAGGTAGGCTCTGACTGCATCATCCCTGCACCTCAGGGAGGGATGCTCAGCAGGGGTAACAGTCAGTTGTTAGGATCCAACACTCACCTAGGGAATTGGGTTCCTGAGGAACTGGAGACTTTGTTGTTACCCATTTTCTAGGTCAAGTGCTTACTCTGCATAGCAGAAAGATCTGCTCCAGTAGTAGACTTGGCACAAAGAGTCCTTGATTAACAATTAGGAGAACTTTTAGGAATATCAGAATGGATAATCTCTCAGAGCTTGGAAGGTAAAGCAAGGCTATACAGAGAGGGAAAAATCCTGATCAGTAATTATACAGGATACAATTTAGAAAGAAATAGAAATTTAGGAATTTTTCTTACTCTCCAGATGTTCTTAAATGTATCAATGAAGAATCTGTTTATCTTGTTGCTTTTTGCATTAGGTCATTTGTATAATGAAAGAAACCAAATAAACAGCCACAAAAAGTTGAGCCTTTTTTGTCTTCGCTTTACATCTTGCTCTCTCAAATCTCAAGAGTTAAAGTCTTCTCTGGCAGTAAACCTGCTCATCACACAAGTATTACCAACTTCATTCTGTATATAGAAGATGGTCAGCCAAAGGAAAAGATGCAAGCACTGGCCCATGGCAAGACTACCAGAAAATGCAAGTTATTTCAAGGTCTTGGCTGGTGACATGCATACTATGGACCATACATTGAATCTCATCCACCTAGACATTCCATGGGAATTTAAAAGGAGGAAATGAATGATCAACTAAACTCCATTCTTATAAGAAAGAGCTTCTCTAGTTGCAACATGATGTCTATGAAAAAAGTAAACCACATGGAAGTTTGGAAAATGAATGCAATCAAATATCCTTCCTGAGAAAGGGCTCAGCCCAGCTTACTTGTGAGTGGGTCTGTGTGTGTGTGTGTGTGTGTGTGTGTGTGTGTGTGTATGTGTGCATTGCTTAGGGGTTCTACAGACTCATGCTGCACTTGGGCATATCTTACACCAAACTTACTTGCCAATGGCTCCTGAAATCCCATACTGGGCTGGCAGTGAGGAGCATGTGAGGGAAATTATGTGGGCTGAGTATTGAGAGTGGGCTCTATTGCTGCAGCAGGAATGATGCAAGAGCTGAAGTGCAGCTGTGACGTATTAGGCCCCGTGGTGACCCTGTAAGCACGTTTCCCTGAGCTGAAGAGCTACTTCTATGAGAACAGTGAGTTTGGGTCAAAGGAACTTTTATAGAAGGATGTTTACTGGTGTCTCAAAACACCAAGAAACTTCCAATTGACATGGTCACCTTCCAAGCTCGTTGTAAAGCATTAAGTAATAGAGGCTTAAATTGAACTTTTCTCAAAGGCCATAAGAAAAACATCTGAACTGATTATCCATTAGTATATACTTCTAGGACATAAGATATAAACAAGTAAAATTTTACAGTAGCAGGTGTCTTAAGAAAGAAGGAAGTAAAGCAGAGTTTATAATACCATGGATTTTCAGGGCTTGGAGGGGATTTGAGCTCATTTAATCCAACCCTTTCACTTTTCATACAGAGGAAAAGGAAGCTTGGACAGAAAGTGGTTTGTGTAAATCCTACAGCTAAAAGTGGGCAAGGTCTAAATCAAATGTTACCTCTACCAAACCACACCATTTCTCCTCACCTCTGTGTCATTGTCCGATGAGTTGTGTTACATTATGAAATTAGATGCTACTCAACTGAAGATTCCCTGTCATCTGTTCTAAAACCAATCTGTACACTATAGGGCCATTTATGAAGTTGTCCTTTAAGCTATGGAAGAAGAGAGAATGAGTAGAAAGAGTGGGAAAGAGGGATATAGGGACCATAAGCTAATGTTTCATAAGCAGTTTTGAACTTGCCCCACCCAAGAAGAACCATTTGCCTCTAGAGCCACTGGCCTGGTTGGCACACTATTCTGGGTTTAGCTAGAAACTACTACAGATGCTGGCACCATGCATTTTCTCTGACAACCAGTTATAAAACTTTCACTTTAGACTCTTGACTCTTAACATATACCCAGACCTTGATATCCTGTTATTCAGTTGTTACCATAACTGAAAATCCATTTGGTCCTTTTGCTCAGATTAGAATGAGTTCAGTTGGAGACTATGCAAAGCAGAACCAGCACCTCGTGCCATTGGATGGCCCCTGAGAGCAGCTAAGTGGGAAGAACCACCCCATGAGGTGTATCTGCTATGAACTCTTTGTTCTTAAACCAGGCAAAAGCTGCCCAGACTTGTTTCTCAAGTCAGAACCATGGGGAATTTATTCTACATGGATTTATTGCTATGTGTGTTGGGAAATGCTACATAGGCAACATCTTGATCCTCACAAAAGTAAAAAGTTATAACCATACTTCTGCTAGTGAGAGTACAAAGGGAAGTATGGTGCTTGGGAAAACATGGCAAGATTGGATTTCCATTTGGGAATCCTGTTAGTAAGCTTAGAAAGTGCCACTTGCAAGTGTCACATTCCTCCAGTCATGAGTGCAAATGAGCTGAGACCTCATCAGCTAGTAACTGCGATTCCTGGAACTATCTACCAGATATGATTCACCACCCCCTCCCCCAACTGAAACCACTAAGTCTTTCTCAGTTTCCATGAGCCTCAACCCAGAGGCTAGGCCTTTTGATACTCTTTCATTAAGATTTTGTGAATATCCAGGTTAACAAGTGACTAGTAATTTCTGAGGGCTAGGAGAACACAGGCTATGTTTTTATAGCCAATGGGAGGTAAACAATGGAATGTAATAGCTACCAAGGCCTGAGGTCACCTAAAAACACATTGCTGGGGGGCCGTGAGCATAGAGCCTGCTGATTGCCTGGATTCTTTGAAGCACTTTGTATAAGGTAAAGGGATATCCACAATAATCAAAGAGAAAGCACATTACTTTGGCTGGCAAGTCATTCTTTTTAACGGACAGGATTGAATTTGTTTCATTTTAGTAATTAGTTAAAAGATGGTTCTACTTGGATTTCCCAAAGGTGAGGAATGAGGAAGGGAAGGATTAAAGTCTACTTCACTGCATTTCTTCTGAAATTATTATTCCTAAAAATAGTCAGAAGGGGTGCTGAAGAGCTGAGGGACAGAGCCCAGGCCCAGAGTTCAAGCCCCACAACCAACAAAAAAAAATAGATGAGCCTATAAGACAAACAAACAGTGTTGTCAAAGCCCTACCTTACAAACCTTGCAGGATATAGTATGTGCAACTTATCTGCTTTGTGTGTGTGTGTGTGTGTGTGTGTGTGTGTGTGAGAGAGAGAGAGAGAGAGAGAGAGAGAGAGAGAGAGAGAAAGAGAGAGAGAGATTGTGTGTGTATGTGTGTATGTCATTTATGCATTATTAAAGATTAATGGACTACTACAAGCATTCATATCCAGGATGGGTCTATGTGGGTATATTTATATATGTAACTGGCAGGCATCCTATTTAAACCAAGGCCATGGAAGTATACCCTGGACCCATCTGTTCTGTTTATGGCACATATTCTGGGTGGGAGTGGAAAGAATGAAGGAGGCCCCAAACAACTCAAAGGACAGAGTCATAACTCAATTCCATGTACATTCTGGATGTGTAGGCTAGTCCTGAATGTGATAAATGACTTACTGAATTTCCAGATGAATATGATTTCCCACGAGTATTTTTGTGAGGTATTTCACATAATTTCAAGGCAGAAAAATTCTGCATTGTGAAAATGTGCACCTTGTTTCTTCTGAAGAAATTTGTCTCCTTATATGTTTCTGAACTAACGGGATAGCTAGGGAAAAGTTGAAAACAAAATGAACCACAAACATTTTCAGATAGAGTCTTGAGAAAACAAGCCGGTGGCCACTCCTTTGAGAAACATGTCAGTGTAGCATGTACACAAATGCCAAGTTGGCCTTCCACATTAAAAGATAATGTTTTGATTCATCATAGGGAGACACATTCAAAGGCAATCTTAAACAGCTTCACAGTTGAACCCAGCAACTGTTCCCTTGGCCCACACATCTGCTCCAAATGATGCATTTCCCATTATTGCATTGGCTCATGTCCTTGGCCACCTTATTAACTGTCTATCTAAAGAAGATAAAGATCATTAAAAAATCTACTAGCTGGCCTTGGTGGTAGCCACTTACAATCGCAGTATCTGGGAAGCTGAGACAGGAGGATCATGAATTTCAAGGCCAGACTAGGCTACAAAGCAAGACTCAGTCTTAAAAAAATAAGTAACTAAATATAACCAAACAAAAATCTGCTTAATACTGCTCAATTATAAAAACAAACTAGGGCTTTTGAGATAAAAATAATTAGAATCTCAGTTACAAGAGTAAGTAATAAGGAGAGATGATGTCTGAAACATCCTTTCCTCAGATAATTTAGATTCTGTAACTACTCATCAGTGTCTCCACAAACCTTTACTGGCCTTAGATGATATATCCTACTCCTGCCTACATTTCTTTAGGTTCTACCTTTCCTTGGGTTGAACATACTTTATTTTTCAATGATTCAAGTCTCCCAAACCCAGAAACCTTAGAAAAAATACTGTGGGTTATTCAACAGAAAAAGTATAGTAAAAACATTTAAAAATTTAGCTTGTATAAGCAATCATTAAGGAATTATTGGCTACCTACCACATGGCAGGCACTGTTCAATGCCAATGATATGAGTTATTCCTGCAAACTTTCACAAACTTGGGAAGGACTCCATGTGAGAGGGTGTAGAGCTATCCTTTGTCTCTAGTTCCTGGTTCAAGGCTGTCTGAACCAGGAACACTAACATAGGAAGGTGACCTTCTCACAATTTTACATCGATGTATGCTTTCTCTCCCTTCCCACTGAGGAGGGAAACTGGCTCTGCTCCCAAATGTGTCCTATAAGTGGTGTCATGTTTTCTGATATAACAGAAATCATTCCACATATTAGATATACCAAGGATGTTCTTATATCAACATATTGTATGAAAAGAGACAATACAAGTATCCTGGGAGTGTGACAAAAATGCAATAATCTGGCTATCTAGGTGGGTGAGAATATAATGGAAATAATTTAGGGATTGAAATCTCTCTCTCTTTTTTTTGAAACAAGTGAAAATCTCATGAGCAAAACAACGAAAGCAAAATGGAGATCAAAACCTTGCCTGATGGATGCAAATCAAACATCAATTGAATTTGAATATGTAAATCAGGTTAAAATTTATGTTGACTTTGCTCTCCTTCTTTGTCAATATACTCAGTAGTTAGGTGCAAAAATACTTCCTAATTTCACTTTCAGCTTTAGAGAGAATTATGATATGTACTTGGAAATTTCAACCATAATTCCCACAGACTAGATAAGGGAAGAGGAAGGGGATTGTGAGCTCCATAATTCCTTTGAGAGTATGTCCCCCACACTTAAAACTCTCTTTGAAATATTTAACTTAAAGAGCATACAAATGAGAAGATGTTAAGAGTTCCCTATGACACATTTTTTGCTTCTTCTCAATGCAGGTGTAAACACTACCATCTTGTACTGAAGGGGAGTCATCTCTGCAGGGTTCTAACAACATCTCTTGTACATAACGAGGCAAAACATGAACACTTTAAGGAACAACACACCAGGTGTGTGCTCATTGTCTCAAATCCCTGGAGTATGCCACACTGCTTTTGCCATGTCCCCTGGGAAAAAGAGCATCCACAGTTCTGCATTGACAGAAAAGGAAGCTGGCAAGGATGTATCTTCAAAGTGATTCCTCCAGCAGATCCACTCCAACAGTAATACAAGTGAGAAAATTACATGGTTAGGAAGCATTATTTGGCAAAGACACAGCACCGTGTCACGGACAAATCAGCTCCTCTAAGCCTCAGCTAACAGATTAAGTAAACATAAAGATATATGCATTTTTCCTTTTTTTTTGTTTTTAAAGAAAGCTTGGTTATAGCATCTTTTACCATAGGATATGCTGGGGAGTTTATTCAAGAATTTGCCGAGAGTCATATCCTTATTTTTCACGTTTCCAAGGCTCTTCCTCAACACTGCAGTCAGCTGACTTTCCGTTGGCTGCCAGAGTTACCTGAAAATAATTATCATCAACATCCAGCTTACCAGCTACAAACCAGGAAACCAAAACCAAAACCATGGGTTATGTGGAGAAGCACTAGAGCTAGGGTTGAATGGTTTGTTTTAAATGGCATTCCTTCAGAATTGATTTTGATCTGCCTTGGTGTTCAACCATGATTTGAAAACTAAAATATCCGTATTTACTTGACTACAGATGCTTTACAATTTGGGAGGCAATTTCTACTATATTTTTAGGATTGTGAGTTATCTCACTAGCTAGAAACTCATCATACATTAACATACCCCTTAAAATATAGTGAGTGATATGTGCTACTCCATACAACCACAGAGGAAAATAATCCAGAACTAGGCAGCTAGTTCTACTCATGCATGTAAAAGGTTCAGTTACAATGAGACCAGGGAAATTTCATATTTTTTTTTGCCAATACTGTCTCTTTATTCAAATATTCAAGGTTGGTGGTCTACCACTTGAACCACATATCTAGTCCCAGCACTCTTGGTAGTTAATTAGAGATAAGACTCTCATGGAATTTTTCCCCAGGCTGGTTTTGAACAGTGATCCTCAGATCTCAGCTTCTGGAGGAGCTAAGATTATAGCTATGAGCCACTGACATTCAACACACATGCTCAATTTAAAAAATCACAAATTATGATAATTAGGCTCTACCAAATAAACTATTTTGGCTTTAAAAACTAAAAAACACTAGAACGGGGGCAGATTAAAAGTTAAAAATCAGTGACAATGCAATCCAAGTTATTTCAATGTGAACATTTAATTCATAAAATATACTAGGTCTATACTAGGTTTTCCTGGCTCAAAGTAATCTGAACCTTTATGCAGAACAGGAGGTGTTCTCCACTTCTAAGTAGTTTTCCTAGCTTACCTTCTGTCTGTCTGTCCTCAAGGTCATGTGCAAATTTAAACCCACGACTGATATTCCACATAATGGAGAGACTGGATTTATGAAAGCATTAGAATATGGAGACATGACAAATGCAGCAATGTTTGAAAGAAATCTGACCTTCCTGTTACCCAAGTGGAAGTGAAATGCATGCATCACAAACATACAGCATGCTAGAAACAGAGAACCAAGTGCCCTTTGTGAACCAAACCAAAGGGGGTGGGGGAAAACAAACTAATCAATCCTCCATTTCCCATCAGCAACACCCTCCCCCCATTCTTCAAGCCCCATGCAATTAGCCACAACTGTTCCACATGCACTTATTCTAATTAAAATTAAAAAGCTGAGGTATAACTTTAAAACTACTATTCCCAGGCAAGAATTTGAAAAGAAGGAGAGAGAGGGAGAGACCCATAGGGATAACAAAACTTGAAGTGGTTAAAGTTTTGACCAGAGCTGCAGCAAATTGGTTTCCCCTTCAACGAACTGCCAGGGACAAACTGTCTTTCTGGAGAAATTTTCTTATTCATTGTGACCTTGAATGTGCTTATTTGGCTGCCAGTGATGAATCAGATCAATGGCCATGGAAAATTGTCACTCAAAATGTGGTAGCTTTGGTAGAACTAGCTGACACTTGGATGGACAAGGTTGGGGAGGGGTGCTTGTAAATACTACAGCCTATGTTTCAAAAATAGCTGGTTCAGTGGTTTTCCTGGCCAAACTAAAGATGGGACTCCATTCTCAGGCACATTTCATCAGTCCTCTGGGTTATAGAAAGGGAGGACCTTGACAGGAAGTCTTGACATTATCCATACTGGTAAAAAAAAAAAAAAAAGCCAAAAGACACAAAAGCTGAGACTGTGCCCTGACTAGAAGGAAAGCTAAAGGAATAGATATTGGTGAAAACCCCTGGCTGCTTCCTTCCACATCCGTGTCAACTCAAGTAAGTAACCTAGAACAGAAGGGAGTCAGTTTGCAAAGGCTGAGAACCAATTCTTGTTCACTGAGATGAACCTAGTCCATTCACTGAAACTACAAACATCTCAAATAGTTATTAAGCCAATTAGCCCATTTCCATCAAGACCTGCTCACTTTGAACATAGACCAGCTAAATGCTACTGACCATCACATCTGTAGGTGACAGGGTGACTAGACAATTTTATACAGAGGCTGAACAACTTATTTCGGTGAAACTGTCCAACAAAAATGGCTATTTGACATATAGCATGTAATCAAGATGTTAAAAAGATACACTTGACAAATATTTAGTGAGTGCCTACTATATACCAGACACTATTTTTTAGAACCAGAGCAGGATACTGATAAATGACCAAATCTCACTTTTGATTAATTTACTTCCTAGTAAAAGGGATAGTTAATAAGCATCTCACTTTAGAGATGGAATTGCTTTGCTTAAAAATATAAAGCACATTTCTCCTGATGTCCTTTAAGAAAAGAAAAATCCAGCTGGGGGCCGGGGCTCACGCTGAAATCCTAGCTACTCAGGAGGCTGAGATCTGAGGATCAAGAATTCAAAGCCAGCCTGGGCAGGAAAGACTGTGAGATTCTTATCTTCAATTAAACACCCAAAAAGCCAGAAGTGGAGCTATGGCTTACGGACAGCATTCAGACCCTGAGTTCAAGCTCCAGGACCAGTACCAACAAAAACCCCAACTAACCAAACAAAAAAATAGAAAATCCAGAATGTCTGAAATCTAAGCTCTTTATACCTGCAATACTTCCTTTATCAAAACATGCTCTTGACAATATTAAAACATACCACACACACACACACACATACACACACCTCAAAAGCTTCAAAAGTGTCACACTACTGACAACTAACCACTACGATTCTCCTTATAAACAACTGTGGAATGAACATTTATATGTGATAATTTTACTTTGTCTTATACTATTCTTCCTTGTGTAAGAATGACGGGTTCAAAATTTATTTCCTCTACAAAAACCAACAACAACAACTAAAAATCCTGCACCCTTTGTGTATTCTCTACTGCCTAATTCAGAGTTATGGTAATAAAGGTACTCAATAAATAATAAGTGATCAAAATATAAGATCTCACAGAAATAGAGTGGGAACACTCAAACCTTACAAGGCACACGATGAGTACCTGTTAAGTATAAAAGAACATAAAGCCATTCTATGAGAATGTTGACCCTTGTGATCCAAAATGATATTTTGATGGGGTATAATCCCAAACATTCACTCAGATGAGAAAATATTTATTTTCCAAGAGGAGGGATTAAGAAAATATCTCTAAATTATTTCTAATTTAAATTACTTTTTTAATGAATCAATTAATTATCCAATTGCCTCTTGGTGGGTAGTTTTCCTCCCTAATTTGTATCAAGACCCACACATGAACCCACATGTATCTGATGGAAAAGAGACAGATGACAGTCTGTGTCTGCTCCACTAGAATCTGGATCTAGAAAAAGTCCACTAAACAGCGTTACTTTTGTATCACCCTTAACCATCCTGCAGAAACCATGGTATATATTTGGAATGTCTCAGAGGTAACACAGGCAGAAGTTAACGCTTAAATGGAATTTTATCAACAGGTTGCCTGAAAGTACCCTAGATCTGGATTGGGTTCAAACTGGCCCCAGTTGCATACATGGAATCATGTTTAACAAACCAACCTCAAGTTGTCTCTGTTTCCTCTGCCAGGGGTTGTCCAAGTTTGCTTCACTCTGATCATGACCCTTTGTCTTTAACAATGTCAAGTTAGTTACAATGAAAGCTAGCCAGAGCCCATCAGCTTGAAGACTTAGCACCCAAGAGCTTGCAGGAGCACCCAGAACATCCACACTGCAGAAAAGGTAGCACTGCCAGGTCATGTGGGAGCGCTACTATTTTCAAAAATACCTCGCTGGATACTTGCTGTCAAAGGGAGTTGTTCTTGAAATGGCTTCCCCATTTTGGAGACAAAGTAAGTCATATCAAAACTTACCCTTCCCACAAAAATAATTAAGGAACAGATAGCTGGCAGGAGCGAATGTGGGGACACTGAAAAACTAGTATGTGATACACAGCAGGAGAAATTCTTGTGCTGTAAAAATCAAGTGGCATATGCTAGGAATTGTTCTTGTTGTTTCATTTGAAACAGAATAGAACATTTAATGGAATAATTGAAAGCCAGCAAAGCTCTAGCAATCGTAAATTCTTGGGTGAGTCAGACAAATTAATTAACCAAATTAGTGGAGTGGTGTAGAAACCAGAATGGTTGTATATACCAAATGGAAGAAACAAGCAACTGATTGGCTGTTTTGGTATTAGTATTGTTGTTTGGTATTGGTATTATTAACACCTTCCCCCATGTTAGACACAGAGCTAGATGATCTGAGACTCATTGAAGCTTGGTTACATGATACTTTACAAAAAATATGACACTAATGGATGCAAGGCTTTGTTTTTTTTTTTTTAAAAATTGCGCATGCACTACTAGATACAGGTCTCAATATCCAGGAACGGGAAAGGTACCTTGCACTCATCTACTATGACAGAGTTGTGTGCCGCATAGACACATTGATTAGAGTTGCTTTCCCTATGGTTCTTCATGTCATCATAAATGGACTGAGTCTTGGTCATTTCAATGTCTTCATGCACTCGGTGTTGGGAGTCAATGGTATCCAGCTCAGACTTGGAGAGGTGATAGACAATCCCAGCCCCAAAAGAGTCACCCACGACATTGACTGATGTTCTCATCCTGTCCCTGGTGAGAAAGAACAGAGTTTAGTGAGGAGACAGGAGATCATGGGTGTAGAAAGGTCAGGGTGTGGAACAAGAGAGAATTTAGGGTTGAGTTTTGTCTTTATCTTTTTCCTCTGTCTAATTTGGGATAAGTGACTCAACTGTTATGAGCCTTGACTTCTTCCTTTTTTTTTTGGAGGGGAGGAGGAGTCCTGATTTCCTTGTCAGGAAGAGACAATAATTATACTCTTGCCACTGGCTTGGATGAAAATTAAACAAGATAACATAGGTAAAGTGCTTAATACAATGCCTGATGAATACTTAATTATCAATAAATAGTAGCAAATCAAAAAAAAAAGGAGAAGGATAGAAAGAATTAGAGAAAAATAATGTGTTCAGATCCCCAAATTAACATCCAGGCTCCACCTACACCTAGTGGCACACAGCAGTTGCTCCTACTTTAAACTATTCTCTAAAAAATATCATACTAATTCTGCTAACTTGATTTATTCATTCTACTAAAAAGAACTAATGAAACATGAATTCTCTCATCATTAGAAATCCATCTTCCCATAACAATGTGAACTGATTCTGCCTTCTCTCCACCCCCAGCCTTTGCTGTCTATCCCTAACCTCAGCAGACATACCTGTAAAATAAGCAATGTAGCTACAATTTTTTCCTTGACCAATGTGTGTTGTGACTAGGTATCCTGAAAAAATCCAGAATACTTTATCATGCTCTTTCTGTGAACCTAAAAATATTAAATGTCTCTAAGGGTGTTTCTGGATATACAAAGAATTAAGAATAGTCTTCCTCAAACCTTTACTTTATGTTCTGGCTTGAAAAAAAATATGATGGTTGTTAACTTCTCTTAGAAAATCATCACCAGGGATGTTAATTCAGTCCTTAAGAGTAAGTTGTGGGCCGGGCACTTGGGCTCACGCCTATAATCCTTGCTACTCAGGAGGCTGAGATCTGAGGATGACAGTTCAAAGCCAACCTGGGCAGAAAAGTCCCAGTGAGATTTTTATCTCCAATTAACAACTCAAAAACTGGAAGTAATGCTATGGCTCCAAGTGGTAGAGCACTAGCCTTGCACAAGCTCAGAAACAGCCTACCCAAGCCCTGTGTTCAAGCTCCATGACCAACCAAAAACAAAAAAGATTAAGTTGTGTCTTTACATCCTTAAGTACAAGCAAAATTAGTATTGAGAACCTGAAAAATATCACTTAACACATGATATGTACTTTTAATATTATAACTTTCACCAAGTTGATTCAAATATATTTTGGAAGTTCCTAGGTAGAACTTCCAAACACGTTAGTTTCAGTTACAACCTCCCCCTGAAAACATTAACCCTGTATACAGGGAAACATCTGTGTTAACACTGCTAACTAACTGTATTATGTGTTTGTTATGGATTTGTGGTCCTACTTTAAACTATTTGGTTGCATAGCTTGAGCATCTATCTCTAGACCAAAAAAACCCTAAAATGCTTCAAATGTTGACCATCAACATGACACCACAGAGGACATTTTCACACCTGATCTTATGTGCACTAAAAGCTTTATATAAAATTATTTTGTATGGTCAAGTGCTGGTGGCTCACACTTGTAATCTTAGCTACTTGGAAAATTGCGATTGGTAGGATAGTGATTGAGGACCAGCCTGGGCAGAAAAGTCCACACAATTACTTCTCAAATTAGAGTCACATGTGGTAATACACATCAGTTACCATAGCGATGATAAAAGACCCACATTGGCAGATCACATCCACACATGCACCTAGGAAGGAAGGAAGACCTTTTTATCAACAATCATCCATAAAAAAAACAGGGCTACTGCCCTGTGGCTACTGCCAGGGTGGCTACTGCCTTGCAAGTATGTGAAAGCTTGAGTTCAAACCCAGTACTACACAAAAACGATCACATCTGAACAAGCTCTCTGTGAAACATAGAATGAGTTTTGTGTTTCAACCTGGGTTCCATTCCCAATCTTTCTCATTTGGAATAGGGCAAGAATTCCAAAATCTAAAAGCAAAAAACCTGAAACACTTCTGGTGCTAAGCATTTCAAATAAGGACTATTCATTCTGAACTTGAAATCCCTCCTACCATGTGTCCAATACCCTTGGCCAATCCCTAAACTCCATAGAATGCTGAAGTCTCAAAAGAAACACTGTGGGCCCCTTGATCTTGAGGCCCAGAAGAATCTGCTTTATTGGCAAGTATAGTGACCAAAAGTAATAGTAATGGTGGTAAAAATGGTGATGATTATGGCATGAAAACTTACATTTCTGTTGTATATATTATTTGTGGTACTGAATCAAATATCTATATATCCTTAATTAATGGTTACCTACTTTTAATACATGAAAAACACTGGAGGTCTGGTGAGATTGAGTGGCTTCCTAAGGTTACACATCCTTGCAAACTCATAGAGTTCAGTTTAAATACATTCTGCCACACATTGCAAAACACCTCTGAGCCAGACAATAATCTAGCTCAGTCATTTACTAATTGTGTGATTTGGATAATTTGCTGCTATTGTCTAATAGTCATGCCCATCCTCTAAAATCCCATATTGAAATCAGATCCCCAAAGTGATGATAGTATGAAGGAGGACCTTTGAGGAGTGGTTAGATCATAAGGGTGGGGTCATGATGAATTAGATTGGTGCCTTTACAAAAGAGACTCAGCCGAGATTCCTTATTCCTTATGCCCAGTGAGCTCAAAGTGATAAGATGACAATTAGGAAGTAGGCTCTCACCAGACACTATTTCATTTTAGACCCATCTTGGACTTCTCTGTGCTCAGAACTATGAGGAATAAACTTCTATTATGAGTAAAACATTATTCTATGGTGATTTGTTATAGTTAATGGAATAGACTAGATACTTCCTCAGCCAAAATTTTCCGCATGCAACTAAAATGTCTATTTCATAGGATTGGGGGGAATATAAAATCCATTCATTATTCATAGTTTAGGCTTGTAGTCTGGCTTCTTTCCCTTTTGGGGGGACAATTTTTACTCATAGATCATCGTGTTGACCAAAAACACTATCCAAAAGTTAATCACTCCCCTAGGTTAAAAAATCCATTTCCACGTAGAGGATGCAATACATTCACAGATTCCTGTTTCTTCACTATTTCATTGACACCTCCTTCTAAACCAGTAACTGGAGCCGTTTTTGAAATAGGATTTCTGGGTGAGCTTTCCCTGCATGTGTTCACTGCCATACCTCTTCTAAGACAATAGATTTTTTTTTAATTTACAAAGTAACCCTGGCAATAGAAATAACCATCAGGGCAGGAATGGATGGAAGACATCTGTGTATGACAGAAGCAGAATGAAGCTTGAGCTTACATAAAGAGAGAGCCCCGGACCCGAGGAAAGAGCTATAATATAGGTCTTCTGACTCTGTCACCTGAGCATCAAGTAGGGAATGAGGCTAGTCCCAAACTCACAGAAGGCTACCAGAGCTAAGTACAATGAAAAAGAACACCCTCTATGGCTTAAGTATTTATTACAGTTTTCAGGAACCCATAAGCATGGAAACATTGTTTTTTATACTTGTTCGTGTGCTTTAATGCTAAGGTTTTTTTTAAGAAGTGAATTTGTTCATTCAATAGATGTGTAGTGAGCATCTTAATATGTAAAAGTGTACTATACAAGTGCTTAAGAGAGTGAGGAATGAGACAAGATGTTCTCTTTTCTCCAAGAATCCCTATTCTCTACTTTTCTCCCCAACTAGAGATTAGTGTTTTAATAGGAATGGGGACTAGGTGTAACTGAATTCTGTAGGTGGGATATTTTATTACATGTGGAGCACAGAAAAAAAATCCAGTGGAAGTATCTTGAGTTAGACCCAAAGAATGAAGTTTTTTAAATGAAATATAGAAGGGAGAGAAACAATACACATGAAATCTAATAGAAAGGAGCACTCAGAAGAATTCCAGATGGCTAAGTCAGAAAGTAAGCACTAAGAGAGTCAGAAAGTAAGAACTAAGTCACACATGGCCTCATTAATCAGGTCCAGAAAATAAAGAGTCCAGCATACTAAAGAGCTTAAAGGACAAGACTAAAGAGTAAGATATGGACACAAGAAGTCTTCCTTTGTTGTTGTTGTTTTTAAATGTACTATGTAATTTTTTATTTCTTTTGTATGTTCTCCTCCCTATGGTATATCCCCTGTTGTCACTGTACTTGATTTTGGTCCCCTGCACCTTGTATATACATTTATCTAATTTGAGGATGGGAAGGGGAATAAGAAAACACTGAAACAAGGGCACAGGATGACCCATTGCAACAATGATATCCACAAGACAGAATACTGGAAATGAACTTTACAACTTTCAGGTGGAGGAAGGCGTGAGAGAGGTGGAGAGGGAAGAGAGAGTGGGAGGACAACAAGGGAAGGGGTAACAATGCTCGACAAGAAATGCACTCATCGCCTTACTCATGTAACTGTAACCCCTCTCTACAGCATCTTTACAACACAATAAAAATTTAAAAACGAGTAGAATCAGTTAGTGAGGATGTGGTGAGTATGTAGAAAGATGGATTCAATGGAAATTTAGGAGACAAAAATCACAAGAGTTGAGGATTAATCCGCTATAGGAAATTAAAAAGAAAATAGTCAGGGGTCCCTCTTAGGGTTCTGGTTTGGTTAACCAGTAAATGGTGTCAGAGTATGTAGGGGGCACAAATGGGTGGGATGGGACATATTCTGACTTCAACTTGATTATGTCGAATATAAAACATGTGGTCTAGTCAAGGCACTAGAAAGAAAGTCTGATGGTTAAAAAATACTTCTGGGATGCAGGGGGTAAAGTAGGGATTATTGTGTAGAGAAACATAGATATCACAAAGATGTTTATTTCAGCCTTGGAGAGAATATAGAGAAGAATAGACAATGTAGGCTAGAATGCAGAGGGCAACCAAGATTTAAGAAATGGGCAATTGGACATTTCACAGGTAAATAAATTATTTTGGCAAGGGGCATGGCAGACAATGCCAATTATTGCCATGTGTTCAGGGATACTTCTTTTGCAGTATTGAACTGCCAGCTTCAGTTTCTCTACAGAGGCAGGGACAGAAGTAGTATGCTGTATGTAAAAACTGGTAAGGTGAAGAGTGTTTAAGACAAAGAGGATAAATATTTGCAGAAGCACTGAGCAAGATACTTGGTTTAATTCTGTTTTATTTTAAAAAGTCAAATATTTAAATGTTTTTTCAAATCTTAAAGAGAAGGGACCAATAGAGAAGGAGAAACAGAAAAGAAGGAGTAACTTAGGGAGCTAGTTCCCTTGAAAGATTTGAGAGAATGGGATCTCAAATGGGAGAAGGAGGCCACATCTTTCAGCAGAGGAACTCTGTTCCATCACTGCAGAAGAGAAGAGGATAAGGGGTAAGTTTAGAAAGACAGAGTTCCAAGTTGGACACAGGAGTTAAAAGACATCTGTCAGAGAGTATGGATACCAATTTGGATGAAACCACAGCATCAAAGTCCTGTCCTGCCAGGTTCCTGTTACACAAAGCATTCTGGGAAATTCTCAGGAGGCCTAGCCAGGAGGCCAACCATGGATACTCTATGTGTACTTTTCTTTCTGAAAATACTGCAAAGTAGAGCAAACACCATTGAGGCCATGAGGGGAGTGTTTGACCAACTCTGGGGAAGTCCAACTGTGGCCCATAGCAGGATATGAGAATTTGTGGTTCACATGTGGAAAGTTTCTCCTCAGGCAAACATTTTCATTTTCCTCTCAAAAATGATCTCTGACCTCTCAGGAAACTATGTCTTTCATGTTGGCCTCGGGAATTATGTTTTTAAAGCTACTTGGTTAAAAAAAAAAAGAATTAGAGCTGTTGATGCAATGTTTGAGTCTGGTGGTGTGTGAGGGATACAATAAGGGAACAACAGAGATGATAGTAGAATATTGTCCTGGTTCCAGGGCTGCCAGGAACCAAGAATGGCAAGGGACTGGGAGATCATTTCCCATGAATCACTGTGTCTGGCTGGCTTGAAGAAAAGCATTTGCCAAGGTGCTCTGTCTCTCTCTCTTGCGTTCTAACTCCTCAGTCAGGGAGATGTGGGCCTCTGTGAAAGCTGTGGTTCTCACAGGAAAATAAGGCTGAGGGAGCAGCTCCAATCGCAGCTTATCTGGCCCCTTCTATTGGGCTGAGTCATATGAAATTGATATTTCCATAAGCAGTTTCATATAATTCAACTTAATAGTGCTCTCAGAAGGCAGGGTACAGAGAAACTATCTGTAGAGACAGTGTTAACAGAAGACTCTTCAGGGCCTGAAGCAGGCTAGCCTGATTCTGGGTATTAGAGGGTTAAAAACCACATGGGATTGAGGCAAGGAAGGGGAGCCCTGCCTGACCACCAAATAAGAAGGTGAGCTTGGGATTCCAACCTGAATTGCAATCCTGGCATCGGCAGGACAAGCTACTTTACCTTTTCCATTCAGCTTCCTCATTTGTAAGATATGGAAAGCAATCTCCCACCCTCCCCAAGCACGTGGAGAAGATAATAACTGCTGACAGATCCTCCACCAAGCACTTCGCCTATAAAAGGCTGACGTGACACAAAACAAGTGCCAAACCCTTTGCGGCTCAGCATGTCACTATTATTAGTCCAAGTGAACAGCAGAGATGAGGTCACCTCCTCCGAATCTTATACATACCCCTCTTTTAACACCTAGCCCACTGCTGGAATTTCTCAACCACATCTACTGTTTTGTTTTTTTTTTTTAATTTTACCTCAGGAATAAACCATAAGGTCTTTGAGGGCTGAGCCTGTGCCTTGCAGTCTCATAACTTCTACAATCCTCTTCTATACTTTAAGCCTCTCTACTTCTTATTACCCAATAGAGTAGAAATGCCATGTATATTGCTTTGGGAACAATGTTAGAAAAAAAACAAAAGAACTACATGATCAGTTTAGATGCATTTTTCTCCTAAATATGTTTTGTTTGTTTGTTTTGTTGGTCCTACGGCTTGAATTTGGGGCCTGGGCACTGTCCCCTTAGCTCTTTTGCTCAAGAGACTACTACTTTGAGCCACAACAACTTCATTTCTGTTTTCTTGGTGGAGTTAAGAGTGTCCTGGACTTTCCTGCCTGTGCGCCTCCGAACCAAATCTGATCCTCAGATCTCAGCTTCCTGAGTAACTAGAATTATAGGCATGAGCCTCCAGTGCCTGATTCCTAAATGTTTTCTACATGATTGGAAGAACCTGAGGATGTGTAGAACATGGAGAGCTGACTGAATTCATTATGGCATAGGGCAGGGTGGGGAGAGGTGGGAGGTGAGTGGGTGTAGAAGGCAGAATGTGATGGATTGTGAGTTTGATTTGGAAGCAGATAAACTGGACAGAGAGGACTAGTTTTGTTTAGCAAACTAACTGGTTGGATATTTGGGAGGCCTAGTTTTGTTTAGCAAACTAACTGGTTGGATATTTGGGAGGCCTAGTTTTGTTTAGCAAACTAACTGGTTGGATATTTGGGAGGCTTAGTTTTGTTTAGCAAACTAACTGGTTGGATATTTGGGTGCTGAAAGTGAGGCTAAGAAGGAGGGAAACAGAGAGACCCAAACTACCTAGTAGAGAGAAATGAGAGAGAGAAAACAGGGAAAAAGGTAAAGACCCAAAGAGTTGGAGAATAAGGGGAATAAGCATGGCAGGAAGATGGAAAAGGTGAAATCCAGGGCTGCAGAGACACCAGGGTGGGAAACTCTAAAGGAATTTTAAAGAAAAGATTGTCTAATATTAAACATTTTAATTCCTGTGTTACTAAACATTATTAACAGTGATTTACAGAACTTCAGAGAAATCTTTGTGCTTCAGTGGTAGGGGAAAGAGATGTTTTCATTTATTGCTCTCCTGAGTTCTTCACCCATTTCCATGAGCACATGTTTCTTTTGTGATATAATAGAACTAATCTTGCTGTGCAGAACTATAATCCTACTCCATTCCTTTGATCTGAGATCCCACTGTCTTGAGTCAGGGACACATTAGTGGAAAGGAAGGGGTTAGGTAGAAAATGAGCCACATTCCACAGTAGTGTTGACATACATTGAGGATAAAACAGAGGGTGGAAATGAGGAAAATCCAGTACACATTAGATAAATATAAACCTTTGGAATCTTCAGAGATATGGAGTATGTAAGCATTAGTTTTCTTTTAAACAGGCATTGGGGCAAGGTTAAATAAGTTGTGTGTCTTGTATTTGTTGTTGTTGTTGTGTGTGTGTGTGTGTGTGTGTGTGTGTATTTTAATAAGAGGAAGAAAACTCATATGGGCAGATCCAGAGAAACCAGAAACATCTAGATAGTCTGGGTTTGAATCCCAGCTCAATCATTTAATATCCTCTAAATCAGGATTCTGAGCCTCAAATGAAAATAGGGATATACTATTAGTTGCCTTGTAATTTAGTGCAACATTACATTCAAATAAACCCATGTAGAATGTTCATGCAAACTAGAACAATGTCAAACACTTAAGGGCATTCACTAAACATTAGTTAGTAGCATCCTGCATCATTCCAAAGCATCTTCATACTGCCAGTAGTTGGTGAAAAAGTTTAGAGCACTTCCATACTCAGCAGCCCCCTGCCTCTCATCCAATCCCTTCTGATTGCGTCATCAGCATCACTTGGAAACTTGTTAGAAATGCAAATTCTGGGGCCCCACCAGGCCGCCTTATTCTCTATCAGATTATGGAGAACAAAGCTCTTCTCGATGCTAGTGGGAGGAACTCTTAAGTATGTCCTATTGGATAAGGGTTACGTGCCATGTCAATTACATACATGTCTATGAGGCAAACATGAGTCCACAAAAGATCTCATGAGAAAAACCCCATAGGATAAGTGGCCCTACATCCACTTAGATTTCATTCTATTCTCACTTTCCCTTTCTACTTGTGGCCAGACCAGGGTGTTCATTACCTCTCCCTGGTACTGGCTCTCAGGTTTTACTCTGTTTTGCTTACATCAGAGAAGGGGAAGGTGGTTTGGTGATGTTTCTTACAAATACCTGCCAAGAATTCCAATATAAACGGCTTCTTGCACCCAGAAGAAGGTTCTGGTTTTAAGCAGTCTTGCCTCGCCAATGATCTAAGACTCAGACACAGTGCAGGACCCTGGAATCTTACTTTGCACTACGACATCTACAGAGCAGCTAAACTTGTCCACTGGTTGCATTCCAGCAGTTGGCAAACGCTGTGACACATTAAATGTCACTGAGGGCTTTGTTTGGTTTTAAATGGAAAAAAAATGCTATAGTTATAAAAGTTTACAGATTTTGCCTAAATTGGAATAAAATAGTCTGTTTCCTTTGCTGTCCCTCCATAAACCACTCTTTCTAAAGAGCAGCCAACTTCTCTGACACCCCAACCTCAACTTAGTCCCCACACCCACTTAGTCACCAAGGAGCACTCAACAGTTATGGCGCTCACCACCAAGAACTTGTTTCTAGAACTCCACTCCACATGGAGAAAGAATGTGGCCCCATTACTAATTCAAAGCAGAGTTGACCCAGCAACAGGCTCCAAGGCCCATCTTCCCAGGATACATCCATCACCAACAAAGGGTACATCTTAAAACTTAGAAGGGCACTCAAAGGCATGGGATTTAGATTCCTTCATCGAAGCTTAAGTTACTGTAGCCATGGAACAAATCGCAGAGCAAAGACTAAAAGAGAGAGGGGAAGAAAGGGGGAGAGAGAGGGAGAAAGAGAGAGAGAGAGAGAGAGAGAGAGAGAGAGAGAGAGACTTGCCCAAAAGTCCTATAGATAAACAAAGTTCAGCCTTGCCTTGCAGTCCTTTCCCTTGCTTCTCTGATTCCCTATGCTTCTCCGACTTTCAGAAGTAAGGTCTCTTCATCTGTAACTTTCATGTCAAGTCCAGCTTAGGATAGCATTTTTTTCTTATATGATTTCATCAAAATAGCTCATCTAAATGTACCATCATTCTTTTTTCATAAGCCAGCTCCTGCTTGCTGGCACATTTTAGCCCTGGTGACATAACACCCTGTTTTCCAGTGCAATTGTGAGCATGTGAACAACAGCATGGGGTGATGTGGGAGGACCCAGCCCTCATATTCCATTTGCTAACATTTAGGTCAGAAGTAGGCAGGGTCTTGAATGTTTCATGAAGTGACTCTAATCCAACAGGCTTGGAAGGAAATAACTGCCAAGAAGACTGAAATCCACAAAGGCAGGCAGGTCTACTAGGACTAGAGGTCTTGAATTCTAAGAGGGACTGAGGCTTCAATTATGCACAATTGGTCCCAATTTAGGTTATTTATTTGGGCTTATTTCTGGAAAGGAAGGGGAAAAAAACCACAGCTCAAACAAAAAAAATTTGATAGGTTATTTTGCAGAACTAGGGATGTCTTTGACCATTTGTGTTTCTGAAAGAAAATACAGGAAATTGGGTAAACTTGTAAAATAATAATCTGTTTCTTCATACTTCTGGAAAATCTGAAAAGTCCAAGATCAAAGCGCCAGACTCGGGTGTAGGCCATGTTACAACACAGCAATCATCACATGATGGAAGGTGGCAATACAAAGAGAGAATAAAGAGAACCTAAAGTCATGCTGCTATAATGGTACCAATTCCATCTCTCCTGGCCCAGTTGCCTTTTGAAAATGGAAATTTGAAAATATTAAAGTGTAATGAAAATTAAACTGCAACATGATCTATCAAGGGGCAAACATTCCAACCCCAGCTCATGGGAGATTCTCATAGGCCTGTCCATATTCTGCTCCTTTTCTCTACCAATAAACCTCTTGGTAAAAAAAAGAGAGAGAGAGAGAGAGAGTGTGAGAATTATGGAATAGAATGAAGGGCCCTTCTCTGGTCATATAAGCTCTGTTGTACATCAGGCAAAAGATTTAACCCTTCAGAATCCCACTTACCTTATCTAGGAACTATACCAAATGATCTGAAGATTTTGCAGTACCCAACAAACACCAGTTCTGTTTCCTCATTGCTGATACTTTTACTTTATTTTCCTGTCAAGGGTGTTTGCGTTATAATGGGGAAGAGTATCTATCATAACTTTTTAAAAAGATGAATCCCTCATGGTACATTTTTTTAAGGACTCAGAAAACAAGTCGAAGAAGAGACAAGGCAACATAATCACAGCAGTGTTGAGGTGAGTGCAAGTTGAGTGGCCATGCAAGTTAAGGCTCAAATGACCAATAGTCAAGGGAGTAAGTAAAGCTACAAGTCATGGGGGAGCAAGTGTGGTATAACCAGTTTTCTTCTTGTGTGAGCAAGATCTGATGATCACACAGCAACAGGTGTGGATGAGCTTAGCACATATTTACTGATGTCCTACTATGTGCTCTGACCCCAAAACACGACCAATGCTTCAGTTTCCCTTTGTCCTCCTCATGCAAATCTAAACCCATTTCTTTGTCGCCCTTATCTCATTATCTCACAATCTTTCCCAACCAGACACCATTTTGGAATCTCAGCTGTCTTGTCTAAATAAATGCCATAATATATAAAGGGTTCTCTCTAGTAGAGAGTAAGCCCCCAAATCAGTACCTATTCTCATTGTTTTCTTTTTTCTTTTCTTTTCCTCTCTCTTCCTTCCTTCCTTCCTTTCTCTTTCTTTCTTTCGTTCTTTCTTTCATCTCCTTTCCTTCCTTCCTTCCTTCCTTCCTCCCTCCCTCCCTCCATCCCTTCCTCTCTCCCTTTCCTCCCCCCTCTCTCTGGTGTTTGTGAGGCTTGAACTCAGGGCCTGGGTGCTGTCCTTGAACTCTTTTGCTCAAGGCTAGCACCCCATCACTTTGAGCTACAGCTCCACTTCTGGCTTTTGAGTGGTTAATTGACAGGCATGAGCCACTGGTGCCCATCTTCTCACTGTTTTTCTAATTCTCTCCATTCTGCCCTACCATTTCAGATCAGAATATATATACACACATCTATATCTATATCTATGTATCATTGTACTTTTGCTTGTAAACCTTTTATAATCTACCTTATCAAATTGTAATTTATTAACAATGAATTGTAATTTTATGTGCATGGTTTGATGAGTTTTGACAAGTACAGACACCTGCGAATTCACATGAATTCTTGTGTAAATATGGAACTTTTCTCTCTCCTCAGGTTCCCTGTGTTCTTTCTCAGTTAATTCCCTTCCCCTAACATTGATCTCTTTTTATTGCCACAGATTAAGTTTTAGTAGGGCTTCATATAAATGGAATCTACAGTACATACTCTTTTGTGTCTAGCTGCATTCACTCAGTATAATGCGTTGAGGTTCTTTGCATGCGTCAGAGATTGGTTCCTTATTGCTGTACTTTTAGCTTGGCATTAGAAACTATCTGCTCCCTCCAGTGGACTGTGAAACCCTTCAAAGATTCTATCTTTTCTGACTTTGGCTCCCAGTAAATATTAGGGGAAAGTGTGGTGGGGAGGAAGGGATAGAGTTGCCATGGAGATGGGCGAAGGTCTTTCTGCAACATTGCCACCTGTCCAACCCTGGGGAGCAGAACTCACAATTCCCAGCAGCACCCCATCCTCAGGCACTTACAGCAGCCAGTCCACAGCCACCAGCAGGCTGATGTCCTCGGTTGGCAGGCCCACAGCTGTCAGAATGAGGAGCATAGTGACCAGCCCAGCACTGGGGATACTGGCCGCGCCAACACTCGCCAGTGTGGCCGTGAGGCTGTGAGAACAGAGAAGTCCAGGTCATGGGAAGAGAAAGGATCTTGGCAACACCCCTCCCCGCCCCCCGCCCATCTCAAGTTGCAATTTTCCTGCCATAAAAGCTCTTCTCCTTTTCCCCTCCCAGAGGATAGAGAAATCTAAAACACAGAGACCCAAGAATTGGATTGTGCTCAACTATGATGGAAGCTCATAAATTCCTGAACTGGATGGAGCTTCAGTGTCATCCTGATACCCAATTCTCCAAATGTATCATCAGGCTCAGTAAGGTTATTGTAGCTCTGAAATCAGGCAAGGAAATAGTAAGGACAAAAACCAAATAATCCTTAATCCTCCCACAGGAAACAGCACTGCATTCATTTTTTTTTTTTGCTTGTTTTCTATACCACTGAGCACCAATCATTTGAACTACATTGCAACCATCTGAGGAGGTCACTGACCATGTTAACAGGAAAACTCAGGATAGGATATATCCAGACCCAAGGAAGTGGACACCAAGGAAAGAAATCAACAGATTCCAAGCATCCTTAAACTTGAAAATGCATTATTTAGAGAGTGTCCAGTAAGGCTAATGGAATAAAGAATAATGAAATAAAGAGAAGCTTTTGTTCTGAAACATCTCATAGTCTTCCCCACACACCCCTAAGCAAAGTTAATCTGGAGTTCAAGTGCTCTGTCTAGACACTCGGGTTCTCTGGAGTTTTGAAGTCAATGGGCACTATTAATAAAGGCTGTAATTTCTAAAAAGAAGGATGACCTTGAAAACAGAGACTTCCAACTTGATGTGTAGGTGCTGAAAAGAAAAGGAAGTAGTTTTCTTTGTGCTTATAGCATTCTAGAGTTCCTAGAGTAAGCACTCTAGGCTCCAGATTGGAGCCAGCCTCTCAGAGAGTTTTAACCAAATCTCAATCATCAGGGTGACCAGGAACTTTCCTCTGTGAGAGACCTAAATTCACCTAATTTTACACTGGAGGAAATGTGCTCTTGGAGATTTTTTGGGGTGGGCTGTTTTCCCAGGCAGAGCACAAACACCTGTAGCAGGTATGGTCTGGCCTGGCTCCACCAGTGCGAGGCTGGTGACAAGGTTTAAAGAACTCTATCTCCCTTGAATCCACCTGGGTTATAGCAAGTAAAAAGTGGCATGGTTATCAGGGAAAGTTCTACATTTGAACAACCTAGGTACAAACCACAGCTCTATTATTTATTAATCGCATGACTTTGGGCCACTTAACTCCTTTGTGCCTTGGGTTTCTCATCTGAAAAAAAAAAAAAAACTACCAACAACAGAAAACAAGACCTTGATGATATCTCACTCATAAAGAGTTCAGAAACTTTCAAGAGTCAAAGGATAACTATACCTCACAATCCCTAGAGTCAACTTAAACTTTTTTTTTTTTAATCAGGAAATCAGTCTGGGTGAGGCTGTTTTGCAATGGAAACTTTCCTAAAGCCCAAAGAACTTGAAGGTGGGAATTCTCAGTCTTTTCCCCAAGACAGACAAAACCACTAGGGAAGGGGAACTTTCCAGGTTCGGAACGATCTTGCCCTTAATCGTTGTATTTACAGCATTCATTGCATCTGCTGAGTCACTTTTATGTGTCCCTCTGCCTTGTGGGTATTTTATCTGGCTAGCTTTTGGTTGAATAAGACAAAATCCTATAAAGAAACATTCTTCTTGGAAGTTGGTTCCTTCACTCCAATAATGCCTTTATGGGAAATGATGCCTTCTATGGGCAATGGGTCATCACTGAGTCCTATGGAGAATTCAATAGCTTCTGGTCAATGATTTCCCTCTGCTTCTGCCCCCTACCTGGCCTTCCACACCCCTGGCTCACTTCTCTAGGGCTGGTTCCTGGAGACTGGCCAGGCTGTGTGTACACAACATCAAACAGAACTCATAGTAACCCTACAAAGTTTATATACGTAGTAATTGCTTCTCCAGAGTACGTTCATCAAACAGAGGTTGTAAAGATTAGATAAACTAACATGTGCAATCCAGAAGTGTAATATAGAGGAAACAGAGTATGTAATGACTAAAAGCACGGGGCCCAGATGGCCTGGGTTCAAATCGTTTTTATCACATATAAGTAGTGTGATCTTAAGCAATTTATTTCATCTTTCTGTGCTGCATTTTTCCTATCTGTACAAATATCAATATCTATTTTCTACATCTGTGTGGATGGCCACCAGCTAAAAGATCCACAACAAGTTGAAGCATGCATAACCTTTGGAAACCTTACTTTGAGGTATTTGTCTAGGTGCCTGTTTATGAACTATTCTCTGAGTTTCAGTTTCATCTTCTGTTAAATGAGCTGGTTGGACAAGACTGTCTTTGAGAAATCTACCAGACGATACAGTCTAACTGACAGAATAAATGTGATTATTGGTTACATTTTCATATTGTATGTTAGACCTGGTGGGTTTTTCTTCTATTAGCCGACTTTGTTGCTCCTGTGAGCTCTAGTGCACATGGAAGATTCCTTAAGTCTTTCTTAATGTTTCTAAGGAGAAATTGTTGATCTATTCAAAATCTCCCCAAGCTGATTAAATTCCTCAAAGCTAGTTAAATCAAAGAAGGCTCTGAAGTAGATTTCACTGTAGTATTAGCCCATACAACATATAAGGAACATTGCTAGTGGCAATATTTCCACTATTGTTACATCACTGGTCAGTCCCTAAGTTTGGATTTTTAATAATCTCATTGTATAGAGAAAAAAACTGTAAACACCATTTCTTCGGGAAAGTTTTGTAAAGTAGGTTCCTAGCCAATGAAAGGCTCCCAGAGAATGAACCATAAAACAGTCTGTGGTTCTAGCACAGAGGTAGACTGCATTGTCTAGAGTTTGAGATATGAGGAGCGAAGGACAATGTTTGACCCTGAACTCAGAGGATTACCCCTATTCAATGCCCAGTCTGGGGAAAACCACTATCATATCATCTTCCTGTGGGCCAAAGTCAGAAAGCAGGGGTGATGTATACTTCAAAGAGATTGCTCAGGCCTCTGTCAACCATAGTCTAGGATGGACTCTAGGTTTGTCATAGAACCTCTGAACCTCAGTTACTATTCTGTAGAACAAGGATGATGACTATCCTCTCTCTTCAGGATTGTTAGGCCTGGTCATTCCACACACACTCTCTCTCTCTCTTTCTCTCTTTCTCTCTCTCTCTCACTCACCTCTATCACTTTAGTGGTACCAAAAAGGATAGAGTTATTATCGTTATGACACTGTGATGTATTTCAGTATCTGTGTAATATTTTCTTACAATTAATTACCTGGGACATTACAGGATTTGGGGATTTTCTTTCTACTACTGGAGCATTGTCATAGAATGTGACCCATCTACCTCTGCATTTACTGATCTCATGGAATCTGAGACATGAAAGAAAACATAAATTTTGGAGTCTAAACTCATAAAGTTAAGTGTCTTAAAGGTCTAAGAGGTAGTGGCAGGTGACACAGGCCAGGTATAAGTACAAGGAAATAGGAGAACCAGTGGTAAAGTAGAAAACACTTGTCTTTGAAGATGCTAAAATTCTATTTTTTTACAGTGTTATTGTAAAACAAAGTAAGACTCTGAGCTGCCTTCAGTCTGACGTAAATGACCAATTCATATACTCAAATTCTGAATACCTTCCTCATTTACATGTGAGGGGACATGGAGACACACAGTAGGTGGGACCAGGACATGAATAAGACCAATAGCTGGCTTATCAAGGTTTTTGGGTTTTTTTTTGGGGGGGGTTGTTTGTTCTACTTTAATTGAAGCCAGGAATTGTCTTCTAACTTAATTGAAACCGAAGTGGGGCAGGAGTGATGATATTAAAATGATTGCAAAGAGTTTGTTTTGTGCTATCAGGTCAACACAACATTAAGTGGACGGAAGACTTGATATTTTTAGTGATTCTAGTTATAAGCAAGAAACTCAAAACTTGGCCTGGCTATTAGATAGGAACTTTAAGTTTATGGAGAAGTAATACATTTTAAGCAATCTCTTCAGAGGATGTATGTTCCAAAATTTTTTCTCATGATGAATATATATGGATTTCTTATTTATTAAAAAAACCTTTAGTAAAAGCAAAAGTATGTGACATTTGTAATATGATTGATATTGAGGAATCTCAGTGTTTCATCGTTTTCCTACCACTCTCTGGAATATTGAATGGAACATATTTTAAGGGAAGAAAATTTGGATGAGAAGCAGCTGAAGTAAGTCCCAGTCCCAGTCCTGCCAGCTATGACTAGAGGTGTGGCCTTAGGCAAACCACCATGCTTCCTGAGCCTGATTTTTCTTACCTATTAAATGGGCATAAAAATAACCATCCCGCCTATACCACAGGGTTGTTTCCAATCAAGTAATATTCAATTTCTGGAGCAAGTTGACATGTGCAATGTAAGTAAAATGAATAAACATGAGTTAGCATCTTTCTGATCACAATCTTTTTCTCTGTGAAGTCTTTTCTGTTATTCCTTCATCGCATGTCTACCAGGAGAATTGGATTCAAGTAGCCTCTGTCAAATGAAATTGTTATGTAGGGGTAACAGATGTTTTCCTGTGTGCCCCTCCCTTCTCCCCACCCCCCTACTTACCTGACAGTCACAATCTGACCTCCGTCCAGGATGACACCATTCATTTGGGCTATAAAGATGGCAGCCACTGCTTCATAAAGGGCTGTTCCATCCATGTTAATGGTTGCCCCAACTGGGAGAACAAATCTAGTCACACGCTTATCAATCCCCAGATTTTCTTCCAGACAACGGAAAGTAACAGGCAAAGTTCCAGCACTAGGGAAGAGAGAGAGAGAAGGGGGGGGGGATGAGGCAAGAGGGGTGAGAGAGGAAGAGGGGGTGGGAGAGGGAACATTAGATTTCCTTTAAAGCAGCAGGAACAAAACAAAAACAGGAAAGACACTGCCACATTTTTGTCCCTTTATTCCAATCAACAATGGGACATTAGAAAACAAAGCAGTATCCAGATCCAGTTTATGAACAACTGAGCTAGAAGTTCAAATTCAATCTCATTGAGATGCTAATGGGGGGGATTTGTTGGTCTTGGTTTTTGAGATTTACTTGTATCTCAAAAGTTCTTTTTTCCTTTGGTCTCTGTTTTCATCTTGGATTAAATATTGAAGCACATCTGATTACTCACAAAAACTGGACTACAAAAAAATGTGTCAGAAAAATATCAGCTGTCAACGGTAAAATGGAATGGGGAATTTTTGAATGACCTCTCATTTTATGATAGAAATGCTGTTTCCAACAAAATGACTACATGGATTACATCCAGCCCTTGGGAATTTCCCTGAGCTGAGCCTGCTAATTTGGAGAATACTGGACAAACATATCAAGTACCCTTGCATGAACCTAAGCTTTGTGCAATTCACTGGGGAACTGCACGTATCCAACTCTGAAATACAGGGCCATCAGCCAACTCTAAGTCTCTACAATGACACGGAGCAGAAAAGCATGTGATCAATAGCTAATCAAAAGCACAGGAGGTGAGGACTTCACTCCCACTCCTTACACACATGGGTTGGAAATTAAACCATATGACCTAGTCTCAAAGGCTGGAAGCCCTGATGTATTTATGTGTCCTCTAAAATAGAAGACCTACAAGAATAAGTATTACTAAAGGCCAGAATGTTATCCTTGTAAACAGGGGTACACAGGAAGTTGGCTGGATTTGCATTAGAGTTGTCCATTGGCAGTTCTGGGGCTTAAACTAAGAACCTCATGCTTGCTAGGCAAGCATTTTATCACGTGAGCCATAACTCTAGTCCCTTTTGCTTTTAGTGTGTGAGGTTTTTTTTTTGTTTGTTTGTTTTTTTAGGTTGGTCGTGGAGCTTGAACTCTGGGCCTGGGTGCTGTCCCTGAGCTCTTCAGCTCAAGGCAAGCACTCTACCACTTGAGCCACAGCGCCACTTCCGTTTTGTTTTTCTGTTTTTGTTTTTTTTTCAGGGAGGAGCTCATGCTTCTGCCCGGGCTGGCCTCAGATCATAATCCTTCTACCTTCACTCCCTTGAGTAACTGGCATTGCAGACATGCACCACCATGACCGGCTCAAAGTTTAAGAAATGACGTGAGCAATGCAGAATGGTCAAATGGCATGGATTTTTGTTTTCTGTTCAAATATTAGCAAAGCAAATTGGAAAACCTCCAATGCAGACAGCATTTGGAGATGTTTTCTTTCATGAGTTTACAGCTTGAATTCTAGTCACCTCGTTCTACTGGGGTCTAACCAGGCTGGACACAGACAGCAAGGTATGGTCTCCCAGAGTGGAAGAAGACTGACAGCTGAGTCAAATGAAGATTCCAAAACCTACTCAGAATTAATGAACCCAGAAGCTGTGAAGTTAGAGATCACTAAGTCTGCATCATGAACTACCTACAAGATCCAGTAAGACCTTAGAAGAACCAGAGTTTCTGTAGCAGAACATTCTTTGTGATTATAGCTCAGAGCTCTATGGAATGCTCACTGCAAGGTCTTAGGTTGATAGAAGGAAAAAATATGAAGATGTCTCATTACTAAAACCTCAGATGTCCAGGTGATATGTTAGGCTTTGTATCAAGAGATGCTTGACTTGTTGACCCAGCTGTCTTAATAAGCTAGAATCCCTCTGCTCCTCTCCTGCCTTTTCCCTCATTCATTCCTGGGACTATTTAACAGATTGCCAGATGGCATAACTGGCATATATTGGCTACTCAGGCTTGGTTGATGGCTGGGATCCTCAGCTATCTAGGCACTCAGCATACATCCAGGGTTATTGGAAAGTAGTGATTTGTATTGTCTCATTACTTTTTCCACAGCATTATTGAAGGATCTTTAGACAATTAAAGAGACTGCCAAAAATGATTGGCAAGGTATGAAAACATTTCTTATTTCTCTATTGGACAGGCTTTTGGGTAGTATTTCAAAATAATAAATATACTCAATCCAAATATACTCAATATACTCAATCCAAATCAGGAATTTCATTGCTTCCCTGTGTTGATAAGCTGACATGATCACATTGCTTCTGGACTCTAGCCTCAAAGACCATAGAAACATCTTCAAAAATGTTGCTAATAATAATATCAGATACTTGAGATTCTTTTTGTCTTTCCAACTTCTTTTCAATGGCACACACTAGAATCAGAGGCATGCACAGAAGTCTATTCTGGGGCATACTCCACCATCTGTGCTCCTGGACCCCAGCAATGCCCATGGAAAAGAGCTGGCAAACCACCTCTTGTGATCTTATTGAGAAAAATTATTTAGTGGGCCGTGCCTGGGCTTTCTTTGCAGTTTTTTCTCCTTGTGGACATTTTGGCAAAGAATCATCCTGTTCATTACCCATATGTGATTTCTGTTCCATTGCCTTTATTAAAAAAGAAAGTCTACATCCAGGCAAAAACTGTATTTTAAGTGAATATTAAAAACACTTTTTTTTCAAATAAAATGCAGGGAAAGAAATTGGTCTAACACTTGCAGCTTTGGTTAGACAAGTGAGCATTTATCTTTGATTTGGATGACTGGATATACCATCTACATCCCTTTAATACTTGCTGCATCTTGAAAGGTCCTGGGATAATGGTCTAGTTATTCAGGCAAAAAATAATAATATTTTTAATAATTTAAATAATAAATAATAAAGGTACTAGATAAACACATAAAATAATACTGTTATAAAATAATATTTTATATGAGGGGAAAGATTTATCTGAGCAATACTGAATTTTCAACAAAGGGTAATAGTCACAGCTTTGACTATATAAAAATGTAAAACTTGCATTGGAAAGACAAATGTCAGCCAGAAAAGGGTCATTATTTGTAATACATGTACCTGAAGTTACTATATTAACTGAGAGAGTTTGAAAAAAAAAAACGTAAGGGTGGGCACAGGTGGCTCATACCTGTTAAATCTAGCTACTAAAGAGTCTGAGAACTGAGGAGTGTGGTTCAAAGCCAGGCAGGGCAAAAAAGTCCACGAGATCCTTATCTTCAAGTAACTACCAGGAAAGCTGAAGTGGAGCTGTGGCTCAAATGGCAGAGCACTAACCTTGAGCAGAAAAACTCAGGGACAGTGCCCAGGCCCTGAGTTCAAACCCAAGGACTGGCACAAAGAAGGGGGGGGGAGAGAGAGAGAGAGAGAGAGAGAGAGAGAGAGACGAGAAGGAGGAGAAAGAGGAGGAGGAGAAGGAGGAGGAGGAGGAAGAGGAGGAGGTGGAAAGAGGAGGAGGAGGAAGAAGAGGAGGAGGAATCAGGAAAAGGAAAGATGATATGGTTCACATAATACAAGAGGCAAAGCAAAGGATGAGTAATGATCAACAAAAAAGATCACAGAAAATGTCTCCCCTCACTGGTAATTAAATATATGCAAATTTATTGAGTTTTTTCAGCAATCAGATTGGAATGCACTAAAGTGGCTGATATAGATTGAAGACTATTTGTCTTGGGTGAGAAGTTAAAAGTGAATGTTCACTTTCAAATACAGTGGAAAGATACTTTTTAAAATTGCAATCTGGTGATACATTTCAAAACTGTCAGTGTATATACTATTCGATTCAAAAATGCCACTTCTAGAAATGTGTCCTAAGAGGACCAATAGACAGCCTTGCAGAGATGATCTATAAAGATGCTTGTCACACCCCTGTTTAATGGATGGACTATAAATGTACATTGCTGGGTATAAAGACTTATATTAATATATTTGTGATACATGTTGGCTAGTGAAAAATAACAGTAAGAAATAGAAAGATACACAACTTTAAAAAGATTAACTGAAATATCACCACCAATTGTCACTTGATGATCACTAGAGATGTTTGTTATCTTCTTTGAGAGAAAAATGAAATGAGGGTAGAATGTTCTATTAGAGGTTCATGCTGGATTGAAAGGTTTGGCTGTCTTCTGTTTTAAAAATCTCACTTTCCATGCCATTTACCTTTCACAACTAAGTCTCCTATTTTTCAAAAATTATTTACCTAAATCTCAATATAATAATATTTTGTGATGGCATTTTCAAAATCACAAGTGGGATGTTAATTGAATAACATCCTGGTAAACTCCAGATAATGTTTAAAGCTAAACTAAATTCAAGCTTTAGGTAGCAGGGCATAGATGCAAACAATAAATAGTATGTATTCATCTAGTAATTCAATATAAAACATATTTTCAGTGTAGCTACATGCCAACAACATGCTTACCAGAAGACTTAGAAGTTCCCAGAAGAAGCAAAAATATTCAAAGTGTTCACCACTTAAAATATTTCAGAGGATTGAAGCAAATATTATATATATTATGTATGCATATATATTATATTTACATATATATACACAAACACATCAATATACATATATATATATATATATATAAACATAGAGGAGGAATAGGAATATGGTAGAGGAGGTGAATTTGTTCAAAGTGCACTTGTGTGTGTATAGAAATATCACAATAAAAACCCGTCATACTACAAATCCATACTAGTTCAAAATGTAAATGATAGCTAAAAATATTTTAACATCCAAGTGTGGTGGTACATGCCTGTAATCCCAGCAGGAATAATGAGAATTTCAGGCCAGCCTGTGCTACACGGTAAGACTCTGATTCAAATAAATACATGCATATATATATATGTATGTATATATGTATCCTCATTGCACATTGTGGTAGGAGAATTTTAGGAAACAAGAAGTGGCAGATAGGGCAAAGGGATGAGAAGAAAGTACAATGATTTTTGGTGGGTATTTTTGTTTGTTTGTTTCTTTTTTTTTTTTTTTTGTATTTTTCTACCTGGAAGCAGTACCCAGGGCAGTGATCCAAGCTTGGAAAATGCCAGCAAAAAAGGAGAAAGGGTTCTTCCTGGTCACTACAAAGTAAATCAAAGGGAGAAAGATGCCCCCATGGATGATGAGGCCCACGATCACTGTTATCATATACATCCCCAGTTGCCTAGCAACCACTTCTAAGTCCTTGATTGCAATGATCTTCCCACAAATGAGGCAGGCGATACCCAGGGGAGAGTACCTGAAAAACACAAAAGAAACAACAACAACAAAAAATCATTGAAGAAATCATTACAGGATTAACAACCTAAATTTTGGACCCTCCTAAGTAGTATGCTCAGAGAGAAACTCTCTTTTATTTATTTATTTATTTTGCACCAAGAGTTCTGTTGTGGAAAAAAAAAGTCATTTTCAATAGAAGTTATTTTTTTACTTTGGACTAACTGCTTTAAGCTAACGTCTGTTTTATGGATCTAGTGACGCCAGCTCTGATGACGAGTCCAAAGGTAAACTCTGTTGCTAGCATGAGTTTAAGCAGAATAAAGGAGACACATGGCACCATCTTCTAGCTTTTATCTTGCAGATAACTGTCAAGTTAAAAGTTTAGAGTCACATATTGGGAGTTGTGCTTGATTTCTCTGTTCTTCAGCACCTTCCTGCAAATTTGGGAATAACTTTTGGAGCTTTTCGGAAATGTATAACCTGGGTTTTGTAAATGTGTGTGTATTTGTCTCACCTTGGGAAAATAGGGAACCTGTTCGAATGAGAGAGGGAAAGGGAGGAATAGAACAAAGAGAAAGGAAGCTCGCTTTTCACAAGAAAAGCATCCAAGCCAAAAAGTACATTTAGAGAAATGTGGTTTGATGACTTCTAAGCCTGAAAGTATTTTTTCCTACATTAACAGGATGCTGGCTACCACTCATTGTGTTCCATGACTATGGCATGAGACACACGCTCTCAGCCTCACTTAATTGCTACCGCAACCCAACAATCTAGGTATCTTTATTCTTATTTGGAAAAGGAACACACTGTAGTTTGGAAAATTGAAATAATCAGCCCTAAACTACAAAACTAGGAAGAAAACAACTCCAGGATTGGTGTAGGAGGGGGAGGGAGTTCCCCACCCCATTTCCTTTCCGTGAGCAATCCTCGCTCTTTGTAGATAAGCAGATACTTTACAATATACTAATTCAACTCACATAAACTTCTTTCCCATCTCTGTATTATTATTGTTTTATAGAGAGCTTGCCAATTATCCTGTTCCCACTCTTTAGAAAACCATTTCGTTTGGTAACACTGGCTTTTTTTTTTTTTTAATTTAAACTTTCCCTTATCCAATGTGGTTTTGTTAGGGCATGATTAGCTTAGCCTGTGATAGTTTCTGACTGTATGTGTGGGAAAGCTGATACCTTACTAAAAATTATAAACACACTTGTGAGAACAACAATGGAGGAAATAAAATCCCCAGCTAGGGCCCCAGCAGGGACAGGGGTTTAGGAAAGAGGATTGCCTAAACAGACTTGGGCTTTTGCCATTGCTCCTGGATGTAGCCCTTTCCAGGATTAAGAAGAGGCTACACAGAGCAGAGGAGACATAAACAACTGCAGAAGGCATGGACGGGTCTAGTCACTTGTCACCTTGCAAAAGTGGTTCATTCCCCATTTTCCAGACAAGGACATCAAGGCTTAGAGAGGCTGACTCTCACTAAGTTGCCATGACAACTAAATAGTTGACCTTGCATATGTGTTTATTCTTTCTTTCTTTCTTTTTTTAAAACTCAGCTCTATTGATAGCATTAGTCCTTTGCTCCAGACAAAGCAATCCCTTCTGGGGTCTGTTTTTACACATATATCCTCTTACTGAGTCAAGTCTGAGTGAATGAGGCTTTCTAAAACATCTCACAGGCTACCCAGTGTTTGTTTTTTGCCTGAGCTTTTTGTTGTTGTTGTTGTTCAAGGCTAGCTAGCCACAGCTTCAGTTCCAGCCTTGTAGGGGTAAATTGGAGGTAAGAGTCTTGCAGACTTTGCTGCTTGGGCTGGTTTTGAACAGAGGTCCTCAAATCTAAGTCTCCTGAGTAGCTAGGATTACAGTCGTGAGCCACGGGCACTGGGCTTGGACAGATGTTTTTATGAGTAATATAGTCTCTCAAAAGGAACCGGATCCTAAAAGAACTGATTTGCATCTGAAAGAACTAGAGCATTCACATAGCCATGCTGAGCTTCAAACCTGAACCTTACTTGTCCTTTCCCTGGTGTTCAAGCTGACCACAGTTGGAGCTGCTTTGCTAGACAGGAAGGGAGTCAGAAACAAATCTTCCCTCATGTTGTCACACCCCCAGTCTTTCCCTCCATTTTACATTCTCCTGCTGTGACTATAGTCACATAAATCAGAAGGCCCAGCACTTTGCCACTGAGATTATGAATCACTGAACAGAATGCACCTTCCTATAAAGCCAGAAAGCATTTATCTTTATAAACCAACAGACCAATTCTTTTCCAGGCACCAATAACCCTTTAAAAATATCCAGAAAACAAACAACAACAAAAAGAAATGAGCTGTTTGGGGCACCATTCAATTTTCCTCTCCCCTTACTTTGGCTTTTTTTCTGGGTCAAACAATTTATAAAATGGGGAGAAAATGTTTTCAAGGCTCTTTGCCCAGGAATAGTAGCTTTGGAGAGTCCTGGAGCGTATGGTGGAGTCAGAGCCAGAGGGAGGAGAGAAAGAGAGAGAAAAAGTTTACTTCTGGAGCACTCAGCTTGCTGGGGAAAGTATGAGCCACCAGTAGAAATGTAGAGTTAATCCAAGGTCAGAAGGTGAAGTGTTAGGGATAATAGGAAATGCAGGAGCTCTTGCTAACCCAAATGCCATAGCCTCCAGAACTAGTATGAACATTAATTAGGACAAGGATAGACCCTTTGTACTATGAGGCCTTTGGGGGCCATTTCTTCATTGTATCTGGTTTTTACTTTGTCGTTCATGGGGCTTGAACTCTGGGCCTGGGTGCTGTTCCTCAGCTCTTCAGCTCAAGGCTAGCACTCTACCACTTGAGCCATAACAACACTTCCAGTTTTCTGAGTGGTTTATTGGAGATAAGAGCCTCACAGACTTTCCTGCCTGGGCTGGCTTTGAACCATTATCCTTATATCTCAGCCTCCTGAGTGGCTAGAATTACAGGCATGAGCCACCAGCGCCCAACTCTATCTGTTTTTTAAAACAAGTCACAGGGCTGAGCATGATTGGCCATACCTATAATCCTAGCTACTTGGGAGGCAGAAGTTGGAGGATTGCAGTTTGAAGCCATGTCAGAGAAGGTTATTCTAATATCCTATCTGAAAAATAAACTCAAAGCAAATGGATTGGAAATGTGATTCTAACAATAGAGTGCTTGTCTAGCAAATGGAAGGCCCTCACTTCATTCCCCAGTTCTGTAAATCTCTTATCAGTCAGATTTTGGGTTCCTTATCAATGAATTCTTATTGAAAATGAGTTTTCTTGAAAAAGAAGAAGCAAATCCCATACCGTTCAGTCACTACTCAAAACTTCTGAGATAAAGCACAAACCAGGGTGTACAGAGGCTGAGACTCCATTGAAAAACCCAAAGCAAGTGATGTCCAGTAATTGTTGGGCCCATTTCTAAGTGAGAAGGACCTGACCATTGAGCTAGGAAGAGGGAGGGGCTTCCCTGTTGTCCATAAATGTGTTATGTTCTCAGCTCTGTGAACTGTCTTCATAGCCACTGCCTATCTATTCAGCACTGGATGATTCAAGTCTTTTTCTTTCCATTCTAGTCTCCATCATGAGCTCTAGCCCTCATCAACCTAAAGATACCACCAAGATACCTTGCCCTCATCTGCTTTCAACCCAGTCAGAACTCATGTCTTTTTACACTCACAGACCAGAGTAGATCAATAAACTGTAATATAATCTATACATGTATGTGTGTATATATATACATATATAGATGTATATCTGCACACACATATATAATGGAATTTTACTCATCCATTATAAGGAATAATATTATGTCATCTGCAGGGAAATGTGGATGAACCTACAACAAATCATGCTAAATGAGGTAAGCCAAGCTCAGAGAGGCAAACACCACATGTTTGTTTGTTTTTTCCCTTATGGGGAAGCCAGATCTAAAATTATAACTGGACATGATAACCTACAAAGTCTTTAGACATTCACAGACAAATAGTCAGACTAAAGGAGACTACCCTTATGGGGGGAACCCAAAGGTGTAACTTCTCTGAACATTTAGCATACTATTTACTGAAAGAGCTAGTCATGGGATTTTTGTAGTTTACATATCCTTCCTGTTCCCAGGGAATTCAGATGTTTTTGGAAATCAATATTTCAAAGAACGAAATGCCTAATCTGTAATGGATGAAACTCCTGTATTACTTGGTTAGCCTTTGAAAACCATTTACCTTGGCTCTGATTAATTTAAGACCTCCAAGGTCTTATATGTGAATAGGATTAGCGTTTTTGAGCTTGGTACCTATGGTAGGATAGATACTTTAGTGGAGGTAAGCCAATGGACTTTCTTGCTCTGCCCTAAGACTCCAGCTTTGTTCCACATGTCCCAATACCAACACTAGTGTAACAGAACTTAGAACTGTAAGACACAGTAAATAAAGAGTTAAAAAAACCCCAAAAACATATCCCAAGAGTTACCTAAAGGCACTGCTTCTACTCAGGCTCCTGAGGTAATCTAACCCTTATTTTTCTCAGCCCATGTAGAGACAAGTATTTTAGCTACTCAGAATGATTTTTGTTGAGGTACCACGTGTAGATTAGAACTTTCCATCAGGATAGAGTAATAATCAGTTCCTACAGCCTCTAGGAGTTTCCTGTTGTGAATCAATAAAACCCCAACCAGCAGGTGGCCTTCAGGACTCTGGGGATCCCCTCTCCTGTCTACCTCTCCAACCTCACCACCTCTGGCCCGTTATCCACACTCCAACTCCTGACTTCTCTTCTGATCCTCAGAAGCCTTCAATTTGCCCTTTCCTCCTGGAGGAATATTCTCCTCTTCGTTCTTTACCTCCACTTCTTCAGGTCTATACCATCCCACCATCCCCGTCCATCCTACAATAAATCTTGTGTTTTAATAATCATTATTATTTTTTAATAATAAGTGAAAACAGTTCATATGAGGTAATTAATACTAAACACACAGCAGGAATTTAATAACTCTAAATTGTAGTTTAATGATAACAATAATTATTATCTTCTCAACATTATATTTTTCTATTATTCCTATTCTTACTGCTACACAGAGAAGAATACAAAACAACTGTTTCTGCTTTGAGGGGTCAGTTGGAGAGTGGTTAGCTGTTTTACCCAGAGCCTTCTCACATACATTCTTATTAAGGGACGCTGTAGCTGACATGCCTGAGAAATGATGGGAACATGTCTTGGGTCACGCAATGCCCTCCTGACCATTTGCCTACATGAGGTAACTGAACAACTGTCAGAAATCAGTCCTGCAATTCATTCCCACCTTCATTCCTGCCTCTCCCTGGATCATAATAAAAGTTCAGGAGTTTGGGTTTCAAAGAATGGGAGAGTTCTTACTGCACACCGCCCTACATCCCTGGAGAAAAGGGAAGTCATGATTTAATCTCACTGACTCATTGGATTTCCTAGATTTCCCTTTCTACAAGGCTCCCACTGACTGATGTCAGTCTGGAGGCAGGAATGAATTTGTACACATATCCCATGCCATTGGCACCAGACTAAAAAAACATGAACTGTATCTTTAGAGCAAGGATGGACTTTCTGCCACAAATTCTAGGAAGTGGGCAGATCCTAATATTTAAGCAAGAAGCCTATTCTGCTTTATGTATTATTAGTAATTAAACTCCCAAAGGGATATGAAGGACTGTCATGGATGGATATGTCTTCAGATGGATATAAAGATGGATATGAAGGATGGTTAAAAGATATTTTGGACAGCAAAAGAACTATTCAGAAGTCAAGCATTATCTAGGAAATGGAAGAATCAGTACTGTAACAAAAGAGAAAATTCTATTTTACAAGTATATATTTTATGATTTAAAGGTACAATAAAGCAAGCTGGGTACCAGGGGTGTATGCCTGTAATCCTAGCTACTCAAGAGGCTGGGATCTGAGATTCATGGTTTGAAGCCAGCATAGGCAGGAAAGTCTGGGAGACTCATCTCTAGTAAACCACCCTTAAAAATCCAAAGTGTTTGCCGGGCGCCAGTGGCTCATGCCTGTAATCCTAGCTACTAAGGAGGCTGAGTCTGAGGATTGGGGTTCAAACCCAGTCTGGGCAGGAAAGTCTGTGAGACTCTTATCTCCAATAAACCACTAGAAAACCGGAAGTGGCACTGTGGCTCAAGTGGTAGAGAGCTCACCTTGAGCTTAAGAGCTTAGGGACAATGCCTAGGCCCAGAGTTCAAGTCCTACGACCAATAACAACAACAACAAAAAAAACCCAGAAGTGGAGCTTTGGTGCTAGTTTTGAGCAAAAGAAGCTCAGAGACAAGGCCCGTGCCCTGAGTTGAACTGGCACATCCACCAGAAGTGCAATATAGCAATGTTTTGAACAAGCCAGATCTGGTTCAAGGCATTGTGAAGGATATCTTCTTGATCTAAAACTTGGTAGCCCTCAGTCAACCCCCTGTGTCTATTTCTAAACTGGTAATAACAAGTGACTACAAACTTCACTATGTTTGGTTCTGTAGAGTTGAAAATAGCACAAGAACAGATTGTTGGCTAGTTAAGTTGGGGATAGGAAGTAAGGAAAGGAAGCTAGAATCCTAATGGAAGATGCCCATAGAAAGGTGGGGAAAGATCACAGGAGGATTGGGGGAGAGATTGGGAATATGTGATCCACATTTCCTGTGGAAAAGAGAATGCAGATAATGTCTGGTTCTAATAATGGTTTATTTTGTTGAAACAGGACCGGCCCAGGGATCTGAAACAAACATCTCAAAAAGCTTCCTGATAAAGCTATGATCGCAATGGAAACACTAGAAGCTTCTAAGAATTGAAAATGACCTAGCTGAGATTTCAGAATCACAGACTACAAATGCACTTGCAGTGAAACCAACCATGTAGGTATCAAGGATTTTGACTGATGCCATTATGAACTCCAGCTTGTGCTCTTCCTGGTGATATAATTTTAGGTCAAGTTAATGTACCTCGATGAGCCTCAGTTGCCTTTTTTGGAAAATGGAAACAATAATGCCATCCATTCAGGATTGTTGGGATTACATTTGGTAGATAAAAAGCTTCTGACCTTACTCAGGGTGGTAAACGAAATCAATAAATGATAGCTTTTATTATAGCTTTTATTATTTTATTATAAGAATGATCATGATAATAGTAAAAGAAGTAAGATCTAGTGTAACTTCTATGCTACAGTGTTCTGTAAAACCAGAAGGTAAGACTGACCACTTATACTTCCTTCTTTATGATTTAAAAAAAAATCAGCTTACTTTAGTTGCACAGAAAGGACAATTTGTGGTGACATTTCTATATGATGCATACAATAGATGCCAGTCAACCTTGTCCCTTTTACCCCTCTCACTGTATACCTTAAATATCTCTGCAACTCATTTTTTTTGTTTCCATCGGCTGACAATTACTACTTCTTTTCTTCCCTGTACAAGTCATAAATGACCCAAGGCTAAGACATTATTTTGAACATTAGACAGTTGGAGCAGCTATTCCTGGGTGACTCCATGCCCTTGGTGTCTTGGCTTCGGTTTTTTGCCTCTGATAACAATGCTAGAATGATTATTGGGTTTCTAATACTGTCTCTTATCCTTCCAATGTTGGAATAAGCAAATATTTTATACAAAAAGCCAGATGGCACATACTTTAGGTTGAGGGGCTCAACAATCCCAGTGGCAACTATCTGACTCTGTCATTAAGCCATAGACAATGAACCAAAAAGGATGGGTGGGCATGGCTATGTTCCAGTAAAACTTTACATATAGGCACTGGGTGTACATTTCACATAATTTCACATATCATAGAATACTATGCTTCTTTTGATTTTGTCCTTAGCCAGTAACAGAAGGTATATGAAATCAGTCTGAACTCCACAATTCATAGGCTGAATTCCTACTCCGCACAACCAATGGGTGTGAGGATATGGGTCTTCAGAGGTAACCAGGGCATAAGAATGAAATCCTACTATTCCTTCCATATGTTGAAACTTGACATCCTGTATAGTGGCAGTGGCAGATGGAACATTGGGAGGTGAGCCCTCAAGAGTGGATTAGTATCTGTTTCTTCTACCATGTGAACATGCATAGACAGAGCCATCTCTGAGGAGCAGTTCCTCTCCAGACACCAGATCTGCTAATGCCTTGATCCTTGGACTTGTCAGTCTCCAGAACGCTGAACAATACATTTCTATTATTTATTCTTTTTTTTTCAGTCATGGGGCTTGAACTCTGGGCCTGGATGCTGTCCCTCAGCTCTTCAGCTCAAGTCTGGCGCTCTACCACTTGAGCCACAGCTCTAGTTCCAGTTGTTTGGGTGGTTAACTGGAGATAAAAGCTCATGGACTTTCCTGCCTGGGCTGGCTTTGAACCATGATCCTCAGTTCTCAGCTTTATAGGTATAAGCCACCAGTGCCTAAACAGTCTAAGGTGTTTAGTTACAGTAGCTGGAACAGTCTGAAAGAGTACCCTTGGAAAAAGGACTCCAGAGAGCTTACTTGCTCTTTCTCTACCAGGTGAGGTTACAGTGAGAAGTTAGCCTCTACAACCCAAAAGAGGACCCTCATTTAGAACCTGACCACATTAACACCTTGATCCTCCAGAATGATGAGAAATAAATTTCTTTTGTGCATAAACCACCTTGTCTACAATACTTGGTTTAATAGCCTGGAACTAAGAGAGACATGTTAAGCAATAAAACTCATTCTCAACACATAGGCAAAGAAAATCGGCAATGCATCGATTTGTTCAGTGGCCATCATATCGAGAGGAAGCTCAAAAAAAAGAGATTTCCATCCCTATCTCAACATTTTAGCAAAAGGCCACATAAATCACATAATCAGCACACATAAATTCTTTCCTGCTGAGAAGGCTCCAGCCTCCTCTGGAGACCCCAACACCTCCTCCTACCCCAGTACAATGACAAGAACAAGTGCACTTACCACATGATCATGATCACTAACTTCATGACAATCTCATTCAGAATGTTGAAAAAATCCACCATCAGCTTTGCCTGCTCACCCATCTTCCCCATGGCAATGCCAAAAGCAATGAAAAACCCGATCAAACCTGTTGGGTGAATCACATCACACAAAAGGACCAATTAAACCGGCAAAGTGGCTCATGCCTGTAATTCTAAGTACTCAGGAAACTGGGATCTGAGAATGGTTCAAAGCCAGCCCAGGCAGGAAAGTCTGTGAGATTCATCTCCAATTAATCACCAAGAAGCCAGAAGTAGAACTATGGTTCAAGTGGTACAGTGCCAGCTTTGAGCAAACATGCTAAGGGACATTGCCCAGGATCTGAATTCAAGCCCTAGTGTACACACACACACACACACACACACACACACACAGAGTTCAAATGCTCTTCTTTTTTATTTTTATTTTTTAGGATAATAAAGACACAATATAGATTCTATTACCAGATTTTTGCCAGTTCCTAGCTCCTTGGCTATTCCTTCACTTGGCACAGCTCCACACCAGCCTCCTTAATCAACTCTAACCCAAGGCTAGGAAGGTTGGAGGAACTAGTCCCAACCCTCTTGATGTCAGTGTCAAGATGCCCTAGACCCTGGGTCAAATCTGACATTCATCCTTGGGTCTGCTTTCGGTGTTAGCTTTTAGCTCATCAGCTATGCCTGAATCCTTGGTGATCTACTCTATACTTTAGTCTTCCAGGTATAGGTCTGACTTTTCTCTCCCCAGAAGGTTCCCTTGCCACCATGCCAGTTTGTAATTTCTCTTCCCCTCAGTATTTTACCTCAACCCACCAATGTACTGGGGTATACAGTGTTCCCTGGGATGTATAGAGTTCTGACTGCCAATCACCATGCTCCCCAGTGTCTGGCCCATTAGGCCCAGCCTATGGAACCCAATTTTAACTACCTACATGGACTACAAATCAAGGTTGCTCTATCCTTAGCTACAGGACTCGGCTCATCCACTGGCTTTGTCTCTAACTGTAAAGTATGGGCTATCTTCTCATCTCTCCTTTGCCTCATCCCCACCATGCCCTAGTTGACAAGCCTAATTTCTAGTCCCTCTCTATTGTATTTATTTTTATATTGCATCCAGTTATGTCAGGAATCTTAAGTGCTATTGGGTAAATTATAGCACTGCAGTTTGATTCTATCAGAGGGGAATTTCTTCTGAGATGCTGGCTTTTATGTTTATCTAGTCATCAAAACCACTGCCCTCTCCACACCAAGCACATATCAATCTAGATTAACTACCCTTTGCAGGAACCTTTCTCTTCAGCCATTCATCTCTTGTACACAGGAATGCTAATATACTTGATATGTAATATCTCCTCTTTTCACTCTTGGCCAGAAAGCTTGACAAATGACTTCACAAGTGAGTTATTGGTCCAAGAAAGACAAGCACTTAATGAAGATCAGACCTGGGACAGAATGGACTAGTTCTCCAGTAATGTACAAAATCAATTTCAAGCTATTCCCACCTCTCAAGCCCATGGAGTGCAGTTTGTTTTGGAATGTGGTGAAAAGCAATCCATCTGGGAGTATTCTTACTATGAATACCTAGTACCACTTAGTTAAAACCATTTGAGGAGAAAATGCACAGTGTTTTAAGGTCCCCAAGAATTGGGATGAAAAATCTGCCCTCGTGGTTTGCCCATATTAGCCATATTTATGAGAAGAGGAGGAGGAGGAGGAGGAGGAGGAGGAGGAGTTGGAGTTAAGCACTTGGGAGCCTAGAATTGGTTGTGGAGGCTTTTTGGATCTGTGGAGATTAAACAAATCCTTTAAAAAGTAGAAGGCAGAGCCAGGGCTGTATCTGCATTTATTACAGTGCTAATCATCAGGACTTTCCAAAGAGAAGAAAGACAGGGGAAAAAAAACAAAAAGCAAAACAAAAAGCCTCTACCCTCCCTCCCTTGGAAGATCATGGAAAGAATTGTATCTCAGCCACTATGGTAAATGTGAAGTTTCTCAACCATCGAACCTCCTTTGCCTTTGCACAGCCTTGAACTGCATTGGATGGACAAGGGCATTTGAGTCTGTCATTTCCCTCAGTAAACATTGCCTAATTGGAATTGCTTGCTGGGACAGGTGGCTGTTTCCCTTGAACAAAGCTCTCTTAGACTTGGCCAGCCGGATGGAGAGCACAGTAAGTGTGTTGAAACACCCCAGCACTGCCATTGGGCATGTGACTTTCTAGAATCCACTGAGACTCTCAAAACAACCCAAAATGGCTACACAATTCTCTCCCAAGTATTGGCCCTGTAGCTCCCAATCTTAGCCTACTCCAGAGTGGGGAACATTTTGATCAGGAGGGTGCCTACCCAGAGGAGGATCAAGAGGGTTCTGAAAGGGTTATAGATATCTGGGCAATGGGAGGAAAAATTTCTTCCTGGGTGGAGGCTGAGATTATTTGCAAAAGCTTCTTCTCAGAGGAACTTTCCCACTGCATTTTCTCCTCCCTCCTGCCAGCCATCACCTCCCACCAACTGTCAACAATTGGGAACCCAGTGAGCTTATCTCCTCTCCTTTCTCCTACACAGCGGCTTCTGTCAGACCAAACAACAACAACAAAAGATTCACTTCTGTTCCTCAGTGGCTGGGCAGCTCTGCTCCCTCTACTTCTCTACAATCTGGATGGGTAGAGAATAGGACCACTAAATTCATAACAAACAGGATGCCCGATTATATTCTGAATTTCATATACCCAATGAATCACTATTCTGTATTCATATATCCTGTACAATCTTTGGGCTATAGGTACATGGAAACACTGTCATTTCTCTATAATTCATATTTAACTTGGACACCCAGTATTTTATATGATAACCAAAGGAAGGAAATAAAGCCATTTGATGTCTTCAGTGACAGAAACAGGACAACTGAGCGGGCTTGTTTCTCAGTAACTCTCACTGGAGCCCTTAGAAGTCTTCTTTGGGAGGCCTTGCTTAGAAATCAAGATTCCTCTTTTCCTGCAAGAGCTGCCGGGTCAAGAGGAGCGTGGCTTTCTCCTCTCCCCGCCATGGCGTGAGCTTGTCCCCTGATATCAGTGTACTCCAAAAAGGGGGAGCCATCTGGCAAAAATGTCACTTTACCCGCTGTGTTCAAGGCTCCTATTCGACCAGATCTTGTGAACTTTGTTCATACCAACTTGCGTAAAAACAACAGGTAGCCTTATGCTGTCAGTGAATTAGCAGGTCATCAGACCAGTGCTGAGTCTTGGAGTACAGGCAGAGCTGTGGCTTGTATTCCCAGAGTTCAAGGTGGCGGGACCCACCGTTCTGGCCAGGGTGCCTTTGGAAATATGTGTCGAGGAGGTCTCATGTTTGCATCAACCAAAACATGGCGTCGTTGGCACCCTAGAGTGAACACAACCCAGAAGCAATATGCTATCTGTTCTGTCCTGGCCATCTCGCCTTACCAGCATTGGTCATATCTAAAGGTCATCGAATTGAGGAAGTACCTGAACTTCCTTTGGTGGTCAAAGATAAAGTGGAGGGTTACAAGAAGACCAAGGAGGCTGTTTTGCTTCTTAAGAAACTGAGAGCCTGGAATGACATCAAGAAGGTCTATGCCTCTCAGCGAATGAGAGCTGGCAAGGGCAAAATGAGAAACCACCAGCGTATCCAGTGCAAGGGCCCCTGCATCATCTATAATGAACACAATGGAATCATCAAGGCCTTCAGAAACATCCCTGGAATTACTTTGCTTAATGTTGGCAAATTGAACATTTTAAAACTTGCTCCTGGTGGTCATGTGGGACATTTCTGCATTTGGACTGAAAGTGCTTTCAAGCTGCCTCCCTCAAGAGTAACTATAACCTTCCTATGCACAAGACGTTGAATACAGACCTCAACAGAATCTTGAAAAGCCCGGAGATCCAAAGAGCCCAAGAAGATGAATCGCAGAGTCCTGAAGAAGAACCCACTGAAAAACCTGAGAATCATGTTGAAACTGAACCCATATGCAAAGACCATGTGCCGAAACACCATTCTTCGCCAGGCAAGAAATCACAAAATCCGAGCGAAGAAAGCAGCAGCATTGGCAGCCAAATTAGATGAGAAGGCCGCTGTAGAAAAGAGGGCTGGAGAGAAGAAGCCCGTGGTGAGTAAGAAAGGAAAGAGGGCTACTGATGTTAAAAAGCAGAAGCAGCCTTTGGGGAAAAAGGCAGCTGCTACCAAGAAACCAGCTGAGAAGAAACCAACGATGGAAAAGAAAGCTACCACAGAAGAAAAGAGGCCTGCTGCATAAACTATTACAATCTGTTTAATTATATAAAGGTCATGATATGGGACAGCTCTGTTGAATAAAGACCAGATCAAAGATGCAGTGAGAAACATAAAAAAAAAGAAATCAAGATTCCCAAGACAGTGAGGGAAGGGGTGACATTGTCCAAAAGAAATGGGCTCATTACTATGCCTCCATCAGAAAGATTGACATTATCCCATTTGTTAGGAAATGGAAAGACTTGGAGAAACTTATATTAAGTGAAGTAAGCCAGGCCCAAAGAAACATAGGTCCCATGGTTTCCCTTATTTGCAATAACTAGTATATATGTCTGAGTCAAGCAGAAAAGGTCAGATAAGGTGATGTTAGGGGAATGAACCCCAAGACAAGTAGTCAAATGTTTTTTTCTTTCATGTGATTGTTTCTAACATATTTATAAGATGATTTCTTTGTTGCTTTGTATGTCCCTCCCCCATAGTATAACCTCTGTTTTCACTGTATTTGATGTTGGTATAATTTGTGGAGGGGAAGGGAAAAAACAAATCGTTTAAATAGGGATACAGGTGGACCCATTGAAACAATGAGATGTACAAGTTGTTATGTTGAAAAACAAACTTTACAACTTTGGTGGGGGGGATGGGAAGGGGAAACAAAGGAGGAAGCAACAGTGCTTGATAAGAAATGTACTCATTATTTTGCCCATGTTATTGTAACCCCTCTGTACGGTATTTTCACAATTAAAAAAAAGAAATGGACTCATTATCTGACTTATGTAACTGTAGCCCCTCTGTATATAACCTTTATAATAATGGTAACTTTTTGAGATTTTAATAAAATAAATCAAGATTCCTTATTTTTGTCATCTTGTGGATAAATGTCCCTTCTTGACTTGCAATACCATTCTAATGGAGGTAGAAGGTCATAGAGGAGAGTGGATTCATCACAAAATAGCTAAGTAGGGTATGAACTGAGCAAATTGAAGCCACTCAAACAGAGGAAAAGGATATTTTCTCAGAAGCTCTTCTGCTCCCCACTACCATTTTTTGGTGTGCCAACCCTGAGGCTTTAACTCAAGGGCCTGAACATTGTCGCTGAGCTTTCTTTTGCTAAAGGCTAGTGCTCTACCATGAGCCACAGCCCCACTTCTGGCTATTTGGTGAATAATTGAAAATAAGAGTCTTATAGACTTTCCTGCCCAGGATGGCTTCAAACCATCCTTGGATGGATCTCAGCCTCCTAAGTAGCCAGGATTACAGACAAGAGGGCCCAGAGGCACCTGGCCTCCCCACCCACTTTTAACCATGACCACAGCAGATGTGAATGAGCTCAGGGCAGGCATTGCGGTGTTCTCTATGCCCCATCTCGTTTAATCTTTGCAACAGTCTACCAAACAGACTGAAGCTCAGAAGAGGAGCAACTTGTCCTAGATCCAATGGGAGGGGTTCCCTAAAGCCTCCTAACCCAGGTCTGTCCAGTTGCAGATGAAGAACTGGTCTGGCATGCTAAGAAGGCACCAGGCTGGGAGAAAGAGCTCACTGGAATCTCAGGAAGTTAAACAACATAATCTGAAAAGCCCTTTGGGCCCCAATTCCTATATTTTACAATACTGATAACTCTTTATTTGTTGACAGCTTGTGGGAGTTGGTAGGGGACAGAAACACCAGCAGACAGACACACCTCTGGGGGGAAAAATGCTTACAAAGTAAAAGAAATTATTGTGCCAGTTAATCAAGCGGAGATTCAGCTAAAATGACTTTCCCATAATATGTAGAGAGTGAAGACATGTCAGTCCCCTTTTGTTTTCTCATGCTTCACTTGTAGGTGTCATATCCCTTCAGAGTCAGTCCCCTGCCTTCTCCCCTTCCTCTTTCTTCATCCCTCAGCTCAGTGACCTCAAATCATTCCCCAGAGAAAGTCTCCTGCTCCCCCTAGAGGAAAAGGGTTACTGGTTTTTCTGGGCAAGGAGTAAGATGCTGAGAGGGACCCAAGGCCTGCCAGGAAAGTTCTGGCCATCCTCAGGAGATAGAAGACAATGAATTCCAGCCACCAGCTGGCTTACCTAAGACATTCATCCCGTCCTTGAACTCCAGGCCCTTCTTAATAACCATCTTTGTCTCCTCAGAGGCCTCGGTGGCAGTCTCGTTCAACAGAGAGATGACAGCATTGGTTGCATTGGCTTCTTCTGACGGAGGGGCCACCAGGACTTTCTTTGTCACCGTCTGAATCTAATAAAATGGGGGGGGGGATAGAGGGACACAAGAATGATGTTTTGTCTAACAGAATAGACATTTTGGTCTTTTTGTTTTGCTTTTTGCCAGTAGTAAGGCTTGAACTTAGGGCCTGGGTGCTGTCCCAAGCTTTTCTGCTCAAGGCTAGCTGCTCTACCACTTTGAGCCACAGCTCCACTTTCATCTTTTCAGGTGGTTAATTGGAGAAAAGAGTCTCATGAGTTTTCCTACCCAGGCTGGCTTCGAACTGCAGTCTGCAGATCTAAGCCTCCTGAGTAGCTAGTATTACATATGTGAACCACCAGTACCCGGCTCAGACAGCCAGGTATTTTAAGGTTTTCTACAAGTTAAATATGCTTATATTTTCATATATAAATACATATATATGTATATATTTATATTTGCCCAAACAAAATTTGGGAAAGGTTTTCTATGTTTAATAAAATGACAGTGCACTATATACACAATGGGTGAATAAAACTAAACTTGGACTGTACCATAAGCAATGTACCCTAATGCAGTGATATTAGCTTACAATTGGAGTTTGGATGTCTTTTTCTTCCATTCCCAAGACAATAAGTGCCTCCGAGATTATATCAAAGGTTCAGCTTGGAATCGTTACAAAGGTGAGAGACCCAGTGAAATAGCCCTCCCTTCCTGCCAGACACAGCCATCAGAAGTTAGCCCTCTGTCTGAGCTCCTTCCAGAGCCAGGCTCTGTTGGGAATCATCATCTTGGCACCAGGAGTGACAGCTGCCAGATACCACCATGATGGGAACATGTGCTTACATTTCGGATCTTAATACAAGATGAGAAAACACCGGCTCCCTCTGGGCACTGGTGCCAGCCAGCCAGATGTTCCCCCAGCCTCTCTCCCTGCTCCTCGACATCCATAGCAGTGCTTCTATTTTTAAAGGTGTCAAGCACTCTGTATGCAGACTGCTGTGAAAATTCTTATCTCAACCTAAAAACCACCACCTCCGATGACATGAAAATAGAATTCATGCAAAATCCTAGAATGTCAGGGCTGGCGTAGAGAAGGTGACAGATGGCTACACCATGAATAGACACAGAAGAGGATGTGTGGAGAAGTCAAGTGACTTTTCGGACATTGTCATTATTGGCAGAGCTCAGACTTAAACTCAAATGGAGTTCTTTCTACAGCCTATGCTGTATGTTAAACCATGCAGACTCTGTTCTCCTGTGGCTGGGTCTCTGTGAACAAGAGTCGGAGAGAAGAGAGGGTAGCCTTCTCAGAGGTGAAACAGGTGTTCTCTTTGCTAACCTGGCTACCTGTGGAAGGGAGTAAGAAAGCCCATGCTAGCTGTACAAGGAGAGAAGGCAGCTCACTGGATCCTGGGTATATCCAGGTCATGGTGGCATAAAGAGAGAACACTGGATGACCAGAAGGGAAATTTCTAGAAATGGTAAAGTCATGATCCCAAGAAGAAAGCTGCTGGCCATCTGAGGATGCTAAAGAAGCTAAAGCTTGGGGGAAATTGGAGTCATGGACCTCCACATGGATGTTATTGACCTGGCAAATGGTGGCTGCCTGGATCAGGTAGGAAGCCAAATACTGTTGGTTTTCCATCTACTATCTCTTATAAATAGTCAACCCAAGAGCAGAACACTAGTTTGTTGCTGAAGTTGGTTTCTAAACCAGTCATGTTTGACTCCAAAATCCAGCTCCAAAAGCACCAGCTGGGAGCATCAGGTCAAGGAGAAAGAAGCCCTGAAATGCAAACTGAGCCCTCAGTCTGAGACCTTGATTCACAGAGTCTGTTTGAATTGGACAGCGCCAATCTGACTGTGCATTCTTGTCTTCCTGAATCCAACTCACCATCCTTTCTCAACTGACATCTCCTTTGAACTCATTCACTCACCCTTGCTCTTATCTGCTTCCACTTCCAAGATCAGAATTATAGTTACTCAGCCATCGTACTAGATTGATTTTTTTGCAGGCAGGCGGGGGCTGGCGGGGTAGGGGGGGAGAGATATTGAAGTTTGAACCCAGACCTCATGCTTGCTTGGCTTGCTTGCTTGGCTTGTTTCCTTGCTTGCTCAGCTGTAGCTCTACAATTTGAGCTTTCAGGTCAACTTTTTTGCTGATTACTTTGGAGATGGAGTTTCATAGCCTTTTCTGTCTGGGCTGGCTTGGGACTGTGATTCTCTAGATTCCATCACCAGATTTAAAAATTAAATAGTCTTCCTGACTCAAACTCTCTTAAAAATGAAAACCTCAATTTAACCATGGCCAACAAGGAAGTGCCTGAGTTGGATTTTGGATTTTACCTTTCTCTACTCACTCCACTGTACCCACTCCCTCCCCCCCCCTCGCTGTGGCCTCACACGCATACCCCTTCCCTTTTCTTGACTGAATGGGTGACGGCTGGGAACATATCCTGTACTTCTGCATTTCCCTGGCTCTTAAATTCATTTTTCTGTGGTTCCCTGGAAATGGCTTCAGCTTAGACCCTTCCTGAGCTAGTGGCAACTGAAATATACTTTGACCTAAACTTGCCCTGGGGACAGAAAACAGGCCAGTGAGGGGGGACTATGCGTACTCCTCAGTGATTCTACTAATCACAATCGCCCATTTCAAAAATGCTGTTTTAAAGATACATATGCATATGTGCAGTTGGTGAGAGTGAATATTGCCAAAAATCTTCTGTAATACCATTTTGCAATATCCTGAAAATTCAAAGTCAGGACATCTTCACATCTAGGAATTTATCATTCAGAAATATTATGCAGGGGGAGGCGGGGGGAGGCTGGGAAGGGATGGGAAGGGGAAACAAAGGAGGAGGCTACAATACTTGATAAGAAATGTACTCATTATTTTGCCCATCTAATTGTAACCCCTCTGTACAGTATTTTCACAATAAAAAATAAATAAAAATTAAAAAAAGAAATATTATTCAATCATGAAAAAGGGAACAATGGACCCTTAAACACCATTAAGTGAAAGAGCAATATGCACATGTGCATATATAGCAAAGAAAACATACTGAATGAAACAAAATTGTCAACATGAATAACTTCTGGGAGGTAGAAGGAGCTTCTAATGTTTACTTACTGTGCTTCTATGCTATTTAAACTTTTCATAATTTGCAAGAATTATTCGTCAGGCCCATGATTTATGTTGGAGTAGTTATATCTTGTATGGAGTAGTTAGTTATATCTTGTATTTGTTAGGGTTGTGTGTTGTGGTTGTAAATTGAGTAGTATGGTTGGAGTTATATGTTGAAAGTAGCTGTGGCTGTATGTTGTTTGTTTGGAGGGATGATTTTTTTTTTTTTTTAGCAATTTCTAAGGCATTCAGACTGAACCCTTAGAGCTTCATACTTTTTTTTTTTTTTTTGGTCCGGTCGTGGGGCCTGAACTCTGAGCCTGGGTGCTGTCCCTCAGCTCTTCAGCTCAAGGCTAGCACTCTACCACTTGAGCCGCAGCGCCACTTCTGGCTTTTTATTTTTCTGCTTATGTGCTGCTGAGGAATCGAACCCAGGGCCTCATGCATGCAAGGCAAGCGCTCTACCACTGAGCTACCTTCCCAGCCCCAGCTTCACACTTTCTAGGCAAGTGCTCTGTTACCAGAGCTATACCCCCAGCTTTTTTTTTTTTTTGCTTTAGTTATTTTTCACATATAGGCTCTTACTTCTCACTCAGCATGCCTTTCGATTACAATCTTCTTACCTCTTGTTCCCATGTAGCTGAGATTACAGGCATGAATCATCATCTAGTAGTTGTATTAAAAACAAACAAACAAAAAACACCACACATAGTTTTACTATACAATCTAAACTGAGAACCACTGGGTACTTCATAGGGTTGTGAGCAGGATGGATTTAAAAAAAAAAGTGCCTGTGGCTGGGTGTCCATAGTTCACTCCTGGAATCCTAGCTACTCAGGAAGCTGAGATCTGAGGTTTATAGTTTGAAGCTAGTCTGACCAGAAAAGTCTATGAGCCTTCATCTACAATTAATTAGAAAAAAAAAAAAAAAAACAACCATGGGACTAGAGATGTAGTTCAATAGTAGAGGATCACCTGTGAGCAAGCAAGCTGAGCAAGTGTGAGGCCCTGGGTTTAAGCCCTGGTACAAGAGAAGAAAAGATAAAGGAAGAAGGAAAAAGGAAGGAGGAAGAAAAGGAGGAGGAGGAAAAGGAGAAGGAGAAGGAAAAGGAGAGGGAGAAAAAATGTGTCTCAGAGACTGAAATAAAAGGAAAGGAAGAGATAGAGAAAAGGAAAAAGAGGATCTCAGAGCAAAAATATACTAAGTAATTAGAGGAAAAAACCCTACAAGACTTCAGTCCCAAAAGCCTGCCCTAGACTATCTCAGAGAGCCCTTAGGCCCAGACAGAAATAATAAAATATGAATAAAATTGCTACTCAGGGAGGAAAAGGCTTTTAGGTCCATATAGAAGACTAGAGAAAAGAGAACAGAAAAACTTTGAGTTACCTGTTGGAAACAGGCTTGGACCAGGTTTTCTGGGAAGAGATTTCGAATAAGATCCAGGAAGGCATCCAGACTGGATACTTCATCATTCTTCTTCCCAGGCCCCAGCTGCTTTTTGAGTTTGGGGTTGCCGGGATGGATGGCCAAGACAAGGATGACACCCAGCACGGCAGCGATAATGGTGGTGGACATGTAGTATACCATGGCTCTTGTCCCTAGGCGGCCACTGGCTTTAGCATCCAGGCCTGACAAACCTGGGTAGAAAAGAAATCCCAAAGGATTATTTCTGTTATGTTCCTGCTTGGGGGCCCCCTCTGCGCATCTACCACCCTCTACTTCTAGTCATCAACTGCATTCGCAGCTAATTAAACTTCTGACTACCCAGACCTTTGATGGGTTATTGTTCTATTTGTCAACGTTATTTTTGAGGTTCTTGAGAACTTTGGAGAGTTAGTGATGATGAACTTCATTGGTCTGCAAACTACTGGTTCCCCACTTGTTCACTGATCTGCTGCAGTGGGCTAAAATAACATTGAACAGATTGAATTTTTAATTCTGAGGCTGTTTTTTTCCACTTCCACACTCCCTTCTTTGATAAAGGGATCATTATTAGGCCATGTTAGTCTTTCATGAGTTAATTAGTATTACTTAATGTCCTTACTTAGGAAAATAAAAGAGTTGCAGATCCAGGTCATAGTCCAAATGTCTTTTTAATATATTGCTAAGTAACTAAAATGGAGAGTCTGAGTAAGGATTCAGTATGGCCCATTAGTCTCTCTGAGGCCAAGCTCCAGTGCCCCTCACTTGCCAGCTCCAGGCAAGGATTGCAAAGCAGCAACCAGCTATGCCACATCATCTGTACCAAGGAAGGCTGGAGAAAACCCCAAACAAGTCACCAAAACTCCACTGGGGTTTTCACCAGTTGTTTCTTCATCTTGTTCACTTCCTGGTTTCAGTTCCTGCTTTTGCTAAAGAGGGGATCTGCCTTTCCTATTCTGGGGGACGGGGAGAGGAACAACTCATTGCTGTGAACTTCTATGAGTTAAGCTGACCTGCTTAACTCTGTGACCTGCTGCTCTCCACAACCTGCAGTGGCATTCTGGGTAATGAAAGCCAGGGCTCCTTACTGGATCTGTCTCCATACAATCTGTGAGTGGAGAATATTTAGTCTGGTTTGGAGAACAGCATTTTTAAGGTCAAAACACAGATTTGGTCAGTTGAGGGTTAAGTAAGACCCTACTGATCCCAGATATACTTGAACTGGAGGCCTGGTAGTTCTGATCACTAGGCCAATTGGTCAACCTGCTATGAGATCATGGAATAACCAACCAGTTAGCATCTCAGCCTGTTGGCATTCCTACGGCCCCACTCCTTCTTAAGGTGGCCAGTCCACAAGCACAACGTCTATCTGTCACCTTACTCACTGACGTAAAGGTACGGATGAAGGTTTGGCTTCCTATTCTTAACTCAGAGCTTGTCATGAAACTTATATCATATGATCTTGTAAGGAAGAAATCTGAGCCCATTAAAATAAAAAGGATTATCTCAAAAAATAATTTTTTAGCCTAATGTAACTAAGCATGTTGATACATATTAAGGTTCTTTGTTCTATAAAAAACCTAGAGGACTTTCCTAGCATTTCATTTATTTTTAATTGACATTTTCCCCTATAACGATAATTAATTAAGGCAGTGTACTTTTCTACTTATTACTTTTATTCATTTCTGAAGAAAAACGTAATTTCAAAATTTGAAAAACATGCTAAAAATTAAAATTACTAGAGGTGGGCACAGTGGTGTTTACCTATAATTCAAGTTACTCAGGAGACTGAGACAGAGATCAGTGTTTGTTCAAGGCCAACCAGAGCAACAGTTAACAAGATCTTATCTCTAAAACAAACTAGGTATGATAGCATATACCTGTGGTCCCACCTACTGGGGAGACAGAGGTAGGAGGACGGAAGTCCTGGACAATGTTATTATGAGACTCTATCAACAAAGACAAACTAAAAATATAAAAGGACCAGGATTGTAGCCCAATAGTAGAGTTTGCCTAGCAAGCAAAAAACCCTGAGTTCTGTAAAAGAGTTAATTAAAATTACTAGCGATGTCATCCCTTTTAACCTGTGTAATGCTTCCTTTTTTGTTGTTGTGTGGGAAAATAGACAGCAAACATGTGTGTGTGGGGGGGGGGAGTTGTTTGTAGTGGGGTTTGAACTGAGGGCTTCATGTTTACCAGGCAAGTACTTTCCCACTAAGCCATACCTCTAGCTTCTTTTTTACTGGTTATTTAAAAAATATTATCTATCTCTCTTCCTAAGATAGGGTCTGCATGTGGACTATGATCTTTCTATTGTAGATTTCACATCATAGCTGGGGTGACCGGCATGTGTCACTGAGTCCAGCATCCGTCTGTTGAAATGGCATCTCACAGAGTTTTCTGCCCCAGCTGTCCTGAAACTGAGATCCTCCAAATCTTAGCTCCTACATAGCTAAACTAACAAGCATATAGCATTATATCCAGCGATGAGTAACAAAAAGGTCTCACAAACTTTTCTGTCCAGGCTGACCTCGAACCATTCCCACTTTTAGCCTCCCAAGTAGCTAGAGATGAGCTATTGATGCCTGGCTGATGGCAAGTATTTTTTTTTAAAGTTAACGATTGTCATTTTAAAGAGAAGAAACCCAAAGCTCTGTAGCAAAATAGCATCCATGATCACATTCACTCACTCAACCAAACTGAGATGCTCTATTCTACCCAAGAGCTAGAGCTAGACTATGACTCATTCCAAATGGCACCAGGCAGGTGGTCTTACCTGTGATTAAACTGGAGATGATGAGAGGGAGGATGAGCATCTTTAGCATCCTCATGAGTATATCCCCTGGGAAGGCTATTAACATGACCACATCGGGGTGGATGGGAGCTGCCAAACGCAGGAGCCCTCCACATACTGCCCCCAGGATGACACCTATGCCACAAAGAAAAAGGAAGATCTGAATTTAGTTTTTGCTCTAAGCAAATGAAAAACTTTAGGTACTTAAGTCAGCAATCCTGACCTTTACCACACTTCTCCCTTAGATGATGGCACATGGCATGTAAAGCACTAGATACATGAAACAGAGCATGGGGGCTAGCAGGAGAGTCAAGGATTGCCTTCCCAAGGACTTATGAAATTGCAAGGGAGACTCAACCTCAATAATTTTGAAGTAATATAAGCTATTGATTTTTAGTAACAAACAAACAATGTTTCACGTCCCAGCCCAGGTCTGGCTGTATAGCTTGGCATCAGATTTATGTCTTCCTTCTTAACTCTAGGCCAGATTTTTGTGAGTTCTCTCCCATCCCTATTCTTTTTTCTTGGCTCCCTGCAATTTCACCCTCCAGAGTGAAGTCCTTGACTTCCAGGTCATTTTGTGTAATGGTTAGATTGATGATTTCATGGGAGCTCAAAAAGAGGCTCTAAAAAATCTCTAATTTGGGAGGAGCCAAGTAGCAGAGATGCCTCCAGGTACCTTTTACTTTATAGACTCACAGATCCTAGAAGAAAGATCTCAGCTCTCTGAAGCTGATGGGTGTCCAATACAAAGGACCACTGTGGAAGCCCACAAGGCAAGTGGTAGCAGCAATGGCAGTCAGAGGGCGGAGGTCATAGGCATATGTATGGGATATGGAGTTAATTCTAAAAAGGTGGAGGGAATGATGTGGCTGAACACCTGGTACATCGTTTGTCTAGTACAGATGAAGGTCATAACGGTCTAACTTGTTTAAGTTGCATGATAAGTGAGATCTGCTTACACGGAAGATAGACTGTGGAAAACCCAACCATGCTGTGGTTTCCTGCCACTGAATGAGCCAATCAGAATCAATGCCCAGTCCTGGCCCTCGTCTACTGGTATCTGAGATGATTGGAGCAAAGGAGAGGTAACAGAGTGCAGGGTGTGTGCGTGGGTGTGGGTGGTGATGGTGGGAGACTGAGTTGTCACTGCTTTTCTGTGTAGCCTTAGTGACAGTGCAAGAAGGAGGAAGAGAAGGGGTATGACTGTCATGACAAGAAACCCTGAGACTGAGACTGTATCAACACTCTACACAGAAGAACAACCACCAGGGGACACCTGAAACAGGGGGGTAAGACTTGGGAGCCAAGGCTACCTTGGCCCCAGGCATGGTGTCTACACTCCTCCACGCGGACCTCCTTCAGTCTCTGCCACTTGAGCCTCCGCACCACTTCCTCCTCGTCCAATCTCAATCAATGGTGTGTCTGGTGTAGGTTAGACCTCAGGAGCTCTTTGAGGATTTCCTGCCACAGCTGCCTTAAGGCGGATGCAGTTATTTCTTTAACTGTGACTCTGAACAACATGCTTTGGGGTCACCTTGCTAAGCTGCAGGTTCCAGGGCCTCTCTTAAGGTGATCCAAAGCACAGACCTGATATGAGAGCCCGGCCTGCATGCACACAAGCTCACAGGACATGGACATGGACATGAGAACCACTGGATCCTAGAGGAGAACGCATGGCTAGATTGGGTGAGGACAGATGATAGCACCAGGGCAGGGGGGCCTGGGATGACAGGGCCTCCGGCAGAGCACGCACTCCCCCTTCCCTGTTGGATCAGCTCTTCCCGAAGGCAGCAGAGCCGTGGGTCGGGCACCTACCAAACACCGTCAGCGAGAGAAGGAGGTTCTTCCCCAGTTTGTCGCATAGGCGCAGGCCCAGATGTCGGTGCTTGGGCTCATCTGAGCCGAGGAGGCTGTCGTGCATGCGCACTTCCACCTGCTTGGGCATATTGTTGGCACTAGGACGGAAACGAAGGTGGTGGTTAGAGCCAGTGAGCGCCTCCCTGTATACCTGCAGGGCCTCTGCCAGTCACAAGGGTGACTCACGGCCTGGTGAATCCCAGTTCATCTGTAAGCAGGACAGTAGAGCCACCCACTGCCAGGTGTCTTCATTCCCATTGTTCTGACCGTCCTAGTAAGGAAAGGAATGAGGCCAGAAGTGGCTCCCAAGAGTCACGTCCCACATCAACTCTAGGAAGGAAGTGTCCCTGACTGATTCTCTAGACAGCTGGCTAGGAAACTATAAGAAATAGAGATTCACACCCAGATATGCCTCCAAAACCTGGGCTCTGTTGTTCTTTAACAAGGAGACATTTACAGAAGAGTCACAGTCTGAGTTAGGTCCAGCTGAAAAAGGGCTCCAAAAAGTCACAGATGCTGATTACCCAAGTCGTCCCTGTCTTTAGCAAAAGATAGTTTATTCTGCTAAAAGAAAGACCAATCATGGAGGGGCACTGGTGGCTCACACCTGTAATCCTAGCTACTCAGGAGGCTGAGATCTGAGGATCATGGTTCAAAGCCAGCCAGGGCAGAAAAGTCTGTGAGACTCTAATCTCCAATAAACCACCAGAAAAACCAGAAGTGGCACTGTGGCCCAAGTGGTAAAGCCTTTGCCTTGAGCTGAAGTGCTCAGGGACAACACCCAGGCCCAGAGTTCAAGCCCCACGACTGACAAAAAAGAAAGAAAGGAAGAAAGGAAGAAAGGAAGAAAGAAAGAAAGAAAGAAAGAAAGAAAGAAAGAAAGAAAGAAAGAAAGAAAGAAAGAAAGAAAGAAAGTCCATTCTATTCTAGCTCTGCAAAGGTCACTGCATTATCAGGATTCTGATGGACTGTCCACAAGCTGATACTACCCAGGTTTATGGATGCAACTCAGCCCTTTTCTGGATCCTTCTACTCCCCCAGGTTAACCAAGCTACCTTCACAAGAGAGCGCTTGCCAGAAGTGAAGAAGTGAAGATACTTCTTCTCCAGCTTTGTCATTTCCCCAGCAGGCAAGATTCCACAACTAAGCTTAGGCAATGACAGAGGGTGGCCAGAAATTTGACTTCCACAAATGGAGGGCTGCTGTGTCACTCTCATTTACAATCATCATCATTTGACAAAGGAAAAATATACCTTGAGCAACTAACAGACCACTGTCACTGAATGGATGACACGGCGTCTTCCATGACACTGAGTAGAGCAAGTCTTCCTCTAGAGACAATATCTTAACTGCAGCTCTGTGGTTAGTAATCATAGGTTACAATGGGAAGTGAGGGCTTTAGGGTGAGAGAATGGACTGACTGGCATTTGCCAACTCTGTGACATAGAAAAAACAGCCTGATGTCCACTTCATGAAAATTAAACAAAAGCATGCTAGCATAGTACTTGGGGTGTCATGTCCCTCTTTAGGGGACATGACAAAGAGACAACACTTCCCAAGTTCTTGGTAAGGAGGTCATCAATCCAGGAGATCCATACAAGTCACCAAGAAACATAGCTTCCAGTCTGAGAGGTAAGACTGAGGTCTCAAATGCAATGCCTTACATTTTCATAGCAGGCTCCTCAATATTCTTGCTACCAAAATGTGTTTAGATTGGGACTGATGTTGCATGGTTGGGTAAAATACTTAGATAAAGATATTAATCAAAATGTAAGCTTCTTAGTGTCTCCTTAATGCCCAAAGTTTCCCCTTTTCTAGATAATCTTTGGGGCACCAGTGTCTGACTTCCTGGCATTTATTGTCAGGGACAATTGCTCAGACCACTTAAAGAAGAAGACAGGGCTTGGTTAGCTGCTCCCAGCCTGTATACAATGGCCTTGAGGATGAGTGAGCGCCAAACAGCACTTCCTGTTACTAAGTGATACAGACAGAAAGCATCCTTTTTATAGCATATCAGGAGAAAACAATCAAAATGATCTTTTTAGCATGGAGTTACCATATTTCTATGTTTACCCTGGGATCTTTTCCATTTTTTAACATTTCTGAAACCATACTGTAATAAGAAACTCTAAACCAGGAAACGGCCAAAAAAATAGAGGTAGTATGTGTTCTGAAATGCTGAACGTATTTTTTTAGTCAGCCATTGGCAAAACTCTCCCATCTCCTTGAGATTGTTAATCTACTTGCCTTCTGCCTCATTTGCATCCCTCCTGCCATTGAAATAAGACTCCCTGGGCACATGGTTTGTATTAAAATGAGACTTGTAAGAATTTAAAAGCAAACATTCTGGCAAGAGTCATATGATGTAATGAAAGCATCAGGCATCAAAACAGCCACGTTAAAGTAAAAACACACAGATATTAGGTTTGCATACACAGCCAATATTGAGATGTGGCTGAATGCCTGTTATACACATTTCTTAGCTGTACAAAGTTGCTGCTTGCTTAATGGTTTGCATTTTAGACTGTGACAAAACGTCTCTGAAGCCCTGAATCAAAACAACCACATCAAAGTGGCTGCATGAAAATGTCATGAGCCCTCAAGTATTTATAGAGAGAATCCCTACCACTTGCCCCCTTGGAATTAAACAGATACTCCTCACTTCGAGAAATAAAACAACAACAAAAAAAAAAAACAGTTCCTGGCACATACACAGAGAAAACAAATCTCTCTGTAGATTCCAGCATTAGCTTATAGTCAAGGACACAGGGAATACTCCCAAACTCACTGTAAAAAATTACTGCATGTCCAAGAATCCAAGGAGAGTCTAGAATAGGAAATACAACATAATATAACATAATATAGAGCTGCCTCAGAAACTACATGCATACTTTATAGACTATCTTCACAAAAGCAGATATATGAAAGCTTCAGGCATTAAAACAGACATGCCAAAGTAAAAACACACAAATACTAGGTACACGTACACACCTCACTCTGATCTGTGGCTGGACACCTGTTGCATGCATTGTGTGTATGTGTGTGTGTGTGTGTGTGTGTGTGTGTGTGTGTGTGCATGTGGTAAGTGTGCCAGCACTGGAATTTGAACTCAGGGCCTGAGTACTGTCCCTTAATTTTTTCACTCAAGGTTGATGCTCTCTACCACTTGAGCAACATATCGATTTTCAGCTTTTTGGGTGGTTAATTGGAAATAAGAGTCTCTCAGAATTTCTTGTCCAGGCTGGCTTCAATCCTTGATTCTCAGATCTCAGCCTCCTGAGCAGCAAGGATTACAGGTAAGGGACACTAGTGCCCAGCTGTGGCATACATTTCTTAGTGGATGAAGATGATACATGCCTAATGATTTGCTTTGTAGGCCATGACAAAACACCCCTGAAGCCCTGAATGTGTAAGTTCTAAATACACTCACACACAGCTTAGTAAGTGCTAGTGACTGAACTGGGTGACTGCCACCCCTTGTAAGGAGCGATTCCTATTTGTTGACCATGGTTAGACATATTACTTAGTAATGATAAGTACAGTATTTGCTGTCAAGAAGTATGTGCTAAGAAAGGGAACTAAATGTACATTGTACTATCATTGTCTGCTTATGTATGAGTTGTGATAAAGCTCTGAATGAGACACTAAGGGAAATCACTAGACTCAAACCTAACCCTGATTTGGGCAGGTGGAAGGGGGATTCAGGGAGGGTCTTCAGGAGAGGATAATTTATAACTGGGACCTTAAAAGATGGATTTAATTGTCTACACCCTCAACCAGTCTATGAGCCCTGAAGAAAAGGGCTGTGATAGTTTTTGTTTGAGTTGTTGTTGTTGTTGTTTTGCAATGTTAGGATTTGAATTCAGAGCCTAGCACTTAGCTTGCTGCTGAGTTTACACAAAAAGCCCGGCTGGACTCATGTTCAAGAACAGCTTCAAAAAGCAGCTTTTTGCTGCTTCATTGGAGTCTCATGAACTTTTCTGCCTGGGCTGGCTTGTGATCATCCATTTGAGTCACTGGGATTACAGGTATAAGCCACTGGCACCCAAGAGGACTGTGGTCTTAAATACCTAGCACCAAATACTTGGTAAATGCTTATTAAAAAGAAACTAAGTATTGAAAGGCAGCCTTAAAGGGCCCACTGTCTTTTAGCAATAAGGCCTTTCTGCAGATACAACAGAAGTATACTAATCCCGCAAACTCTCCCCATTCTTGGGCTCATCCTACACATTTCTACTGAGCACATATATTACAGGCTCTACCCTGGAATAGGCGCTAAAGAAAGTGCTACAAAACTAAAAAATAAATAAGTAAACAAAATTAAAAAGTAAATAAAATAAGTGCCACCACCACCACAACAAAGCCAAGTCCTCATTGTCATAGAGAGAATCATATGATGAGAGACCGCACAAGTGGATACATACAACGATTGCAAATGACAACACCTGCTAAGAGCAGGGTGATGGAGACAGGAGCAGCCGATGGGGAAGTGGTGCAACACTCCATCGGATGTCTGAGGAATATAAAGCTGAGCAGTATCTGCAAATGAATTATGCAGTCAGTCTGCAGCTTAGCAGGCACACTGAATATACTCAATATAGAAATCTGTACATCCCCCTAGAGCCTACAGCCACTCTAGATGCCATCCCTGGTCTACAGGTTGGGTTCTGATTTAACATAGCAAGTAATGCTGAGCCTAACACCATCATGAACATGACAGAGTTCATGACTGTCCCTGATCCCAGAAAGACACATGGGTATCAGAGGAAGATGAACTGGACAGATGTAAGACCTGAAGACTCAGAAGTCCAGGAGTTTGCTTTCTGGGCAAGAACAGAAAAGTCTAAGACATGGTCTAGACAGGACCATTATTAGATCAACACAATGACTCATGGGGCATACTAAACCTTCATGAATGCTTACTTCCTAAATCCTTATGGCTGTACAAACAGAACAAAGCAATAAAGAATTTGATGGGCTGCTCAGAGCTTGAGAACACCATTTTCCCAGAGCAAAATAATCACTGACATTGTTAGTTACCTCATTTATTTCTTGAGTACATCCCAAATAAAGAGTGAGCCATGACATTTCTGAATGCCAAGGGGACCATTGGCAATAGACCCCATTGCCCAACAGACCGAGGCCATGGGATGGGCCCACTGTTGGGATCATTTCGAACCTTGACAATGAGCCCATCATTTCCTTCAGCCTCAGCTTCTTTACTGAATTATTTAAAAGCTGTTCATTCTGCAATTGTTGTCTAGTCCTTTCTCACACAAGTCCACATGAGTGCTGTTTCAATGGCATACTCAGCTTATTGTGTGAATCGAGCTCTGCCACTCTGAGAGGACGCTTAATGGGGCTGGTGCTCAGCGCTCGGCTACTCGCAGAACCTGCTTTTCATTAGCACTCGATTTGCCTCGCTCTGCCAACAGCCTCTAATAACAGGCTCATTAGACGTGGTGTTGGACTCAGATTTCCTGCAGCGCACGCTCCTATGTCACCTCATCTGGCATCAATTGCTTTTTCCTCCTTCACTGGCTCAATGAGGTGGCAACAGAACATCCCTCCGGGGAGCCGGAAAGCAACCAGAGCTTTTGTCTGGGGGAAGTGAGGTCTGCATTGGGCATTACTCCTCTGCCCCCTCACTGACCAATACTGCCTCCCTCCACCCCCGTCCCAGCCTTCAGGACCTGAGGAGACAGAGGAGAACACCAATGTCCCTCTTAAAGGTCAGGAGATTTTCCTCTCAGACAGTCACTGTATTTGGCTAAGAATGTCAGAAATCCTGGTGGTGTCAGCTCTGAATACTGAGCACCATGTGGTAGTGATTGCAGTTCAGAATCTCCCACAGCCAGGATTTCTCCAGTTCCCTGAAGAACACTCCGTCCTTGTAGTAAAAGGCCCTGAACCCTAAGGCAACCTGGTGTTCCCAACAGTCTACGTCCTTGCTATAAAGCCCTGGTTTCATGAACAAGAAGTCAATCTCTTGTTGGTGGTTTCTGCAGCCTCACAGATCAAGAGTGTAAAACCTAGAGACTCACAGGATCCAAAGCCTCCCTCAGTCTCCTCTGCCCACATGCAGTCACTGTGTCCCCTCACTAAGCACAGAAGCACTTTATGGAAAGGTCCCACTGTGGGTGACTCCAAACTTCACAAAGAAGACATCTCTTCTAGACTCCTTCCTGAGCATCAGAGGCTCTGGCTGAAAAAGAAGAGTTTATAGCTATTTCAAATCATGTGGGATGTAGCAGGAGGTTTAGGTTAAAACTAGTGGTATCAGAGATGGTATGAAGATAAAATTGAGGTAAATTATATGTCCATGATCACAGAGAGAAGGGGTTGGGTGCTATAAAATGGGAGGGATATACTCTTAATATAAGAACTCAGGGACTCCCATTTTCATTGGACTTTTCACTCAAGGCTGGCACTCTACCTACCACTTGAGCCACACTTCCAATTTGGGCTTTTTTTCCTCTGTTAATTGGAGATACAAGTCTAAGGGGACTTTTATGCCTAGGATGGCTTTGAAATGTAATTCTCAGATTTTAGCCTTGTGAGTAGCTAGGACTCTAGGCCCGAGCCACTAGCCCCCAGCTTACCAACAGGATTTTAAATATTGATTTGGGCCCATTTTTATCTTTTAGTTTCTAGGCTCTGTAAAATGAGTGAGTTAGCACAATAATTCTTTAGTGTCCTAAATACTTCAATTCTTTCATTCTTTAAGTTGAAAAGGTATTACAACATGTCCACAGATGTAGCTTCCATTCTAGTTACCCAGGATGGAATAAGATTTGAGTTTACCATAAGACAGATAATTTCACTGACCATGAGAGGACAGCCCAGTGGCTACAGTACTTCCCTCACAGTGAAAGGCAGAGGGGTGACTTAAGACATTAAACCATCTGAGAATGACAACAATTTCCTCATGCTTGTGCCTCAGTTTTACCTTTTCCATCTCATGTTTTTCCTGGTATCAGTGAAGTCTCAATTGGGGTCAAATTCACTTTATAATTCAGATTGAGCATCTTCTTCACTCTCCATCACTCTTTACACATTTTTTAGTCTAGATTTCTAAGATGACAATGCAGAGGAAGATAGGCAATCAGCCATCTACCCAACTCATCACTAAATTATGGACAGAAATCCAACATCAATGACTGTGGAGTTGGAGAGGTGAACCTCACAGAGACATTTGTGACAAGGAATCGAGGAGAAAGGCTCTTTGCTCACCTCACTTTCTCGCTAAGAGGCCCAAACCAGCTAATGATATGGATGACAAAAGATGAGGCTGAGCCTCAATTCCTTCACACAGGGTCAGGAAGCAGTAGACAACATTCTGAATGGATATATAGCACAGTATGTGTTTTGTGCAAACACAGAGGTTAAAACGTAAGCCCTGATTAGCAGCCTGTAGGATAAAACTTGGAAGAATGTAATTACAATTACATAACTACACCATGGGATTCTTGGTTCAAAATTCCCTTCCCAGCTGTGACTGGAATAAGAGATTTAATCTCTTGGACAATAACATCCAACTTTCTGGGTCATTACAGAACTTCTGTGATGCAATAGTCAGGACCCCCCTCCAACCCCCCCCTCCGCCCCCAACAGAGTAGCTGAGATTTAGTAGACACTCGTTTTTAGTGTCTTTTCTTTCACTTAAATAGATAAAAGGACACAAAAATAATCTTTAAGGCAGTTATATTTGAGTTCTAGTAGCCCACTTTGGCAATGAGATGGTGCTTGTGATTTTTACCAACAGTAACTTCTAGAAGAGGCAGTGAACTAAAAAGTACCCACTGTCATCAGCATTCCCACATGGTAGAATGATGGGACAACCTCTCAAAGAAAATAATCTTCATCATTAAAATCTCTGGACTTTTAGGCAGTGCTCCTCAGGACAGACACTAAGACACTTACCCATTTCTATCTAGACTCACCACCCCAAACAGAAATAAGGCACTAAAGAACAGTGAGTCTCTAGGGCTTGCTAAGGGATTGGGCGGGGTGTTTGATCATCTCAAAATAGGAATCGCTCCTAAAAACAAAGATGATGGCATGGCCCAAGAACACACTGGCCTGCCCAGTCCCCAAAGGCATGTCACGTCTGAAGAAATTACTGTCTGCCTCTGGTTTACGGAACAACATGAAACAAGCATTGGAAAACTCTACACACCCCCAATAAACTGGGGAGACTCATGTGGCATGCACTTGGATTTTTAAGCCATAGGGAACATGGCCCCATTTCAAGATAAATAAGGCAGTGTTCCTCTGGGTGAGTGTCCTGCACATCCAGCGTTCCTGGACTAACTTCTACTTTTCCTTCAAAACTTATGCAGTACTACCCTCCATATGCTTGCATGGACTCCCAAGTTCTCCTATTAGTTGTTTTCTCTGCAGATTACCCCATCATCTGTTCTCAAGACACCATACAATTTGCTCATCTGTCTTCTCCACTAGGAAGTAAAACTCTTTGGGACAATACCAAGTCTTACTTAATGCGTATCTTTTTCCACACCTACCATCATACCTGTCACATAGTAGATGGTCAATTATTGATTGTTGAATGAGTAGGTGATTAGATATTTCAAAGAATATATTCTAGTTATAAGTTCAGAGTGACTGGGTTATTTTTAATTGGCATGGGTTAGCTTTATAAGGAAGTTGCATCGAGACATATCCATTTGTGCATATGCTATATCTTGATTGGACTCACCCCCTCCATCACTCTCCTTTATCGTTCCCTCCCCTCCTCAAACCAATCTCAACATGCTTTCTTGTTCCATTTTCACATTGTACATCAAGTATTTTGACCCTATTCAGACTCTTTCACCCTTTGATTCATGCCTCCCAAGTACCCACAGCCCATACAAGACATGCTTCACCGTTCTACTACTCATTTCTACAGTGCATGCTAATTGGATCCAAGGAGCTTCACCATGGTATCACACACATGACATTCAGTTTAAGGGACAGTGGTCCAGAAGCCTAATGAATCTAAGAAAGGGAGATGAAAGTAAAGAGAGCAGAAATAGTGAGTGGGGCGGTCCCATCCTATAAAGAACAGGAAGCATTCACATTAGAAAAACCAGCAGGTGTGAGGATGTAAACTTGTAATCCTAACACTTAGAAGGCGGAGGCAAGAGGATCAAGGGTCTACACCAGCCCTGGCTACATAGTGAAAGCCTGAAGTCAGAAAGATGAGAGAAGGGGGAATGGGGAGAAAATGGAGGGTTAAAGAGAGGAGAAAGGATAGGGGAGGGGAGAGAAAAGAGGTTGGCATTACAAGTGGCCTGGTCCTTCTCTGCAGGCAAAGTTTGTCTAGTTGTCTTGTTCAAGATAAGTTGCTACAGCAACAGCAGGAAATCAAAGTGGACCTGATGCCAAGTGTCTTCTATATTATCTCCTTTAACATTTACAACAAGAATGAGGAAGTAAGATGGTAGACACTAAGAATTTCCTGTCATTGGCTCCTTCTAGAAATCCATTCAGAGGGGCTATATGCCTGCCAAATACTGGTTTCTCCACCCTGCTTACTAAGATGCTGACTGATACCTTCTAAGTCTTCTTCCTTGCTTCCTCTTGCTTTCAGGAAGCCCTTGAACAAACAGAAAAAAAAGCGGGATTTTTCTCTTTTTGGCCAATAACCTGCTTAAAAGACTAGGTTGATGCTTCTAAGGGACTTCTATCACCCAGGAAGCATTTCAAAGCCTCCCAGAGGATTTGACCTTTTATTATTTTCCTATTATAGTTCCTTCTAATGAGCCATTAAATTTGTGGCTATTGATTACTCACTAAATATTGAGTCCCTGCTCATTCCACCAGTCAACCCAGCTTAATACTTTCCACCTAGGTCTTAGCTAGTTTGATATATTGATAAACCAAACCATTCAATCACCACTGAGAGAGATGTCTCACTTGGAGACCCCTTCTGAAGAGCTTGGTATGTGTTTCTCCCTCTTGGTAGTGTGTGAAAACAGATTAGTTCACAGCACTCTGCACTGATGTGCACAGTCTACAGTGGTACCCTTCCTCCCACATTATCCGTTCCCTCCCCCCACTTCTCATAGACAGATGCAGTTCATGGTGTTTGGGAAGGATGTTACTTCTCATATTAGAACTGGAATCTCAATGAGCTCTTCAATGGCTTACTTTGAATAATGCTGTCCTGGCCCAGTAATCTATAATTCATACTCTATGATCTTATATTGCTCTGTTCATCCCATCCATAGAATTTGGTTAAAATGCTTGCCCAATAGACTATAGACTCCACCAAAAGGAGTACAGTGTATCTACTTTAAGCCCAAGGCAGTCACCCTTGGAACCACACCAAGGGACCCCTGAGGATCCCAAATTCTGAGCATACAGGAATCCATTAGATAAGATGCCATATGTGCATGATAATCTATGAGCATCCTGCTGCTCATTTAAATCACCTCTAGATCATGGATAATACCTAGTTCAATGTAAATATGAGGTAAATAGTTATGGTACATTATTTTTAGTAATAAGGACAGGGAAAAACATCTGTACAGGTTCAGCAAGCGACAGTTTTTAGTTTTAAATATTTTTTAAATCTGTCTTTGGTTGAAATCATGTGTATGGAGTCCCAGCATATGGGAAGCATGCTATACAAAGAGTGCATTTAAGAATTTTTAGAGGGACTAATGATTTGGAAGTAGCAATGGCCTCCACAGCTGTGGTATCTGGGAGGCAACTCTGGTGGCAAAGGGAAGGAACAGTCTATGCTCAGGGGGTAGGAGAATCCTCCCAGAATCCTCTGACTTCCAAGGAACTTGAGTAAAGCATGGGAAAGGAAGCAGGAAACTCCTTAGTTTGGAAGTCCACCAGAAGCTCAATTAACATCTTGAGACCTCATCAAAGGCAGCTAGGGCTGATAATTCCCACAAGTTGTCATGACTTGACTTTTTATGCACTTTATGAAATCATTCCAACAGAACCACTTCTCAACAGCCCCTGGAAAGAGTAATGATGATGGGCTGGCTGTTGCCTCATCAACACCACTTAACTCCTGAGCAATTGGGGTGAATCCATTCCCACCCTGACACACACACACACACACACACACACACACACACACACACACACACTGCCTTGGAAGCAAGGCTTGAAAAATCTCAGATTTATTGCTGAGCACAGCTTCTTGAATCCCTGAATCAGGGAGTTATCTGGTGGGATCAATCCTAACCTACAATATCAAAGCCCTGACTTTGTGTCATGATGGCATGTTCAATGCCAGATATCTAATGCATATTCAGTAAAAAAAAAAAAAGATAGCTTGAATTAAATGCTAGGTAAAAATACAGGAATGGGTTCGATAAGATCAGTGTTTCTTGAAAGATCCCTCGGCTGTGAGCAAACACAGCTTTTCTGTCATGGCCAATCTCTCACCTTCTTCCTCCTCCCACCCTGCCTTCCCCTTTCTTTCTCTCCCCCTGTATTCCTGGGACTGCATTCGGCACACACTCAGCCTATTGTTCCTCACATGAGAACAAATTCAACTCCACAGTCTGTTACTGAGAAATGATAGTCATGGACAATAAATGTACTTCATGGAAGGAAAGGGAAGAGGTTATGGCACACAATACCCAGATAACATGTGATAAAATTTTAAGCATTTTTACTGGTTGTCCCTATACTTCCTTAGCCCACTGGGCTAAGCACAGACGTCATGGATTGTCCAATAGCTGCCCAGCTGTTATTTCCTAAACATGATCCCCGGAGTGGGTTGCACCCCTCCTACCCCACACAGCTCACCAAGTGCTCCTTCACCAAAGTGACTTCTTTCTTAACTACTAAGAAAATGTAACTTTTTCCTGCACTACAACAACAGAATTTATTCACTCTTGTCTTTATTTCTAGGATTAATAAGCGGTCATTCTAACAAGGTTAATGATAAAGAATTTAAAGAATTGGACGTTAATTCTAAGACCTTTTAAGCTACTATGCTAAGTTCCAGGAAATTGTTAATCATTTATGCTTTTCTTAACAGAACATCTATCTTTTCTTTTCCCAAGTTTGTTATTGAAAAGAACTAAAAAAAAGTCTTGTCTATTTTCCTGTCATAGTAAACAGAGCTTAAAGAACATAATAAAACAAGCAAGTCTTTCTTTTATGTGGTGGACACTCTTATAAGAAATTTTACATATACCTAGATAGTTTATGTATACCATTGAGGGGAAATAGTCAGGCCTCCCCCTCAACTTCTTTCCTTCTGACCCAATTCTCCCATTCAGGGACTGTTTGAGTGTTTATAAACTCAAAAGTATCCTAGGGCAGTGGCTGTTGGTAGTAGTTTTAAATTTTGATTTGTTTAACAACTTTGAAAAGCTAGGCAATAACAGATTTGATCCTTCTCTTAAAGTACAGAAAATAGAACTAGCCTGGAACCTAGGTTTTCCCAATAGCAACTATCAGCCAGAATTTATAAGTGGCTGTTCTTAGACTGTCCTTTGGATTTTTAATCTAAATCCATTGCTCCTTTATACCAGTGTCAAGTATAATTATCATTTATCATCACATTTCCATTGCTGCTTTTTTTTTCTGAAAGAAATGTTAAGAGGATGATAAATGATCTGATTTCATGTGTATTCCAGCCTGGCTTCTATTAAGCTAGCAGTTCCTAACCCTGTTGAGTCCCATTATTATATTGAGGGGAGCTTTCTCTATAAATAAAATCCCCAAACAAAGAATGAATATTTACTCAACAAACTACTAAACAGGTGTGAGGTGGATTTAACAGAGTGATTCATGTTGTTGCCACTAATACGTCACATAATTTACCTATTGGAGCAGTATCCCTAGGGGTAAGTGTGAAAACAGAAGCGTAGAACCTGTGATCTTGTCTTCCTATGAGTAGGCAGAGTAATCAATGACTGACTAGCAGAATACTAAGGATGAAGTAAGTTGTATTACCTTCTCTGCATGTTTCATTATCAATGCCCCTCTCCTGGATTAGAAGATTAGAATAATGACTCAACATGTGCTGAAAAAACTAAGACATACCTTCAGTCTTTTCTTTATGAGTGGGGACTTGCAGGGCGAGGAAGAGGGTATAGATTGGTAGATTAAACTCACAGCCATAAAATTTGACTAGATAACAGTATTTGATAGCATCTCTTCAGACAGATGTTTTGTACCTTGTAAGAAAGAGCATTAGTCACTTTACAGAAGAAGAAGCAAAGGTAAGTTGTTTGCTTCTTGTAGACTCGAGAATTACAATCTGGTCTGTCTTCCTCCAAATCTAATGTGTTTTCGCTACATATGGCATTTTCAAGTTGAGAATAAAATTCCTAGATGTTGCTTTAGGTACTGGGTCACAGATCTGACCTCCATTAACTCCAGATAACTATTTTATGTGTGTCTGTGTATGTGCATAGAAACTGTTCTACGGTATATTTTATTTTGCCACTCCGAAGCAAACTTCTTTCCCATTCTCCAATCTCATTAACACCTCCAACCTCAACCTCACAGATATGAGTTAATTTTTCTCAAATATTCAGAAATTTTCATTATGAAAGCAACCAAGATATTAAGCATACAAGTGGCCTTGATCCCAGTGCTTTCAAACTCCAGCCATAGCAAAGGCAATTGCACAAGGAAAGATGGCAAGATGAAATCACTAGGAATGAATTAGCCACGGGGAGCTCAGGGTGCCCCGGCCTAGAATCACTCTCCACCCTGAACCTCAGACTGCACTGATGATCCCAACCCAGGGTATGCTATTTAGCTTAACAATGGGTGAAGGAAGGGTCTGAAATAGTTTTTACTTGGTATTTTTCTCTAAATGTTACCATTCTTTGAGGAAAGGAAGATCGCCTGTTATAAGTTAGTATCAGAATCCCAACTACAATGAAAAGCAAAATCTTGCAGACCTTCCACAAAGAAGATTCCGAATATAAGGTCTCCTTTTTTTTCTTCATGCACTTTTATTGTTATTAGAAAGATGATATATAGAGGGGTTACATTTACATAAGTCAGAAAAGGAATATATTTCTTTTGGGACAATGTCACTCCATCCTTCATTCTCTTCCAATTTATTTCCTCCTTTCCCCACTCACAAGTTGTATACTTCTTTTTCAACACAGTATCTAGTGAGTACCACTGCTGCATTTTCCCACCCCTGGTCCCATGATTTCCGTACCCTCCTTCCCCCTCCCAAAGGCAACTAAATGAACAAATGAGACAAAAAGAAAAGGAAAGCAAAACAGCAACAAAGAAAAAAATTCTTGTTATAATTTCCTGGATTTTTCATTTCAATAAATATTATTTTATATGATCAGATGCACATAGGTATTGTGTCAGTATAAGGTTTCTTAATATTCTGAAGAGGACCCAGATACATCAATTCATCTGAAGATTATGTGTTCTGTATATGTGTGTATGTGCGCTGGTCAGGGGCTTCAACTCAGGGCCTGGTGCTGATCCTGAGCATTTTGTTCTCAAGGCTGGCACTCTACCACTTGAGCCACAGCTCTACCTCTAGATTTCTGGTGGTTAATTGGAGATATGAGTCTCATGGACTTTCCTACCCAAACTGGCTTCAAACAGCATGATTATATCTCAGCGTCTTGTATGGCCACTGGTGCTCCACAAGATTATACTCTTATTTAAGTCTATTTTAACTGAAATAAAACACATTAAAACTATATCTATTAAAAAGGCACCATGTCATATTTTAGTACATAAGTACATTGTTCAATGCTTATATCAACTTAAATATATTTATCTCCTCAAGTATTTATCAGTTTTTCTATGGCAAAATCTTTTCTTTTGGCTTTTATCAATATTCAGAGCATTACCAGTCTATCTTTTGAATATTTGCTCTTCTACCAAGTTGTCTTGGTTAAACAGCACAGAGTATATGGCCTCTAGAATATGCCATTTTCTTTGCTTGATTCTTAAAACAACAACTCTATGGATAGGTGATCCAGGAGTAGGTAACTTACTCATGTTATCCATAATTTATGAACCAGGAATGTAAAAGGGCTAAAATGCTAGGATCTCCTAGCATACTGCAGAACCTCAGAGCTAACACTATATCTAACAAACCCCTAAAACCTTAGTTTTAGACTTTATCCTCAAGTAACAGGGCATCCATTTCAAACACTGTGCTTTGGTCTTACAGTTCAACTGCCCATTATTTTGACAGTAGTTCCAAGTCATGACCCCCAGAAACTTAAAATATTTACAGAAGAAGTTTGATAACGCTTGGCTTACCAAGGTATACACAATCTCCACTTTTCTATTTTGTTTGCTGAGATTTACATAGCACTCAAAACCAGAAGGCTTTATGGCTTGGGCTTGATTGATGGATGTCTTTTTTTTTTTGATGGATGTCTTTCTTAATGTTGATTTATCTACATGGCTTTGAGTGATGACAGTTAGGGATGAATTGAGAAAAAGAAAAAATAAGAGCTAAAAAGGTTCAGGTCTCAAGTATTCCCTTTTGTATCCTCTGGTTAACTGAAACCCAGGAAAGGTTTTTCCAGACTTGTGAAGAATTTGTTGAGTGGGTTCTACCCAAAGTGGGAAGGTGTCCACAGGCATTTCTCTATCCATGGTGATGGCGTATGGAGGGGAATCCTCACCTCAGCAAGAAGCCTAACTGAAGACTAGCTGGTTAGATAGCTGCCAGCTAAGTCAGAAGAAAGAGTGGCAAAGAGGATAGTCAGCTAGACAATGAGTAAGTATTCATTCCAGCCTTTGTTTTCAAATAGTAGTGAGTGGTAGAAGAGAAACATTGGAGTCCTCTCAGCAGTAGGGAGTTTTCATGAATCTTGGAACAAACACCTGCTGGTTGCAAAACTAGTCTTTCTACTACCTCAAGAATACATCAGGAATCTTACCAATCCTATCACCACATGAGCCTATTTGCACCCAAACATCCATGAATATTTATCTAGCTGTACCTCTGTGCTCACACGTGCTACATATAAGATGGAGTAAGACATCTGGTAGGTAGTCTTTCAAGACCGCTAGAAAGAAGAGATGAGATCCAAGACTGCTCCCAATTTGCTGTATGCATGGGTGGAAGGGCCGTCTTTGATCTGACCATAGGGGGCATCTATAACATAAGGTATCTGCATTACACTTCTCTGGAATACCTTGCATTCCTACGTGCCATGTGGACAGGACAGTCCTCCAGCCGCATCAACTCAACTTTCAACTACCTTGCTGCCATGTGATTCATAATTCATTCTAACTCATTATTCAATTAGTGTTGCTGTAATTACCATCAGTGTTATCATTATTACTCTCCTCGCTGATAGCAAAAATAACTATAATTAATCATGAAAATTTTGTATGTATCAGATCTTACTGATTGAAGTCTCTGAAATAGGTGGGACGAAAATAAATCTGACCACAGATCAGTAAACTACAAGCATGGACCAACCAAATCCAGCCCATAGCCTGTTTCCATAAACAAGATTTTTATAGAACACAGCCAAGCCTATTATTTACCTTTTGCTTATGGTTGTTTTTTCATTCTAAGAGCAGAAGTGAGGAGAATTAATAATAGAAGCCTGAAAAGATTTGTTACGTGACCCTTCCCAAAAGAAGAAAAATAAAACTTGAGTCCTTCATTTAGAACCCACATAGCAAAGCTGTTGCTTTTGCCCACCTATTGTCGGCTTATTCCTCCTGCTTCTAGGCTCTTTTCTTCCTCTCCTCAACTCCAGTCCCTGTGGTTTGGGAGGAACCAATCTACTCATTTAAACCAGCATATTGCTCTCCATGACCTCAAAGCTTCATGAGTGAGTACTTAGGCCAAGTAGATCCAGTGATATTTGATCCTAAAACTTCTACTATTTTAGAAAAAAGAAGTGATTCTCTTTGGCTGAAGTTTCTGTGCTTCTAGAATGCAAGCCCAGAGTTTCCAGGAGCCTGCGTGGAAATTACCTGGCTATATTTGAAAACAAAAGAAAGAGAGTAAGTCCAGATGTTAAGGTTTTAGCTGCTGGATCCAATCATACTTGAGGTTACCTCTAATAATCTAATATAGTCTCTTCAACTAATAAGTAGTCTCTTCTTCCTTCAAGTTAGAATAGTTTAGCCAAACAATCCTGGAGATAATCATAATCATTTACCCCAGTAAGGTTTTCTTACCCAAAGTCACACAGCTAGTGAGTGGCAAAGGCCAGAGCCCAAGTCACTAGAAGAAAGAACCTGCATCTAGAACTCTCCAGAACACCTGGGTAGGATCAGGAACAGAACCAACAAGGTTTTTTCCTGCTTTTGAAGAGGAAGCCTTTTAACTCACAACACTACTCTCTGGAGGATGGTTCTGTGGGGGATAATCCTGTTTTCTACTTGAAACTGTCACATGACAAGGCTCAGGAGAACCCTACCTTCTCAGGAGGTGATATGGGATAGTTATAATAAAGAGAGGTATCAGACATTGTTTTGCTCTTCATTTATGCCATTTAACTGGTAAAATATTTTGCTGGGAAGGGAGCTGACTCCCTTCTGTGGGAGTATCTGACCATCCAGTAACATGTAATCAAGCAGTCTCAATGTGAAGGTCAAGGTTATAGGCTGAGACCCTTCAGTGACAAGGAATGAGTTAGGGCAGATTTAATTGTACACAAGGTTCATGACATCATGCCTAACTGGTGTCATCTATGCAAAGGACATCTTATATTTCTGGATTCTGGACTATATATATATATATATATATATATATAATATGATATGATATATCAATATTGATGTTGATTTATATATTATATATTGATATTACATATAACATATATGTATATATATATATATATATATATATTTATATATTGTATCCTTCACAGATCTAGGTCTCAGATGGGCATCCTGGAAACTCACAAGATCAACAACAACAATGACAAAAATCGTAGTGTGCTGGTCCCAACACATGAAACCAACATAAAAGAATAAATTCCACATTGTTGGATTATTTTAAGCACAAGAGTGAAACTTAACCTGGATGGATTAAAAAGAAATAGATGGTAAATCAGCAAAATATTCACATTTATTGTGTATGCAAAGATTACAGGTAATGGTGTGGCCTCTAGGTAGAATGGGATAAATAGTATGTGAATGAGGAGGAGAGTGACTCACTGGTGATTGCTACCTTATTAACACATACACTTATTGCAATATCAGGACTGAAAATAAGAGGAATTACTAAAACATATACCCAATGGCCTACCCTTTCGGGGACTTAAGCATCTCTCAATGACCCTAAAATCAGAGGCTCATTTTTCTTCAGGCTCTTCTAATTAGCTTTTTCCTTTGCAAAATGTTAATATGCACCATTGCAGAGGCTCACATTGACATGAGCTCTCTGATCCCATGTCACATCCCTGGGCAAAGAGAAGATACAAGGACACAGCTTGTGCCAGACACATGCAGACATGGGTTACATGGGACCTGTTCCTTCAGGGAATGCCCTGGCTTATTGCCAAGCCAGAAGAAAAGAGAAAGCAGAGGCATAAAGAAGTACCAAAGTCCAACCACAACCCCTCTAGGTCACCTGGGCAGAACCCAGCCAGGACAGATCATCCTTGGCATAGAGATCAAAGAGCTGGCTACCAACTGGCCACCATTTGGCCTCCAGAGACCGTGGTGTCCTCCCAGAGGCTTAGCTCCCTATCTGTTGACTACAGTCAGTGTACAAAGTTCAAGATTTCAAGAGAATGGGACATGAAACAGACATGTGCAGTAAGATTCTGAATCCCTCTGTGATCTCCATCCTGGATACACACACACACACACACACACACACACACACACACACACACACAGAGCCCTCCAAATACAATGAGCCGAGTTCTGGCTTCAAAGCCTAGTTTTGCCATTATCTAGATGTATGGTTTTCAGCAAGTCAGTCTAATCCCTGGAGTCCAGAAGTCTCCTTATGGGCACAAGGAAGGAGGCTATCGAAAAAAGAGGTTCATTTCAATAACTTTCTTTAAGTCTATGCTACCTAATAATAGCTGGTAACCATCCTTTATTCATTTTTCCTTCCTTCCAATCCTCTCAGAAGTAAGAGAATGCATTCAAAAGGATCCATTGCCTGACAGAGTCAACCTTCAACTCAGTTCTAATGAACTTCAGATCTCCTAGAAAGCCCGTGGACACTCAGACAACACTGGGCGTCTCTGAACTCCTCTGTGACAAGTTACCCAAGACTCCTCTTAGTCTTCCAAGGGTCTTCGTGGACCATGATGTGGTCAAAAGGAAATGCCACTGACAAACACTGAGGGGACCCATTCAGGACACAGACCATATGGAGCTCAGAGACTTGGACTCAAAGGGGCGAAGTCAAAACAGGTAAAGATGGAGGGAGGTAAGCTCGGAATTGACCACTTATCAACCAGTCCAGGCATTCACTGACTACTAGCATCAATAATTGCAAGATTATTTTGACAACTAGTTGCCTATCAGCCCTGGAGAAGAAGCACTTCCAAAATCACCCAGTTAATGAAAATGTTTGGAACTATAACAAAAACTCTAAAAGTATAGGGAGCATCAAAAACAGCATACAGAAAGTATCTCAACCACCTTAGAAATGAAGGCAAAGCAAGCACAGAGGCCAGTTTTTGTTTATTAAGCTATAAAGTCTTTTTCAAGGTTGATTGGCAAAGGTTGACTGGCAAAGACCTGACAATTCAATATGGAGTCTAAGCCAGTAATGGAAGAAGGCAGGAAGAGTCTGGTAGTTTCTATCAAAGTATACAACATGCAGTGTCCTTTCATACCCCAAACATCTTTTTCCTCAAAAATCTATTCTAGAGAAATGTGTATGTGTGTGTGTTCACAAAGATGTCTATTCTTTGCAGAATTGTTTGTAACAGTAAAACCTGAGAAATAAGTCACCTTCCTTCAATAGGGAAATGTGTTCTGATAATTTTGGCTGCAGTAAACATCTACAGACCTGTTAAAGAGAATGATACATCACTACCTGAAACAACAATAGAATGATAACCAAGTATATGTTGATGTGATATCTACATCTGCATTTACACACCTGGAAAGAAATTCTGAAAAGTAAATGGTGTATAAAAAAAGAAATGGTGTATAAAAGAGGCTGTTTATACATTTCATAGCCTTTTTTTGGTACAGTTTTACTTTTAAAACATGCTATAGCTTTATATCCCCAAACTTAGTAGAAACTTCTATTGAGCAATGGTAACTCAGCCATCTAAAACGGAATAGGACCATACTTTGTTTTTTAACTGAAGGAAAATACATACTTTTAAAAAGACAGCGAATCTGTCATTTACAAAGGAATTTTGGGGGGATATAATAAGCTCTAAGTGATGAATTTGCCTCCAAATTCACCTGATGCACTTGTTGACCAAAGATGACCTTCCCTTCCAGTATTTCTGATGCTTACACTTCAGAATCAAAGTAAAAACAGAAGTCACCGTGGCTTCCCTCTCTGAAATACTGAACCTCTCTGCACTGTACATATCTCAGAAAGACTCTATCTTTTCCTTTTTTTTTAAGAAAAGAATCCTGTGGGGGGTTTTTGTTTTTTTTTTTTCTGTTTTGCTTTGTTTGCAAGAGGAAGCAAAGCATATTTACTTCTTTCATTGTCCCCTTTAAATTTGACAAAATGCAGAATCCCCTTTCCTCCACTTAACCCTACTCATTCTTATGCAGAGCAAAAGCAGTTACACCAGTTCACTCAGGGATTCATGCATTGGAAAATGCGGGCCCCAGGCTAGCCCTACTCATGTATGTTCAGTCTTTGATGTAAAATCTCCATAATACAATTGCAGTGACTCCAGAGCTGGGGTTTGTGAGTGGAGAGTCTGTCACTGGTCTGCTCTGAAACATTGTAAGGCTACACATGAATCTCACAGTTTCTGTTTGTGTATCTTTATCTTCAAATGGCACAATGCATCCCCATTTACACACACACACACACACACACACACACACACACACGTACATACACTCTGGTGTATGGGGAAGGATTGGTGATTCACAAATGTGAAATCTCTCACAGGCTTCTGCCTATACAACCAGTGTAGAGTGACCAGGCAATCACCAGAGAGAAGATGAAATGTTAGGGAACACACACAGACCTACAGGAACTCAGTTCCTCTTTGGCCACTAGTAAAAAGCAATGTTTTGAGACATTACATTCCTGAGACCCGCATACAGTCCATGTTTGCTCACTCACTGTCCTGTAGAGCAGATATTTACTGAGCCATCAGCTCTAGGTTGACTCTGTGCTGTGGGGCCCAGGCCAGGGCAGTGAACACCACAGAGGTTTACATATTAAAGGAGGAGAGAGTAAACAAATAAGTAATTAGTCTCTCATAGGAATAAATGCTCCAAAGAACAATAAAGCAATGTCCAGATGAGTGCAATACACAGTGACAATAATAGACAATATTTAATATGAGGTGGGCAGGAAGTGGCATTTAAACAAGGACTTGAAGATAAAAGCATTCATAAGGCATCTTAGAGAAAAGTATTCTAAGAGGGGAACAGTAGGTTGTAGCTCAGTAGTGCATTTGCCTAGCATATACAAAACCCTGGGTCCCAACACACAGGGGAAAAAAAGCTGTTGTGTGCTGGTGGCTTACACTTGTAATCCAGTTACTCAGGACACTGAGTAGTAGAGGACCATAGTTCAAAGCCAGCTAGGATAAAAGAAAGTCTCTGAGACTCCATCTCCAAAACAACTAGCAAAAAACAGGGCTAGAGCATCAGCTATACAAGCAAGCAAAGCAAGTAGAAGGCCCTGAGTTCAAACCCCAGTAATGCCAAAAATAAAAATAAAAAAAAGAGAGAAGAGAAAGGAAAGAATAAGGGAAAGAAACGAAAAGGCTCAGGGGAAACATAAAGGGCAAAGGCCCTGAGGTAGATAGGAGCAAGTTTGGCAAGGAGGAAGGGCAAGCAGGATCTCTTCACGGGAACATGCAGCAGCAAGATTCAACAAATGTTTGTTTGGTAGGGTTTACATTCTTCCCTCCACGGTACACATTCGGGAGAAATTTCCTTACAATTTCAGAGCTCTGAGGACATTTCCCCAGGGCATCTAGTTAATAGCCTCTGATCTACCACAAGCATTTGTGGCATGGAACATGGTACCATGGCTCCAAGGGGATGAATCCTAGCCGTCCTCCCTCTAGGGATGAAAGAAAGAAGGAAGACCAGATACCTTCTTCAGACAATCTGTTGGCTTCTAAAAGAATGGGAAATCCTTCCTGCTACCTCAGCTTGAGTCGTGGATATGGGAGATAACAAATAGAATCTTCAGCCTGTTCTCTGTCTCAATGTTGTTCAAAAGGTGCCTGGAGTCTTGAACACCAGGACTTGGTTGAACGGCATTGTTTTCTGAGCTAGAAGTGACCCCCAAGGAGCTTTTGACCTCCAGAAAATCAGGTTTAGCAGCTATGTTTCCAGCAGAGCAAATAACTGACTTTGAGTTTGAGTTTGTCCTTAAGTCCCTAGGTTAAAATGCTCTAAGAGTTAAAACAACAACAACTAACCATGGTCATTTTCAGTAGCTATTGGAGCTGATTTAAGCAGCCTGCTGAAGTTGAGCCACCACACGCACCCCATGAAGCTCTGCCCCATTTCGGGTGCCAGCACCATGCCTGCTGCCACCGGCTCTGTGTTAAGACCATCACAGCTCATAACTCTTGCTAAATACCAGGACTGCAATTATGGCTTCACTATAAAACACTTCATAAAATGTGTGTCCCCCCCTCCCCCGTTCCTGCTTGTGCAACCTTCCCTCCTTCTTCACACCTTACCCCATTCCCAGCTCTACAAAATCCTCTGCCTACGGCTGACTGCTGGAAACCCTGGAGTCTTTGAGAGGGATGGCTCTGCCTGCCCCAAGCATAACTCCATCCTGGAGCTTCTAGTGGCTTCCTAGGGATGAGGACAGAGGCAGGCAGGGGACAGGAGAGTGGAATATTGTCCCCCTAAACTAAGTGTCCTCTGAAATGCCCATACCTGGCCGGGGACCAAAGCTGGCCATGTTAGCTATCAAAATGTGACCTGCCAGACTTCCTGTCTCTTTTAAAGACTCATTTTGTCTCACATTTTCTTTTTAAGATTATACAAAGAACATGAGTTTTTCTACTGAAAGATAGAACTGAAAGTGAAAATCACTAGTGCATTCCATTGCCAGGAAATTCTAAGTAATAGCCAATGTTTGCACCAAAGATTTTTTTTTTAAAGATTGAATGTTTTTTGATGCTGGGGATTTTTCTTCCCTTGGGGACACTGGAGAATTCTGCTTCATTTTTTTTCACTTTTTTTCCCATTGGGGTACTAGGATTGAATTCAGGCCCTTACACAGGCATGGGAAACATTCTACGACTTGAGCTACAAAATACCAGCAATTTTGTTTGTATTTTACTTTTTTTTTGTCGATTATGGGGCTTGGACTCTGGGCCTGGGTGCTGTTCCTGAGCTCTTCAGCTCAAGGCTAGCACTCTATCACTTGATCCTCAGTGCCACTTCTGGTTTTCTAGTGGTTTATTGGAGATAAGAGACTCACAGTCTTTCCTGCTTGGGCTGGCTTTGAACTGTGATCCTCAGATCTCAGCCTCCTGAATAGCTAGAATTACAGGCATGAGCCACAGGTGCCTGGCTTATATTTTACTTTTGAGATAGTGCCTTACTATTCTTTGCCAGGCTGGCCTTGAGCTTGAGCTCCTCCTACTTCTGTCTTCTGAGTAGCTGGAACTACAGGTGTACACCCCCCATGTCTCACCTAGCTTGTATTATTTATACTCATTCATCCCTTTGGACCTCAACAATCACTAGCTAGGGTTGGCATTATTTGTAGACATATTAATTTTTTCTCCAGAGGAGAGCACTGAGACACAGAGAACTTCAGGAACTTACCCCAGGTCTCATAGTTATTCAGCAACAACCTGGAATCCACTCCCAGATCCACAATCTTTATACATCTTAGCCATGATTGCCTCCCACTCAAGACGTTGATTTGCATCCTGGCTTCTGTGGCTCTAGCTCCAACATTGAACAGGGAGGTTTCCATTCTTAGCTTCCCTCTTGGCTTGCTCCTTTTACCAGCCCTACAATGTTTAGTGAGCTTACACAAGAACTCCGTGTTCAGCAGAGTGGCCAGCTAACCAGGCAAGGCAAGGTCTAGATTTCAGTTAATTGTGGAATATTCACAGGATGGGGGAAGGGGTTAGTTGAGTGGAACTCAACCCTTGACTGGTGCCTAAGACTCTCAGCTTCTTGAGGGGAAGACCAGATCCTATTCATTGAAGAGTCTTGGAAGTCCTTCAGGAACATTCGTGAAGTAACAGAAAGTATAAGATGGTAAGGACGCTGGACTAGGGTACTTGGTCCCTTCTGAAATCATGGAGTCAGAAATGACTTTGACTCTGAAGAGCCATGAGGCTAAGATTCATGGCTGGCTGTGACTAGACAAAGCAGAGAGGAATGTGGAGCAGGTAAGATACCAAAACTGGCGGAGGTCCACTGGTATTTAGGAAATGCAGACTGATGTGATGTTAGGTCTCATGCAGATGTCTCCCAGACCCTTGAAGCTCAGTGAACCTCTGCCTTTCATCCTCTTATTCGGTTTTGTTTTTTATAGGTGAAAAAACAGAGATTCCTTTATTCTGCCTTGTTTTATTTTATAGCATGTAAGACATGGGAGATGGCACAACATTTTTGTGTGTATGGTACCAGGGATTGAACTTTAGGCCGTAGACATGCTACACAAGTACTCTACCACTGAGTTATACACCCAGCACTTAATTTTTTTGAAAGAGTCTCATTGTATAACTCAGACAAGCCTCAAACTTGTGATGTTCTCAAGGGGATTATACAAGTATACACTGTCACCCATAGCTTTGAAAGCACTTTTACTGAGCATCTACCTTGAGCAAGCTTGACTGTTGAGTATTAAGCATGTCATAAATTTTACTTCTTTTAATCTTCACTACCCAAAAGATTGTTTATCCCAGATAAACTGAGAAAGTAAAAAGAAGCTAAGGTTGAAAAAATTGCCCCAGCTCAATAAATTACAGAACTAGGATTCAAAACTTAGATCTCTCTAGCCATGTAAAATTCTTTCCTCACTCTTAACTTTGGTCAGACCTCTACCCCAAGTAGATTTAGAAGATTTTATCCTGCCTTTTCAATCTAGGATTCAAAACACAAAACAAAACAAAAACTTGGCTTAGGTAATAAACTATTTGATGATTGATTCAGACTCCTAGCTGTCTCTGCAAGCCTGACTAGAAGAGGACCAGGCTGAGATTGGAGCCTTCTCAGGTCCTCAACTCATTGTCAGAAAATGTCTTGCAAGGAGACTGAAGATTTCATGGTAATCCTTAAATCCTGTTACCTGAGTTATTCAAAGGAGCGAAACCATCTACTTGATGCCCTATCCAATATAAAATCAGCTGACAAAGGCTTCCTTTGAGATAAGTAGTAGTGACATATTAATGAGAGCAGACATTAGTCAAGTACTTCCAGTCAAATGCTATAGTACAGTAAACCCAAAGAAATACATAATATATATCATTAATTCCAATTGAAGGACAAGAAAATGGAGGTTTGGAGAGTGAGATGAACCAGTCATCATCAGTAAGTGATTAGACAGAATCCAAGTCACACTACTGAGAAGTCCTAGCTCCACTCTGCATGTAGCTTTTTCCAGAGAGGCTGACGTCTTCTGCTCCTTCTCTACCTCCAAGGATGACCAGCACCTCTACTCTTTCAGTCAATACCTGGTACCCCAGGACTGTAGAGTCTATCTGAAGAACATTCAAGACCACAGCATCTTGCTAGCAATTTCTTTTTCTTTTTTTCTTTTGTTGGTCATGGGGCTTGCACTCATGGCCTGGTGCTGTCTTTAAGTCCTTTTGCTCAAGGTTAGCACTCTACCACTTTGTACCACAGTTCCACTTCTGTTTTTTTGTTTTTCTTTAGTGGTTAATTGAGGATAAGACTTCATTGCCTGGGATGACTTGGAACCATGATCCTCAGATTTGAGTCTCCTGAGTAGCTAGGATTACAGGCATGAGCCACCGACAACCAGCACTATCAATTTTATTTAAAAAATAAAATTATGCATTGCTTCAAGGAAAAAATAAAATGAAAGATTTCATAAGTTCCTAAAGGCTATTTTTGTAAGTGAGAAGATGGATGAGTTTTATTTTCTTATTGATTCATGTCTTTATGTTTTGAACTTTCTACAACACATAGGAATTTCATCTTCAAAATTAATAGTAATTAATATAAGCGAAGTAGCAAGAAAAGATTGTCTATTAGCCTGAGTGAAGCCACGAATGCTTTGATCTATAAGTAACCCTGCTGTCAGGAAGCCCCTCTGCTTGCTGCAAGCACATTACACCCTGGTCATGAACATCCACCTCTGGCTGGTGATGCAGGCTTTTCAGGCCTACTCCTGATGTGGATGGAAGTATGTCAGAGTTGAGAATGAATTACTTTTAACACATCCATGGCCCTGTCTAGTCCAGCACACAGCCTTCTGTGCAGGGAAGCTCTCGTTCCTGATAGCTCTATCACACAGCCCACACTGTGACCAACAGGCAGAGTGTGTGAGCTCTATACCCACTCTGGCTTCTGTGGGGCTTCAGAAGGCACCAAAAGCGGGTATCACATCTCATCCCAGGGCCGAGTCCATCTTCCTATGCCATCCCAATGCTGCCTCCTAAGAAACCAGCCAACCCCTATCGTTCCCATAGGAGAAGCATCCCTTCTCATTATAATCTCTCCCTTCAGCTGTAGCTGTCTTGTAGCATGCTACACTGCCCAGTGAGGAGGACTGTCCATGTTTGTAACACACCTTCGTGGACACAATTTAAAGGGGAGGCCATGTTTAATATCAACATGGCTAAGCACTGATGGTAACACTTTTCTTCTGAAGGTTTAGCTCCTGGGTTAGTATTAAAATTGGGTGTTATGGGCTGGGAAGGTGGCTCAGCGGTAGAGCGCTTGCCTTGCATGCCAGAGGCCCTGGGTTCGATTCCTCAGCACCACATAAGAAAAAAGCTGGAAGTGGCACTGTGGCTCAAGTGATAGAGCGCTAGCCTTGAGCTGAAGAGCTGAGGGACAGCGCTCAGGCCCAGAGTTCAGGCCCCACAACCGGACAAAAAATAAATAAATAAATAAATAATAAATAAATAAAATAAAATAAAATTGGGTGTTAGGGTTAGGTTAGGATTGGGGTTAGGTTTAGGGTATGTATTAGAGTTAAGGGTTTAGGGATAAAATTAGAGCTCGGGTTAGGGCTGGGTAGACATTAGGAAAAGTGTTAGGATTGATCAGAGTTTGGGATTAAGATAGGAAAAAGTCTTAGATTTAGGGATATTGGTTGGAGTTAGATTTAGGCTGTGATTAGGGTTACACTTAGTATGTTAAGGTTAGTATATTAGGAATAGGTTTAGTGTTGATCAGAGATTAGGATAAGAGTGAGAATTGGCATTAGAGTTAGAATTAGGTTGGGGTTAGTTAACCTGGGGTTAGTTTTAGTGTATGAATTGGGGTGAGAGTTAGAAGTAGAAGTAGAATTAGAGTTGGGTTAGGGTTGGGGATAAGGTCAGCAGTCCTTTTGCTTTTGCCTAGGCCATCCTAGGATTGAGATCCTCCTGTCTCTGGCTCTTGAGTACTTAGGATTATAGGCATACATCCCTATGCCCAGCTTGTTTGTGATACAGAATCTTGTCAACTTTTATCTGCACTAGCCTTGAACCTCAATCTTCCTGTCTCCTTCTCAGGAGCTACAGTTATAGGCATGTACCACCATGCCTGGGCTTTGGAAATTACTTTTTAATAACTCATTTTGCAACGCACACACTATAATAAAAATAAAGCATGAGATATATTTTTTAAATGATGTTATTCAGGCAAAAATCAACTTTGTATTCATCTCATTTGCATGCTTTTATCACAAGCACTGTAACTCTTATTATATAAAAGGTAAAAATCCAAACCTATTTATTTGAGCTTTCTAGTAAGAGAGCAAATCTAAACAAAGTAAGTTGAATCAGACAAAAGTGTGGCAAGTACACATGGACATCACGGACAGCAATCAGTACTCATTGCCTTTAGTCTTTCTGCACATGTAAGCTCGGGCCTGGTTACTTCATTTTGGGAACGGGACACATGGAACGATCACTGAGAAAAACAAATGCAGCATGAAGACAGTCATCTGCAGCACTATTTCTAAACCAAGAAAACTGGAAACTGCCCACCTCAAGCAAATGACACCCCACAAGAGTGAAGTATAAGATACAACTCGTCCATATTCCCTTAAAGCAACTACAGAGGGTCAAAAATCTGAGTGTGAAGCAATACCTGTGGGCTCTGTACACCGTTTCAGAGTGGACATATGAACGAAGCCCAAACTAGAAGAGACTGTAGAATAAAATTTTGCCTAGAATGGAGCAAAGTTTGAAATCAGGACCTCACACTCTCACTCAGTTTGCTTTTTCATGTCTGGTGCTGTCATTTGAGCTATACCTCTGGTCTGGCTTTTTGCTGGTTAATTGGAGATGGAGACTTGAAGCCTTTTCTGCCCAGGCTGGTTTCAAACCTTGATCCTCAGATCTCAGCTGCCTGAGTAGCTACGATTACAGGAGTGAGCCAGATTTTAAAGTGCCCAGATTTTAAATATTTTTCCTTAAGAAAGAAAAATGAGCTGGATACTGGTGATCCCACCTGTTAATCCTAGCTACAAAGAAGGCTGAGATCTGAGGTTTGAAGCCAGCCCAGGCAGAAAAAGGTTGTAGGATTTTATTACCAATAAGCTAGTAAAAAAAAAAAATGCCAGAGGTAGAGCTGAAGCTCAAGTGGTAGAGTGCTAGCCTTGAGCAAAAGAAGCTCGGGGACAGTGCCCAGGCCCTTAGTTCAAGACACAGGATGAAACAAAAAGAAAGAGACAGACAGAAACTGAGAGATAGACACAGAGACTGAAACAGAGAGAAAAGGAAAGAAAGAAAGGAAGGAAGGAAGGAAGGAAGGAAGGAAGGAAGGAAGGAAGGAAGGAAGGGGAGGGAAGCGAAGGAAGGAAGGAAAGAAGGAAGGAAGGAAGGGAAGGAGGGGAGGAAAGCGAAGGAAGGAAGGGAAGGAAAGGAACGAAGAGAAGGGAAGGAAGGAGGGGAAGATGACCTGAAAGAGGTATGAGAAAAACTAAAGGCACATGAGACAACCACAGTACGTTTGTCATAGATTAAGAATAGGAGACAAATCAACATTTTAACTGATTATTTTTGGTAGAAGAAATTACAGATTATTTCCCCTTAATATATTTTTACATATGCTCTGTCCACAGTATATGAAACTTTCAGAATGCTATTAGTAGCTTTTAAAAAAATGAAACTATAAATAAATGGACTTGGAAGATCTATTTTTATATAGTGAGAAGAAACGACAAAATATAACCAGAATAAATAATTTGTATTACCAGTTTTTTGTTTGTTAGTAGTTTGTTTGTTTTTAGTTTAAAAAGGAAAATTATCAGCCAGGTACTGGTGGCTCACACCTGTAACCCTAGCTACTCAGAAGGCTGAGATCTGAGGATTGTGATTCAAAGCCAGCCTAGGCAAAGAAGTCCTCGTGAGATTGTTATCTCCAATTAATCTCTCAAAAGTGGAAGTGGAGCTATGGCTCAAAGTGGTGGAGTGTTAGCCTTGAGCAAGAGTGCTTAGACCCTGAGTTCAAGCCCCATGACCGATCAAAAGTAAAAGAAAGAAAAATTATTAGAGTTTCCCCAATTTTGTATCACCCACAGCACCAAACAACCACAGAAAGCCCCTGATCAGAATCCAGAGCTTCCCGGATAGCTTTTCTTTTGGGTTTCCTGAGTTTTTGATGTCAGTAGTTTCTGCTTCATTAATGATTTTGTTTTTAATCATCTTGGTACTTCTGAAAATGGAAATGATGATATAAAAGGATACCCATCTGTTCGGATACCTTCCTTATTTTCTTTTTTAAGAATAGAAACTTAAACCATTTTATGTAAAACCTTATTTAAAATCCCTTCTGGGCTTGGGCATTATTCTCATGGCCTCTCTTAACTGTTTACAGAGTAGACAGGTGCTGTTTTGAACTCTCTTTTTGACCCTCTGCAGTTGCCATATGTACCTTTTATATTTCACTATTGCCTCATGTTGTTTCTAACCTTTTTGACAGGATTATTGCACTGGGCTGTTTCCAGTTTTCTAGTTTTATAAATCGTGCTGTAGATGACTTATCTTTGTGTTGCATTTATTTCTCTTAGAGATTGTTCCATGTGTTTTATTCTCAAAATGAGGTAACCAGGCCCAGGGTCACATCTGAGAAAAACTAAAGGCAATGAGTTCAGCTGTCCATGTGCTTGTTTGTGCGGAGCCATAATCCTGTGTAATGTAAATCATTTTGTCTCAATTCTGATAGATCCTAAAATGGTGCCCGGTCCTTACTAAACACTCAACAGGTTTGTACTCCAGGATCAAAGGAGTAAGACCATTTTCTTTCTACCTATGAAGAAAAAGGGAGAGCAAATGGAAAGAACGACAGACCCAGTAGTCTTTGTAACCCATATTCTATGCTGCAAGGGGAAAGGGAAATACGCTTAGCAGGTCCTAAGGATTACACAAATATCTGGTGAATTTGGGAATTTGTCACTGTCAGAACCAAGCCTGCTGGTTTTCTTACCAACAACAGTCAGCAATGCAAAACTGCTTTTTTTCCTAAGCTTTGGTCCCTAGAGTTTTTGCAGCAAGATGAATTGCCTGACAATAAAATAGCCTGGTGCCAGTAGCTTATGTCTGCCATCCTCGTTATTCGGGAGCTGACGTCTAGGGATTGTGGTTCAAAGCCAGCCCAAGAAAGAAAGTTTGTGAGACTCTTCTCTCCAATGAAACAGAAAAAAAGATGCTGAAAGTGGAGCTGTGGCTCAAGTGGTAGAATGCCAGCTTGAGTTAAAGAGTTAAGGGATAGCACTCAGGCCCTGATTTCAAGCACCAGTACTGGTGAACATGTGTAGGCGCATGCTCATACGCACACACTCTTAATAAGCTATTTTCTTTACCTTGTTCTTAAACACAGAAATACAGCTATTATGTGATAGGAACATAGAGAGCTGGAATTCAAGGGCTGGCAGCTAGACATTTCTTCAGCAGTGATTGGAGAAGACACTCCCCTGGGAATGTCTTTCAGTCTTCTGGAAAGAATGCATGCGCCATCACAGAAGACAAGCGCAATAAGAATCACATCCCACACCTGGGGGTGCTTATATTTTCTAAGCTGCAATGGTGAGCAATGGTTTTGGTAAAAGTTATAGCTTAGAAGAGAATGAGGGAAGGGGTAACACTGTCCGAAAATCAATGGACTCTTTACCTGATTTATGTAATGGTAACTCCTCTGTATCTCACCTGTATAATGACAATAAATTTTTAAAAAGCCCTTCCAACTCACCACTAAAGAGGTCATAAAGTGTTTTTTAAACTGTCCTTTATAGGGGGGAAAATTCCATGGGAAATCAACATTCATTCATGAAAAAGCTCATTGTCAGGAATTAGCACTCAGGCACAGCTACATTTTATCTCATTCTTAGACATTTCAGTAGCCAACTGTTTGCAGGTGGCTCACACTTCTAACTTACTATACTTCTTTCTCTGAGCCTCTATTTTTTTTCTTTTAAGGTCTGCTTTGTGGGAGGGAGCTCATGTTCCTTCTGCCCCCAGGAAAAGCCAAATAACTTTTACCATAATCCTTCCTTATCCTTTCTTCCTCATCTAGAAATGCAAAGCCATTTCCTCCCTTCTCATTGCCCCTGCCCAATTCCCAGCCCTACCCACCTCAGCCAAGACTTCTGACAGGACAGGTCTGTGGAGTGCAGCAATGGCCCTGGGGTGCTAGAGTGAGCTCTGTCCATCACCTTCCTGTGGTGGTACCTCGGAAGAGCATCTGTTAGGTGCTTCAGAGTTTACCTAGGCAAAGTTTCGATGTCAAAGAGGTCACGTACTCTCCTATTGATGGCTGTTATTCAGCTCCTGACCCCAAGGTTGCCAAGCATTTTGTTTGGACATTGTGCAATGACAAAGCTAAAGCCTCATCAGCATTGACTGGGGCCTTTGATGTTCCTCTCTTCTCCTGAGCAAGAGCCATGGTTGTTTCCTTACTGTGTTTTGTGAATTTGCACTTAGCTGTCTCAGCTGCTCAGTGGTAAAGCCCCTGAGTTCCCTCTTCTGAGACAAATGATCCTCTCTTGGTACTTGGCTTCACTTCCTAATACCGACCTTATAATCACTGTGATCATTAACCACTTCATCTCTGGGAGCTTCAATTTTGAGATTTAACCCTGATTCAGGGAGTCTTGAATGTATAATCCTAATGGAAATGAAAGAACTCATCTCCTTCAAAAGCCCAGCGATGTCTTAGCATCTGGTTCTGCATCTATGCCTGTATTGGACGTGCTCTATCACTTAATTTACTCATGGGTTGTCCTAGAGGACCTCTGGTCTGTCTCCTAACTCAATGTAAAATGAAAGTCCGACTTGCTGTATGATAGCTTTGAACACCAGTGGGCATGACCCTTTCTATGGCTTCTTCAGAGAGCAGCATCATTTCTCAGGATTGATCTATCAGAATATGAATCCTTAAACTACCCTAATAGTGAAAAAGACTAGTGAGACTGGAAAGTGCTGCTTCATATTGGAGGTAAGGCACATTGGTGTATCAAAGGCCCTGAGAAGTTCTACAGTAAAGAAATCTACCCAACTTTGCCTGACCAAGCTATACCAAAGGTTGTGGAAACCCAGAACCTATTTACTTTTTAAAATATATATATTATCTATTTTTATTGTAAAGATACTGTACACCTATTTACTTTTTGTTTACTTTTGGCAAGGGTTGAAACAGGGTCTCACTGTGGAACCTAAAGTGTTCTGGAGCTTTCCATTCTCCTCTCTCCTCTCAAATGCTGGAATTGTAAGTATCACCCTACCCATTTATGCCTTATTTTCTATGTATTACATCCTGTATGAAGTTCAGTGATCCAAGGTATATACTCTACCCAGAGATGTATTATTCTAACAAAAATAGTGTAAAGAGCAGAGCCTCGGTTCCTAATTGGGACAAGAAATGGGAGGAAAGAGGCCAGGAGGCACCAAATTTGTGCAGATAACCTAACTTTTACATGAGGTCTTCACATGTATGTGGAGGTTTGACAAACTATCTCTGGCCCCACTGTGATCATTTGCCAAGCTATCTCTGGTCCTAATTTCAGCCCTAATCTGAAATTTCAGTTCTTTCCATCCTAGTCTGAAAATTTCACAGAAGCCATTGCATCCACAAAAGGACTGTATTTTAGTTGGCTCCTGATTGCTGCTCTAATTAGGCCAAAAATAGCTTCACAGTTATTCACAGCAGGTCTCTTTCAGAGCCTAACTTACTTCAATCCTACTTCCTCCATACATGAGCTGTGTGACCTTGGACTGCATAACAACTCTGAACCTCAAATACAGTAGAACTAAATGCATGGAATTGTGGTTTAAAAATATTACACCAGTCAATGTATGTAAAAGTGCCTAGCACATAGTATGCCATATAGATAACTGCTATCCTCTTGATTAGTACTTACTTATTCATTACATAAATATTTATTGGGCACAATCATGATTGTCTTTATAAACTTTTAATGCCCTTTGAACAGTTTTGCTACTGAGCATTGCCACTGAAATCTTGGCAAATCCACAGAGAACTGGATTTTCTGGTATCAGATCTCTTGGCAGATTGATACATTCAAACTCCAGTGACTGCAAGTGCATCTGCCTGCTCTGTCAGGGTAATTATCCTTCTCTTACCCTGTGAGCCAGGTACAGAGCTGAAGGTCTTACAAACAAGAAAAGGGACTGTGAGAAGTCTATACCTAGTGGCCAGAAGAGCATCGTGGGAAGTCAGTCCATCTGAATACACAGACATTGCTGTATGGTTTCTTGTCTGTTTACACCAAGTCTATGAAACTCACAAGAGAGGGCCTTATAGATGAAGTGGCCAGGCAGAGAGACATTGAATGACAGTTCCATATCTATCCTATGTACATATCATGTGGCAGGCGTCAAAGTGGACAGCTCAGGAAGTGACCCTGAGGAGGCCAGAAAATTTACTGACCTCCTCCTTAACTAGAAATAATAGAGCAAGAGCATTTCTAGTCTTGAGGGTAGACTTTCTATACTGTGAAGACAACCGCTGTAGGCATCCTCAAAGCCTCTGATGTCACTCCTTACTTATTCCTGATCACATGGTAAAACTGACTTAACAAGAGCCCTGCAACTGGCCTTTCTGCATATAAGACTCTGAGGTCAGCATATTCAACATTAATTAGTGTAGCATCCCCAAGTCTCTGTGATCAGCAAAGTCTATATTTAACTTTCTCATGTGGTATTTGTCATCTGGAAAAACTCTTCATCCCTCCAAACATTACTCAGCTGCTGTCTGTCTGGGCCTCTGGAAAGCCTGGTGTTTCCCATTCCTAAACAACTCCTATTGCATTATGATCAAATTGTGGTGGTTATAATCCAGGACAACTTGCTATTCTAGCTTACATGTCTGTTTTGTCTATCTCCCTATCATTAATCTGTGAGCTCTTTCACCCTGAGCTCATTTAAATTCTTCAAGAATTAGCACTACATTTCCTATCTACCTCTCTAGGTCCTCTAGAGGGACAATTTTGTCCCCTGGGAACAAGGCTGAAGATCTCCCAGACTACATGCCATTCAGTCCTGGAGACAACCCAGGAGATGAGCCTCACATCCATGTTACAGATGAGAAAATAAAGAGTCAGAAATCCATACCTGTTGAGTGTCAGAACTGGGCTTGAGACTAGGTTCATCTGAACCACAGCTGATGCTATATTGGCCCATCAGGAATACCTGGCCACATCTGGAGACCCTTTAGATTGTCAGCAAGAGGAGGTGGAGAGCCAGGGAGGTTTGAAGATCTGGCAAGTAGAGGCCAGTGATGTACATGTACATATGACCATATAAGATGATGCTAAGAGAATGAACTCCAAGATATGGAAACAAGGGGGTTTTCTACCATGTTGTTTTTAATGTACTGTGTGAAGTTATTTCTTTTTTTTCTTTCTTTTTTTCTCTTTGGTTTATCCCCTGTTGTCACTGTATTTGATTTTGGTGCCCTGTGTTATGTGTGTGTGTGTGTGTGTATGTGTTTGTGTGTGTGTGTGTGTGTGTGTTTATCTGAATTTGGGGAAGGGAAGGAGAACAAAATGGTGAGACAAAGGGACAACAAAGGGAGAACCAGGGCTGGGAAGGTGGCTCAGTGGTAGAGCACTTGCCTTGCATGCATGAGGCCTTGGGTTCGATTCCCCAGCACCACATAAGCAAAAATTTTAAAAAGCCAGAAGTGGCGCTGTAGCTCAAGGGGTAGAGTGCTAGCCTTGAGCTGAAGAGCTAAGGGACAGCACCCAGGCCCAGAGTTCAGGCCCCACGACCAGACTCCCCCCCCCCAAAAAAACAAAGGGAGAACCAATGCAACAGCAATACTCACAAGACAATGTATGTTGGAAATGAACTTTACAACTGGGAGGCAAGGCTAGTTGTGAGGGAGGGAAAGTAGGAGAAAAATAAGGGAGGGGGTAACATTGTTCCACAAGAAATGTACTTATGGGGGCTGGGAAGGTGACTCAGTGGCAGAGTGCTTGCCTTGCATGCCTGAGGCCCTGGGTTCAATTCCTCAGCACCACATAAAGAAAAAAGCCGGAAGTGGCACTGTGGCTCAATTGGTGGAGCGTTAGCCTTGAGCTGAAGAGCTGAGGGACAGCACCCAGGCCCAGAGTTCAGGCCCCACGACCGGACCCCCCCAAAAAAAGAAATGTACTTATGTATGTAACTGTAACCCCTCTGTATATCACCTTGACAGTAAAATCAAATTTAAAAATAGCTGTCCACAGTGAAAAATTATCCAGTCCTAAATTCCCAGAGTCCCAAGAGCAAGACACTCCAATCTACACTCCATTCTACTTGCAAAGAGCTTACTATATATAATTCATACATGAGGACTCACATCCAGCTACACAAGCTGCTTTGCTTCTTGCGTATTTGCTGTATTTCTGTAGAAGAAGCACACTTCCCCATCCTTAACAACTGCTTTGCCATCTGACTTCTTTGGTCAATGCGAACATGTCTTTTGTGCCTGGTGCCTCTACCACTTCCTTCCACCTTGTGACTTAGGCCAGTGGTAACTTAAGCCAGTTACCTCCTGCTAGTGTCTGCTACTTAGTCTGAAGCCTTTCTCAAAAAGTTGAATGCTACTGCCTGTGCCTACATGAACCAGAAGTACTGGGGAATCAACCCCCACAGAATAGCCCTCCACCAATGACCGACAAGTACGGATGTCAATACGCCAGCCAGCTCCTTTGATTCTGGACAGGTGACTCTGAAGCATGACATTTGGCTTTCAGAATTTCCCCATGGGCAATGAGTCTGAACTCAAGTTGCCCATAGGGTAGCTGGCTTAATAGACCACCCTCTCCTCGCTTACTTCCCACTTCCTTGGGACAGAGGGGGTTTCCTGTGCCTCTCAATTGAGCTACATAAATTTGAATGTTGTCCTAGAATCTTGTAGGAGTCCAAGCCAACTCAGAGTAGAAGTTATAATTGTCAAACAGAAACATCAAGAGCCTTCCCACTAAGCACATTATGAACTCCAAGATAGGGAAACAAGAGGTTTTTTTTTTTTTTTTAATGTACTGTGTGAAGTTATTTCTTCTTCCTTTGATTTCCCCCCCCCTTTGGTTTATCCCCGATTGTCACTGTTTTTATTTTGGTACCCCATGTCTTGTATCTGATTTGGGGAAGGGAAGGAGAGTAACAAAATGGTGAGACAAAGGACAAAGGGTGAACCAATGCAACAGCGATACTCACAAGACACGTTGCTGAAAATGAACTTTACAACTTGGGGGAGGGGGAGTCAGGAGGGAGGGAAAGTGGGAGAAAACAAGGAAGGGGGTAATACTGTTCAATAAGAAATGTATACATCACCTTACTTATGTAACTGTAACCCCTCTGTACATCACCTTTGCAATAAAATTAAATTAATTTTTTTAAAAAAAGAAGTGGGCTGGGCACCAGTGGCTCACATCCTAGTTACTCAGGAGACTGAGATCTGAGGATCACAGTTCAAAGCCAGCCCAAGCAAGAATGTTGGTGAGACTCTTATCTCCAATAAACCACTAGAAAACTGGAAGTGGCACTGTGGCTTAAGTGGTAGAGCACTAGCCTTGAGCTGAAGAGCTCAGGGACAGCACCTAGGCCCAGAGTTCAAGCCCCACAACCTCCAAAAAAAAAAGAAGTGGAGGTGTGATTCACATGGTAGCCAGCTATGAGTGGGAAGAAAATCAAGCTATCACAAATGCAAGAGCCTTAGTTCAAGCCCCAGTACCAGCATACACGCACATACACACACATACGCTCCTCATGCTAACTGAAGTTGTTTCTCTAGTACAGGATGGGTGACAATATGATTTTTACATCCTGTCTGTCATCATTTGGATCCTTCTCTAGCTCCTTCAAGCTGTGCTCTTTTCTTAAAACCATAACAATTAGAGCCCCTACCTCATAATATCAAAGTCTTTAGAAAATGTTCATCCAACAGTCGTGTTGAATTATAACTGTCACAATTAGGGAAGACTATCAAATATGTGTGCAAAATACTTGAATACCCATCCACCAAGTCCAGTTAAGCAGTCTGTCAATCACACAGCCTCCTGGCTAAGGAACTGCCTGAAGGAGCAGTAAGACTTGGCAGCTGTACTTAAAGTCACGTATTTTTACTCCTGTCCTGTTTTGCCTTTCTTGGCTCTCCAGGCTTCCTGATTCACACAAATTACAGGAACACTGGGGTGTGGATAGAAGCTCCCCTCCCCTCCCCCAGGGGGAAGATTCAGGCCCAGCTGTGATGCACCTGCCAGCTCTTTGGTCCCAAAGCACCACAGACTTGGAGTTGAGCATTTTGTGGCAGGCCACACTCAAGGGCAGGGGACTAGTCTAATACCACCTGGAGAAGTGTGGGTACGTGCAGAGCTCAGCTGCTCATCTCCTGATGGGCTGTGTGTGGGTAACGTCACTCCTGGGCATTTTTTATTTTTAATGTCCCATTTATACCTTGCCCACCTGATTTTAATTAAGTTCTCTTTTGGATCATCACCTGGAGAACATTCGTCAAAATTATAGCAAAGCTCACCTGTGGAAGTGGGCACGCAACCTAGATTACCCCACCTCCTTCTCACATCTCCCTCTGGACTTAAAAACATCAAGCCCTACTCCAGAGTGGGCTGTGATGAGTGACAAAAATAACACCTTGCCCAGGTGGAGTTCTCTTTCCCATTGCCCACTCAAAGAACTGGGAAAGGGGACTCAAGTGATGGATGGATGCCTTTTGTTGTGGAGTTCAGAGTGGGCTATCTTTCAATATAGCCCACCAGGTCTCAAGGTATTCCATCCTGAGGTTACAGTAAGCTTGCAAAGTCCAAGTACACAGGACCAACCATAGGGTGACACCCACAGCACACCCAACGAGCTTCTGGCAGAGTTCTGGGCTTTTATTGGGAGCCCCGGGATACAGAAAAGACCAAAAAAAAAAAAAAAAACCATTCCTTATCCTCAGCAACCACTGAATTCTGAATGACTTGGATTTGTTCACTCGATCCTGTATGGAAAGGTGTCAGCAGGCATCTCCCATGAGATGACGGGCATGAGGATTCCTATGCCGTGAGTGTGGACACCTGAGGTAGCAGGCCACTTAGAGAAAGGAAACACATGGGGGTGGAACACACATTCTCCTATGAAACGGCCTTGCTGCTGCTCCTCAAAGCATTCTCCCAAGCATGAGACCCCTCAAGCCCCCGAGTCTGGGCCATACAGCCAATAAAGTCACCTAAAAAGAGTTCTTCATTTCCCTATCCATATTCAACACATTAATTCTTTTTCTCCCTAGTCCTAGGTGCTGTTCCTGAGCCTCTTTGTACTGCTGGCTTTTTCTGAGTAGTTTATTGGAAATAAGAGTCTCATGGGTTTTGCTGCCTCGGATGGCTTGGAACCATGATTCTCAAATCTCAGCCTCCTGAGTAGCTAGGATGACAGGGATGAGCCACCGGCACCCAGCTTCAACACATTAATTCTAACTTGTTATTGGCTTCATTGCATGAAGCACTCTGCAGGCTGCTCAAAGCTCACCTTACTCTTCAATAACTACAGCGTAGCAATGACAGGTGTGTATACTGAGGCAGAGGGGCAGGCCCAGCCTGGTAGTAACTCAAATATGTAACTGTAGCTAAGAAAAGTCAAAATGGATTTAAGAAATAGACCCTGCAGAAATGAAGCATCCTGTTGTTGACAATCAGGAATTACAGATCAGATAAGGTAAAACTTGAACAGAGGGAAGGGAAGAAGACTCAGCATGGGCAGAGGTGTGGAGCGGAAGTGCACACTGCCTTCCCTCAAGCTGTCAGCAGGTGTTGCAGGTGTGTTGGAGGTGTCAGCAACAATCACTGTCATTGCTGATATGTACTGACATGTGCCATGAACTTCAACCATCAACTGGGTAGGAGCTATGCACAGAGCATCCAATTTCCTCTGCACAACACCTTGATAGAAACACAATGTTCCTAGCCTCATTTTTCAAATGAAAAGAAACTAACATTTGATCTTTCCAAGGCCTAAGACTTGAGCCTAAGCCCTGTGTGATTCCAGAGTTCACCCATTCCACACAAAATGACAGGGGCGGGGGTGGGGGTGGAGGCACACTAGAACATTCTTCCACCTCTTCTTACTTTAGTAGTAGTACACCATCCATCTTGCAGGGATAGGCCTTCTCCAGCACAGTCCAGCTCTCTTCTGCAATAACTCCCTAAGTTAGGTAAGCATGCATGGGCATAAAGGTGCATGCTGATTGTGGGTAACTACGCCACATCAGCCAAGTAAGAAGCAGACCAGAGTTGGCAAAGGCTCCACAGCTCAATATGATATTCATGGGTTGGAAGAGAATCTCAAAAAACAGGATGGGTGTCCAAAGTCACTGCCCTAGTCTAGCAGGAAGTAGACTTACGCTCCAGTCTAAAACAAGTAAAGAGCAGGCTCTTTGGGGTTGACAACTGGGGGTACAGGGAGAGGGGGGAGCCATTTACATTTGTCTATGTGGCTTTCACCAAGGTCAGGTGGTCAGAGGTGGGAGTCCACAGCTGGGCCTCCCTCTCCAGCATACCCCAGCATTCAAGAATGCTGAGACAAGAATTCTGAGACAAGAAAAGGCTAAACCAAATGTGCCAGGTGGTGAAGGGGAAGAAAAGAAGCTCAGGAAAGAAAATACCTTGTCACTTCTAGTCTATCCAAGACAGTGTCCCAGAGGGTGGCATTCCAAACCCTCCACAGGCTGTCCTGAGCTGCTTCCTTGCAGAAGCGAAGGGCTGGGTTAACTCATCTACATTCCTTCACCTTCAGACCCCACACTGCAGGAACTCACCTAATCCCACACCACACTGCAACTTCGCCACAAGTCCCGTCCTAACCATCTGCACCCATATTTGTTTTGAAAGAAAAGCTTGATTCTGGCTGGTCAGAAGCAGCTTCACAGAGCCACCAAACTAGGCTGATCTGTTAACATCTCTGGGAGTTCACCCTCTCCAGGCACATCAGCAATGTGTGTCTTTGTGGGCAACCCTGTCATCCACTCTCTTTGTTATGAAACTTAGAGCCACAAAGCAGCATACAATTACGAACTTTTCTAACACACTGCAAGACAAAAGGGCAGAAGACACAAAATAGGTCTTTGCTTGTAATGAAGTTTCCCCAACTGGATTGTCTCGAGCCTTGAATTAACTGTTAACCAATCAACAGGCTATCTCTAAGCAAACATTTAACTCATCGTTGTCTTCAATTCAGTTCCCTTGGAAATGGACTGTCAGGATGCAGTTAACATTGGCTGTCTTGGGAAGGTTGCATAGCCAATGTGATTCATTTTGGTGGAAAAGGAGAAGACAAGAGAGCAAACCTGAGACCCCCCACTAACAACTTAGAACACACAGAAAAGAACCTGGTACCTGGCACACGGGGAGTGCTATGTTAATGCCCGATCTTGTTGCTCTTAGTAATATAACTATTAGGCTGCCCTGATTATTCTAAACCTGTAGCCACATCTGGGTGATGCAATTCAAGGAGGCAATGCAAATTGTTTTTTAAAGGCAGGCAGATAGCCGGACACCCTTGCCTCTGACTTGTTCCTTGGTAGCTGCTACCTAGCCAGATATAAACTCAGAGCCTTTGCTTGAGGCTTGAAAAGATTCCAAGGATTTTTTTTTTTCCATGAGAAATCCAGGCTGGAGAGACAGACATTTGATCGCATTTTCCAATGAGAAGCATATGTCCTGGGTACTTAACACTTCCTCTACTCACGTATGGATGGAAACAATGTGAAGTACATTCTGTCCCCAGAACTAACTAACTTCTGCTTATTCTTCCAGGCTTAACTTCATAATTTAAATCCCAGGACCCCGAGAAGAACTTCTGGACAGTCTCTTAATCGTGTGGCGATTCCCAAAAGTTAATGCAAATATTTTGTGAAGTTCAGGCATCCACCACTTGGGAAGAAGCTGCGGCCTTTTTCTCCCTTGTCCATGATCATTATTAGCAACATCTAAGCAGTTGTATTTAAACATCATCAAAAAAAAGAGATAATTGCTGATGTTCATACTAGCTCAGATTCCTCATCTTACTAAGCTGACATCATATTCTCCAGACATTCTATAAAAGATTTGTTACGACTCACACATTTCCATAACCTGTCTGATACTGTTATTTAAACCCCTGGCTTAAATTTAAACAAAACAAAAAGAACTCAGATTAAATGAAAACACCCAACTGTTAGATAGGACAACCAGCACTAGATGTCAACCCCCTGCCTTCCCCAAGCCTGCAAAATGGAACTCATCTTTGATTCATTATCAGAAAATCTTCCCTTCCCTGTATCATTCAAGTTCACCTAAGTATTCCACCAAGGGGAGTTTGATTTTTGTTTTGGCTTTGAGAATAATCCCAGTCATCACCTTGTCCATGGGATACACTAACCTTCGCTGAATGTTGCAGTCCTTGGGCCTCTTCATGGATACATGCGTGAGAGTTACTCTAGGTGATCTTGTGATAAAGAGTTTTATTTTAAATCCCAGCTAATCTGTGCTGCTCCCATGACTGGTCTGATCTCTTGACACATCTTTGTTCAGGTTCTATAAAGAGCCAGGGAAAGACAGTGCCAACTAGTTTTCTGGTCGTTTCCTCCTTTCCTCTTTTCTATTCAGTTCTGTTCCATCAACAACTCCCTCCTCTTCTGTGTAAACAGAGGTCGTGGGGAATCAAAGGTAAAGATAATCAAGGAAAGAACCGTGTAAGCCTGGGGCTCTCCCTGCAGAGTCAGTGCTAAGGCGGCTTAGCAGCCAGTGCCATGGCTCCCGCGCATGGCTTCCTGCTTGTTTGCAGTGCTCTGGGTATTTTTAGGATCTGCAGGGAGAAGCTAAGCCTCACAGGGTGGCTGCTGTGCTCCTAATGACACCCTGAGCTCCAAGAAGCAGGATTCACAGCACCTGCTGAAGCTTCAGGAAACAGAAAACAATACTTGATTTCAAAGTCACACGTGTATGGAGGTGGAGGAAACGAGACTGGTTATTTGCTTAGCTAGCCTCCGTAGAACATCATGAGTCTATTTCTAATGAAGAAGATACTTGATGTTTTCCCAAAGTACAAGTCCTTAATGTTAACACCTCCCCCCGCCCCCTCCTCCCAACACAACAAAGTTCAGAAATGACCTACCCACTCCTCTGTGGTAGTCAGAAATTTTTAGTTCCTGGAAAGATAAACATACTCGCTCTAGGGCAAATTAAAGAGGGTGATAGCCTCTTGCTGGGTATAGTATCTCATGGAATCCTGGGAGAAGAAGCAAAATAATTGAAGCTCTCCTGTCAAATGCAAGGTCAATCGAAGGCTGGAGATAAACCAGCAAAGGCAGAGCTGGGCGGGAGTTTTTTCCAACAATACCATAAAACTATAAGAATTTTAACTGCAAGTGTGTAAAAACACCCACTGGCCCAACTTCAGATGACCTTGGATTCCACATGGAATCCAGAAGGTGACTGCTTTTCAGATGGCCCTGGTGAGTTCTGATCTCATCCTTTGAATATCCCCAGTCTTAGCAGAGTAACCTACAGAGAAATGACTAGGACACACCTTCTTCTTGGAGAAGGCAGACCAAAGCACAGGCCACCTGCACACACAGCACATGGACATGATTCAAAATGACGAATACACATCGGATCCAAGAATCCTAAACACGTCTCAGAGAGTGTCAGCTGGAAACCTTGTGTGGATTACAGAATATGATTCATCACAGAAGCTGATTTACTGGCTGGAGCTACATACCCACCTATCAAGGTGCTTTTTACATTTCTGTCCCAATTTCCCAAGTTTCCACAAGGCAAAAAAGCATCATCATAGCAGTTTGGCTATTCATGGGCCTGTTTTACTGAACAATCACACAGAGACTTGGAACCACAGGACCTGGGGGAATTATGCAGATTTTACAAAGATAGTCATCAAACCTACTACTAGAGAGGACCAAGTGATGGCCCAGGCTGGAAGCCCACAGCTTCAAAAGTCTCAGTTGATGGTTTTCCCCATGTTACTGTGAACCCACAAATCAGGCACATACCTAAGGATAAAATCCCTATAGCGAGTGAATTAGTCAAACTTTCCAGAAGTATGTGGTTTATACAAGTATGTGGTTTCATGCCAAGAAATACAGTGATTTAAAAACAATTTTTCCACAATGAGATCTCACTCTATCTGGATAATTGTTCAAAGCTCTAGGGTGAATCAATGGGAGAGATGAAATAGAAACATATAAAATCAAATCTTTCCCTTGTTCCTTTCTAAACTGTAACTTAGAAAGGCCACTAAATCTCCATCCTAAAGCAACCCTGCTCTCCCCTCCTTGTTATGAATTAGGAAAATGGTCTTTTTAATACACAGAACAGAGATAACAGTGTTGAGCATCTGTAACATGACAAGCACATCTCAGACGATTTTCATCTTTCTCTTCATGACAGCCCTGCAAGAAAAATACTACTATCTCTTTCTGATTTCTGATGGGAAAACTGAGGCTCAGAGAGGTTAGGCAATTTCCCCCAAGGTTGCAGAGCTTCTCTGTCTCCCATACTCTCCCAGGCAGAAGATCCTACAGAGAGGCATAGAGAACAGTAAATTAATCTGTTCAGAAAACCTTAGAGATACACTATTCAAGACCCATGAGTTACTTCAGATACCAATTCTACAATGGGTTAGATCAGGTATTTTCTCACCCACCAGACTTTTTCCCAAGGATGGTCCCTCAATACCACACAGCTAAATGCTATTTCTCTCCGGTTTCCAGGGTTCTCCTCAGAAACTCTGAAGTAATCTTACATAACCATTTCTTTATATCTTGGACTTCCGGGGCTCTCTGCTGGAGCTCAGTGTGGAATGTGTCTCATCACAGTTAGAAGCACTGACAGGAGATAGAAGACAAGGAGCAAAGCAGCCTCTAAATACAAGAGCACTTAGGCCGAGAGAGGGAAGTAGGGAGAGTGTAAGGGAGGAAGGAGGGAAGGAAGAAAGGGGAGGGAGGGGAGAAGGAAGGAAGGAAGGAAGGGAAAGAGGGAGGGAAGGGAAGGAAAAGAGGAGAAGGGAAGGAAAGGAAGGGAGGGAAGGGAAGGAAAGGGAGGAAGGGAAGGAGAGAGGGAAGGAAAGGGAGGGAGAGCGGGGAGGGGAGAGAAGGGAGGGAAGGGAAGGAAGGGGAGGCAGGGAAGGGAAGGGAGTAGAGGTAGGGAAAGGAGGGAGGGAGGGAGGAAGGGAGGGAGAAGAGAGAAGGGAGGAAAGGAAAGGAAGGGAGGGAGGAAGGAAGGAAGGAAGGGAGGAAGGAAGGAAGGAAGGGAAGGAGGGAGGGGAGGGAGGGGAGGGAGGGAGAGAGGGAAGGGAAGGGAAGGGAAGGAAGAAAGGCAGGAAAGAAAGAAAGCAAGAAGAAGAGAGGAAGAAAGAGGAAAAAGCTGAGTGTCATGCCCACACCTGTAATCCTAGCTACTCAAGCTGAGATCAGAGTATGGGATCATGAGGTATGAGATTCTTATCTTCAATTAGCATAAAAAAGCTGGAAGTAGAGCTGTGGCTCAAGTAGTAGAGTGCTAGCCTTGAGCTAAGAAAAACTCAGAGATAGTGCTCAGGCCCTGCGTTCAAGCCCAGGATGGCACAAAAAAGCGGGGGTGGGGGGAGGGAGAAAGAGCTGGAAGACAGTGTGGAAAAGATGACAGGGCTTAATTTTATATAGACAATGTATGAACCTTTATATTTATCTACTCCCTGCACTGGGAGAGCAGTAATAACTTTGTTCACTTCCCCTCACTGTGTCCTTGTTTGCTACCAAGTCACTAAACCACCTACCTCCCTGTCCCCACTGCCAATAATGGATGCATTCACTGACTGGGTCCTGAGCAGAGCTCAGTAACACTTCACTACAGGATGATTGACAGGAGAATGTTTGGCTACCATGGCAACAACCGAAAGACTTAGTTGTGGTGGTGGTTTTATACCCGGGATGTGTTTTTCTGTGAATATTGCATTCTGAGGATACCTCATGTGTAAGACTAGTTGGGAACAGTAAGAGAAAAGATTTTGAAAACACAACATGAGCTGTTAAATATCAGAACCTTAAGGGAGATCACACACCTTTCTTAGCGCCACACTGCACCCTTCTGGAAGAAAGAGGAAATGACAGCAATACATTCCATGACTAGATTTGATTAGCTGCTATCGGGAAAATTTACCTACATCAAAAATTTATATCCAAAAGCAATTTGCACACGTAACCACTGTTTTCTTAGCATGCATTCTCTGGACTAGCCTGTATCACACTTATGAGTTTGGATTATCACTCCATTTTAGGGGGGGTGGTTGGAGTTTGAAGCCAAGACACAAAGCATATGGCCCAAACCTAGATTTGAAGTGATACAAGCAGGGTTTCGAGCCCAGTCAACTTCCATACAAAGGCCGTTATTTCTACATCCTAATGCTATGAGACAGGAGGAAAATAGATTCTACTTAGGAAATTTCTCAGAACTTATTCAAGGAAATGACTTTAATATTCACTGAAAAAGGAAAAAGCAAGTGAGCCATAGAGACCCATTCTGCCTCCCATCGCATCGCTGAAGACCTGGGAGAACCCCGGGCTTTACCCGCTTCATTCACACTCTCTCCTTCCTGGAGAAGACACAAGCCAGACTCAGGAAGCTCTTCCCATCACCGGCTCATCCCAGGCCCTGCTTCCTGGAAAAGGAAGGAAAGGGAGCAAGCAGCTCCTCTGCACTGCACACTGATGGTATGGACCAGGCTGACACATGACACAGGGCATGTGTCCCACCTCGAATGCTCAGAAATGTTGCAGAACAATCAATGAAAGAGAGGTAAGAGGAGGTATGGCTTCAAGCAATATACTTTTTAGAATGTAGTTCTTTAATTGACCATAGTAGACTTTGTACTTACTATTTCTGTACTCAACCACTGGAGCCATGGTTCTAGATCTGCTGTTTTTAATTGTTTGTTTGTTTTTTTCTTTCAGATAGGGTCTCTTGCTTTGTCTGGGTTAGCCCTGGACCTCAATCTGCTTACCTCTCATATACCTACTACATAGCTGGGACTGTAGGTGTGTGCCTATGATAAGATCTTATTAATTTTTGTCCAAACTGGCCTTGACTGGTAACCCTCTTATCTCTATCCTATCTCTCCAAAACGCTAGGGATACATTTTTAACTTTTATTCCTTATATTCAGATGTTCCAAGGAACACTAATTCAAGACACTGAAATTGCTGAGTGGGTTAACCCTGATTCCCACCCAGGGCCTCAGCTAACAGGCGAGAGGAGCTGGGCCTCCCACATTCCCTTTGGGGGACCTCAAGTCTTAACTATTTTCCCTTTCTGGGTTTCAGTTTGCTTTCTGATAAGTGAGAATCCCTTTAAACGAATTCTATAACGAAGCTTAGGGTTTGGGGTTCTGATTTGTGTATTCAAATGGCCATCGAGATATTTAGTAACTAGTTTGGCTGCTCTTAGACATTCATTTGGCATTATCAACAGATAACTCTGGCCCAATCGCAGCACAGCCTGAGGAGGAAAGAAACATCTCATTTCAATTTGCCAAATAAACAAACAAAAAAAAATGACTTGACTTTAGCATAGAAGCAGTGGATTTCAACCACCTTTGACCACAATTCACAGAAAAAAAATATACTTGTCTTCTATACTGTATCTCATCATATTACAGATCATACATTTAAGCACACACACAGGAACGTGCACACACAGCACACATGCGCAAGTGCATACACACATGTATGTAACACAAGAGCAAACTGCTCAGGAGCATGTATGTGTGTGCGCACACACACATACACAGCATACAAAAGAGGCCCATGCATACACAGAACTGTAAGCAAGCACTGATATTCTTTCACGTGCAGTGTGCAGTGATCCTGACTTAGCCTTTATCCACGGGACACATGTTCTTAGACCCTCACTGGGTACTTGAAATCACAGATGGTTACAAACTCCGTATTTTATGTTCCTTCCTACATGTATACCTAGAATAAAGCTTATAAACTAAACACAAGAGATAACAACAACTAAATAAAATGGAACAATTCTAACAATATACTATAACATGTGAATGAGCCTCTCTCCTTTCTGTCTCTCTCTGTCTCTCTCTGTCTCTCTGTCTCTGTCTCTGTCTCTCTCTCTCTCTCTCTTTCCCCTTCTGGTTAGCTACAGGTAAAATAAAAATGATAGCAAACAAAGCCAAGGATATAAGAGGTCTACTCTACTCTAGTAGTTTCTATTCCTTTTCATTTCTAAAACTTGATTTTTTTTTTCTAGTGAGTTAACATCAGTCCTCTAAGTTGCATGACTGCTCTTTGAGAAGCCTTTGTTGGATCAAGTCACTCATATACCTCCACCCCCACTTTCTGACATTGCCAAATATCACCAGTTTGAGATGACATGTTATAAGTGTAAAACACACAGAAATTTACAGAATTTTGAAATTTACAGAAAATGTCTGGCTAATGATTTCTTATATTAATTACCTGTTGGAGCAATAATAGTTTGATTACATTGAGGTAAATAAAAGGTATTCTTCAACTAATTTCACTTCTTTTCTCTCGCCTTTTATAGTGTGCCTTTGAGAAAACAATATTCTATATGGACTCCTGTTCTATTTATATTGAACAGGACTGATTTCAAGTAATGTTAATCTATTGGGTCAAATCCATAGGGTTTGTTGTTGTTGTTTACAAATAAAGTATTATTGAAATATAGCCACACATTCCTTGATATATAGTCCATTAATGATAGATGTGAATAGTTATAACACAACATATACAGCCATGTACAAACTCTAAAAATGTTCATTATGTAAAGCCAGGTGCTGGTGGCTCATGCATGTGATTCTAGCAATTCAGGAGGTGGAGATCTGAGGATCACAGTTCAAGGACAGTATGGGTAGAAAAGTCAGTGTGACATTGATCTCCAATTAATTACCCAAAAGCCCAAAGTAGAGCTGTGGATTAAGTAGTAGAATACCAGCCTTGGGCAGAAGAGCCAAGCAAAAGTATGAGGTGCTGAGTTCAAGTTCCACTACCAGCAAGCAAGCAAGCAAGCAAGCAAGCAAGCAAGCACACACACACACACACACACACACACACACACACACACACACAATCATACTCATTATCTAGCCCTTGCAAAAAAAAGTTGTACAGCCCCTAACAGAATATAGGACACTTATTATCTGCCAGTAATTGTGTTGTATCATAGGTATAATTGTCCCTTGGAATTTGGAAGGTACTGGCTCCAGAACCTCTATCCACACCATGGACATTGAGATCTGAGGATACTCAAATCCATGGTAGGACAGAGTGCAGTGTTGGCCATATAACCAATGTCAAATCATCCCATGTAATTCACATCACCTCTCTTATTACTTATAATACTAATACAATGTAAATGTTATATAAACTGTTGTTAGGTTGCATTGTTTAAGGAATCGTGACAAGAAAAAATGTGTGTGTGTGTGTTCAGCAGATCTGATTCATTTTCTTCCAGTATTTTCAATCTGCGGTTGATAAAATGCATGGGTGTGAAGCCCACAGATTCAGAGGGCTGCCTCTGTGTGTTCCTGACAATACAGAAGACAGTCTTGCAAATGGCATTTTATTGTGCACATGTTACAAATGACAGTCTGAGTGATTTGTTTGCCTGAGGTTATAAAGATGAGTGGGAGGTAACAGATCAGGATTTGCACCCTCACCCATCTTTAAACAAAGCCTGTGTGTTAGCTCTTCTTATGTGTACTTTCCTGTTCCCCAAAGCTATGTCTCATCTTTCTTAACCAAGAGCATCTTAACCTGAGCATCAGTCACCCCAGTGGGAAAGGAGGACAGTAGTGGGTCAGGAATGGATCTTCTCAGGGAATTTAGGGGTTTGAGTTCTCTTCCTCTTTCAGGAAAAGTTACCTGCCATCTACCCATCAGCTAGATGCAGCTCTTGGAGTAGCCAAAATGCAAAGCATTCATCAGTTCCCTGCATGCACAAGCTTAGGAATTTACACTAAGATTGACATTTTAATGTCTTCCATTTTCAACTCCCAGCTCTTAGGAACTTCAACACCAGATTACATAGTCTCAGATATTCAAAGTCACTTGGAAAACAATGTGTGGGAAAAGGTTTCCTGGACCTGTTTTTTTTTTTTTTAAAGAGAAAGAGCAAATAATGAAATAGTTTGCCGAGCAATACCTTATCTTGGTAAACAAATGAAAATCACTCATAACCAGCCTATTGTGTATGTTGTGTGGTGTGTATGTGCAAGCCTGTAGCTATTGAACATTATTCTTACAGGGCAAATAGAATTCTATTTACTTATACCTACTTGTAAATTTTTGTATTATGCTTGCATAATTTCATTGAAAAAGCTAGTCTGTTGTGAAACCTCCATTGACCTTCCCACAGGAAGACACAAAATATAAACTCGGGCCAATATAAAACTAGGGAGCAGAACGGTAGGGTTTGGTCAGCTGGGGAGAGCATGCAGTTGTCTTTGAGCAAAAGTGGTGTTGCAGCGACCCCCTGTGTCCAGGGTTACAGAAGTCACAGGGATAGGTAAGAGCTTGCCTACTGCTTTACTGTTTAGGGCAAAGGGCCCTGCCGGACAATCAGGCCCAGACTATTAGGAATTCCCTGAACCAAACAGCAGGTAAATGCTTATTAAGTTTGTTATTCAAACATTTTCTTGCCAGACCAGACATCTGAGAGGCCTGGAGCTCCAGAGGCCCACCCTTTGCCTGCTGAAAGAGAAGGCTCTGGGTTCCCACACTCTTTCTCTCAAGGGCAGCAGAGTCTTGAGAAAGTCTGCTGGACTATGCCCTGGGCCTTTCAATGTCCTTCTAGCCTTGGCATCCTCAGGATCCTCTGTTCTAGAAGATTCAGCTGCAGCATGGTGTCCATGTATGCTGGGGTGGGGAAGAAGGGAAGGAGGAGATGGTGCACAAATGTGGCATAAATACATTTTGAAGGTTTTCTACTTCTAGAGTTAAGGGTTGATGTCGTCAAGGGATATGAACACAACGGGGCTTCCATGCAGTTGCTTTTAAATCATCACATGTCCCAGCACTGGTCAAATGACACATAACTGTCCTTTGGACCCACCAAAGTAGGTGCTATTATCCTCAGTTTCTAATAGGGATAGAGGAGGAATCTGAAGCCTCAAGAGGCCAAGTCATGGTCCAATAAGTTGCTAGTGCTAGCATCACCATGTTGTTTATTGGTGCCAGGTGTCCTATACTAATGTTTTGGTTGGAATGTGATGCTCAGGTAGTACAGTGAACTGCTGCCTGGCTCTGGGCATCTGTGACTCTGGGCATCTGTGGGATGGTAGTATGCAGATTAGAAGCCTCACCTGAATCTGTTGAAGCAAATGGCCACTCTTCAAATAAATGGAATGCTGGAAGCATGGTTCAAGTGGTAGAGTGTTTGCCTAGCAAGTGTAAGTCCTGAGTTCAAATCTCAATATCACAAAAGAAAAAAAACTGATAAAAAATACATGAAAGTGCAGATAACTAATTTAACTCTCTCAATGGAAAAAGAAAATTCTCCAGTTTCAGTACCAGGAGCATGAACTTTAACGTTTTAAAAAAAATTACGGAGTAAGCCAACAGAAAGAACTAGAATAGACCAGGTGGGCTGACTATTTTTTTGTCCCTTGAGAGTTCATGCCATAGCCTCATTGTAGGTTCTTCTGCAAGACCTCCATCCCACCAGCAAGGACAGGAAGGACCTGAAAGCTGGGATATCGTCCAGCTATGAGGAGTGAACAGGGTCATTCCTAGTAGCTAGCAACTGGCTCTTTATTGAGTCCTATTCTTATGACTTGGTAGCCAGTGGTCATGCAATGAAAGCTAAAGAGGAAAGAAAGAAAGACTTTGCATGAGAAAGGCAAGTGGTTTTTGTGATAGAAGGACCTAAACATGCAAATTACATTTGCCTTTAAAAAGCAGTTTTCACTGGGCACTGGTGGCTCGTGCCTGTAGTCCTAGCTACACAGGAGGTTGAGATCTGAGGATCACATTTGAAACCAGCCTTGACAGGAGAGCCTGTGAGCCTTATCTCCAATAAACTATTCAGAAAAAGCCAGAAGTGACACGGTGGCTCAAATGGTAAAGTGCTAGCTTTGAGCAAAATGAAACCCAGGGACAGTGCCTAGACCCTGAGCTCAAACCCAAGGACTGGCACACACAAAAAAGTATTTTTCTCCTAAGTTCCCTGTTTCTCAGGACCACTGATTGCTGGCCTCCACCTCCAGAACCTCCTTTTCTTGTAGTAGGTGGGAGTCACGGTTTATAATTTCACAAAGGATCCCAGAAAACCACAAGAGGGGAGTTGTTACATTGGGCCAGAGCAGCATTCTTCCAGCAGATACCCCATTGTACTGCCCATAATGATTAGCTTTGATTCAAGAACAGCCCAGGGTAGACAACCATGGAGACGGTGACTCCACAGGTCACCCCGATCCCTACAGGTAGGCCTTGAGATTAGCTGGTGCAGGACTGGAAGAAAGAGGATTTCTGAGAACAGAACTTGATCCTGACACCCAAAGAGTAAGTTATCTCTCAATAGACCTCCCCAAAAAGTTTAATAAAGTTTTTCTCTTAAGCTCGGTTTTACATGTTTATTCATTGTTTAGTCTCTGATAGAACCACTGGACAGAGGGGGGGGGCAGCAGAACCAAGGAAGAGGGAGCAAAGGGAAGCCTGACTCTGTCCACCTCACCCTGCCATCAAGATATCCAGGTGCAACAGGACCATGCTGACGGAAAGTCCCAGAAATCCCAGCATCTGGGAAGAGAGGGACCAAAGTAATGGGAAGGATGCAGATAAAGAAGGCAACACATATTCTAAAGTGTATGTTCTGGGAAGAAAAAGGAAGAGCTCTGAGTATGCCTGAGCTCCAGTCTTCAGCTTGGAGTATAATGCCATGGTTGGAAGGTTTGTGTTCCTCCAGACTCTTTGTATTAAAATCCTAATTCCCAGGTGATGGTGTTAGGAGATAGGTTATGGAGGTGATAAGGTCACATGGGTGGAGCCCCCATGAATAAGATTAGTGCCCTTACAAAGGGGCCAAGTGAATTCATTTTCTCCTTCTGTTTGAACACAATGAGAAGGTGCCACCTACAAAAAATCAAGAAAGAGCCAGGCGCCGGTGGTTCATGCTTGTAATCCTAGCTACTCAGGAGACTGAGATGTGAGGATCACAGTTCAAAGCCAGCCCGGACATGAAAGGCCATGAGACTCATCTCCAATTAATGACCGAAAACCAGAAGTGGCACTGTGGCTCAAGTGGTAGAGTACTAGCCTGAGCTGAAGAGCTCAAGGAGAGCACCCAAGCCCAGAGTTCAAGCCCCACAACTGACCAAAAAACAAACAAAAAAGGAAATCAAGAAACAGGTCCTCCCAAGACACTGTATCTGTCCCACCTTCCCATGGACATGTAATCATCCATGGTGAGAAACAAAACTTCAGTTATTTATAGCCAGCCCATTTCTGGGATTTTGATAGCAGTTCAAATGAACTAAGACATGAGAGAACTTCATTTTCTTTCTCTGAGTCCTGAAAACTCACAATCACGCTGAGTTATAATGATGGTTTCTGGTGCAGCAACCAGCGGCAGAACTGGGATTAAAATCCTAGCCCACTCTACTATGACCTTGGGCCTCAGGAGAATGAGGGGCAGGACCAAATGTTCTAGAACATTCTGAGTTCATGGTGACAACAAGTAGAAACACAATATGTAAGCCAATTTCGCATTCATTTCAGCCTTCATATCGACTCATCATCGCTCTTAATTCTAAAGTGAGTGAAATGAAAAGATGGTCTGAATTTGTCCAAAGAAACATAGCTCAGACTTGAAGGATTATCCCCAAAAGCAGTCCTTTTCAAAAGGTACTAAGTCTATAGCAACCCTACAGTGCATTGTGGACTTCTTAAACAGATATTTGGTAAGCCTAGTTTATCTGTTAATAGAAATTACCTGGTGTGTCAGAAATACAATGTGTTCAGAGTGTTAACTACTGTCAAAAATCTTCCTTTGAGTAGCAGAAAACTTAAGCTATGCTTTATCTACTTAACCCCCTCTGGCCGTTCAAGAATCAGAGGGAACTTTTATTCTGAAGAACCCATGCAGAGTTTCCTGCAAGGAAGGAAGGACACCTTGCTAGCCCTTATCACTTGCCCACGGCAGGCCCACCAAATGTTCTAGAAGACCACATGTTCTAGAAGTGTTTTCTAGATGCAAATTTATTTGCATCTGCCTGCAAGTTACTTCTGGAATAAAACTGTTTAGCTTGCAATCTGTTCCTACAGTCTGGAAAGGGCAGGACCACCCACATTTGCATTTAGCACTGCCTTACTGCTCCTCTTCCCTCCTCCCCTTTTCCCCATCCTGCCATCTGTCCAATTTAATCTCCCTTTGTCCCTAAGGAAGTCAAGTCAAGCATTAACCTTTGGTACTAGACTCCCTACAAATGCCTCCAAAAGTCATATAGGAAACTATGATAAATAATTTTCATTATTTGGCCCAAATATGTTGACTTTGATCTATCAGACAATTAAGGCAAAGCATAGGGTTTCCCCTGCTTCATGTATCCAAAATTCCTTAATCCACCATCTTGCTTTGTTATATGGATATTACTACCATAGACTTAGGGACAAAATCTAGATGACCACAAAAAAAGGTGGTGGTGGTAGTGAAGTGGTGGGGGTAGTAAAGTGGTAAAAACTTGAAGTGATAAATGGACTAATGATGCTGGCCTCACAGAGTGAGTCAGGTTTCACAGCAGTTAGTTAGGTCCCAAGAGAGCAAGTTGTTAGAAAACAAGGCTGCCCTGTGTACTGGGTTTCTCCTGCATGCAGCCATTCCCTTGCCACAAAACAGCCTCTGCAATAAAACAGCTAAGAGAGTTTTTGCCCACAAAGTTGATGCCTTCCTCCATTTGTACCTTGTTACTATTGGAATCATGCCTCAAACGCATCTTTATAAGTTAATACTCAGCTTCAGATAGTTTGTTACATCAACATAAACTGGACACTTTTTTGCCCAAAGCAATCAGTTAAGAAAAGTAAACATTTAGAAATAACAGTGTGAGATCTGTATAATTATACATAAATCAGAGAATGTCCTGCAATATTTATAAAAGCCCTAATATAAAAGAATATGATATTTTCAGTATAGATTGGTGTGGGTTGTCAGAGAAAGCATATAAAATATGAAGATTCAACACAGCAACCTGAACTTTGGTTCAGGTTTTGGTCATGTGATGAAAAATCTAAAATTAACCTGAGCCATTTAGTTTTGCAGTTAATTATTTAACACTGATGTGAAGTTGACTGGGGGAAAAAAAGAGAGAATTGGGTTTGGGAACCTCCAACACCAAGACTGCATAATTGGACAGTCCAGTATGAGCATAGCAATTTCTAACAATCTGGCCTAAGGAAATAATGAAATTAGCAAGGGTAGCCTATCTTGTATAGACAAGCTATTTATAAGAGTGAAAAATTAGAATCCAGCTCAATATCCAACAGTAGGAGATTGGTTTCGAAGTCATGGTGTATCTGCAAAATGGAAACCAACATAGAGCCATTAAACAAACACATAGATTCACTTATTCACATGTTCAACATTGTTAAGTGAAAAAATATATTCATCTTTAAATATCTTTGAGCATAATCTTTAGACTACATTCCTATCTTTATATAAAAATGTACTGAAATGTAAGTATGCATCTATAATGAAATATAATATAGTTTGAAATGTAAGTATTCATCTATTATGATATGGCCTAAGGCTAAAGGTTATTTATTGCAGGTAAGTGAGATAATGAATGATACAGACTTGTAAAATCTTGATAATGAATGAGGTGGGTGGCAGTGTCTCACTTCTGTAATCCTAGGTACTCAGGAAGCTGAGATCTGAGAATCAAGGTTTGAAACCAGCATGGACAGAAAAGTCCATGAAACGCTCTACTTCCAATTAGCCAGTCAAAAAATCAGAAGTGGAAGTAAGGCATAAATGGTAGAATGCCAGCCTTGAAAGAAAAAATGAAGCAAGAGTGTGAGGCCCTGAGTTCAAGCCCCAGAACTGGTGTGTGCATGTGCACGCACACACACACACACACACACACACACACACACACACACACACATTAACTTTATATAAAGTGAATGAATGTATTGTGGACAAACTTTTTACCACTATTGAATCTCTTAATGTGGCTTACTGCTGTTATATACCATGTATGTTCAACTCTGAAAAAATAATGAGCATCATATGACAATTTAAGGGAAAGAAAACATGAAAAACAATAGCATCAGGAACAAAAGTCTTTCTAACTACCAGATTTGTCTGAAAAAAATAATCACATAGAAATTTTTGAGTGCTTAATTGCATGTGTGTGTGTGTGAGTGTGCATGTGCATGTTTGTGTTTTAATTGGGAGATTGAACCATCTTTTTCTGTTGCACATTGTTTCCTTACCCCACATCCCTACTCATCTGATAATTACAATGTTCGTCATATCTTCCCCAGCTGAGCAAACTCATCTGAATCTTCCACTCCAAAATTACTGACTAAATACTCCTGATGTGCCTTAAGGTATTGGGAATCTTGGACGACCAATTGTTAGGGCTATTGGTGTTAACTTCACAGGGAGGATATTATGACAGAGTTGTGATATAGTTTTTTTAAAAAATAGTCGGCTTTAGTCCCAGGTTACTGATAAATACCTAAAATCTTTGGAATCTTAATGTAGTGATAGGATAAGTATCTTTGTATGCTAATCAGGTGACTGGTGGCTGAAGATCCTCAGATAGCTTCAGAATGAGCCGGTCACCAGAAAGACCAAGGACTTTCAGTCCACCCCAAATTTCCCAGGGAGAGAAGAGGAGCACCAGTGGCCAATGACTTAATCAATTGGGTCCCCATAACAAAGCCTCTGCCAACACAACAAAAGAATGGCATTGGGGGCATCTAGGTTGATGGACACACTCAGGTATTGGGAGGTGGGATATGTAAAAAGTCAGCCAAGCTCTGCGTGCTCTCTACGATTCCCATTTTCCTGGCCCTGTGTCTTGTCTCCCCTGGGCTATTCCTGAATTGTATGCTGTATTACAAACTGAGAAACATGAATCAAATGTATTGACAATCCTGTGAGCTGCTCTAGTGAATTACAGAGCAGAAGGGCAGGACATGGAAAGCTCCTGGATTTATGGCATTGGAAATGAAGGTAGGCTTGTAGGACTGAGCCCTTAACCTGTGAGATTCTAAGCATATAATGTCTGAATTAAGCTGACTCATATGACACCCTTCTGGAGTAAGGGAAAGTAAACAACACTCTACATTTGGGAGTTACAAGTGTAGTGAGTAAAAATAGTTGAAGGATTAAAAGTTCATAATAGAAGAATCTACAAACAAACCTTTGAAAATGCAAACACACTACTCATATGATCAAAGGATCCAGACCTACATTCTAATCTTATCACCTAGGGTGTGGGGTGGATTTAACTAACTTACATGTGGGTGTTCACCACAGGATAGCAAAGTGATTTGTAAAATCTAGAGGCTAAAGGAAAACGATTTAAGTTTCGCAAGCATAAAGGGACTGGGTAGTACAATTCCAAGAAGAAAAATGACAGTTATCATTACAAGAAATAATCCACATTCCTGGTACTGTGCTGAGCACTTCACAAGTGTCTTGTCTGAATTTTCTTTAGCTCCCCATCAGGTGGGTGCTGTTATCCCTACTTTAAAAAAAAAAAAATCCTGACTCTAAGAGAGACTGATTACTTTCCTGACATCATATACAGGATAATGAACAACAGAACAGGAACTTTTACTTGCATCTTTCTCAGCCAAAATACCTATCATTATGCATGCCTGCCATGCTGCCTCCCAGCTGTTCTGTGCAGAGTATCTCCTATTCTAGATCACCGCAAGGGGCCATCTTTCCTGTTCATGACATTCTCTGTCACCCTTGAGAATAATACATCAGTTAAGCCTGGACAAGTCGGGCTTCCCAGAAGATACAGCCACACAATCAGTGGGTGGTGTATAAGGCAAAATGACAAGGGGCAAAAAGCCCCTTGCTATCAAAAATTCCAAGATGGTAAGACTCAAACAGTAATCCACGGAAAAGTGCCCAAGTCAGGAACTTGCTTTACTTCCTTGTTTACACCCAGATAACTTGAGATTATCTTTAAAAAGAAACCACAAGTGCTCATGTTAAAAGGCACCATCCAGAGAGAGCTTTTCAACCACTTTCATGTATTTATTCAACAACTATACTGTGATCTAAAGACACGGGGCTCTCAAAGGCCATTTAAAATGCTTCTTGATGAGACATGAAAGCCACAGCTGGTAGAATCAGAATTTGCCTGCCTTCTGAACATGTGGGCAAGCCGTCAGCTCATCGGCGTGCCTCAGCTGCTTAGCTCAAAGGCAAAGAGAAGAGTTCTCTTTAGATAAACATACGGACATGAGGATGAACCCCAGACTCCTGAGGGAGTGGGTCCTTATGCCAAAACACAGTGTTTTCAACCCTGCGTTAATTCTGCTGCCAACTGGGTTGAATCACCAGCTCGTCTTCTGGGGTGGCTGGTTAGTCATTTTGAAAAGAATAACTGCTTTCATGCTGCCATTCTTGTCTTGTTTATTCTGGGTTCTTTCCACCCTTTCAAAATGTTCTCTTTAATCCCTCAAGGCCCCCTCCCCCATGCTTTACGTCTATTCCATGGCGGCCACCTTCCCCTGACAAACTTCCACAGTAGGACAGAACAGTTTGGACATACCTGAGCTGCAGAACCAGTGGATCTTCTCCCAGGGAGAAGCTGAGAGGATAAGGGCAAGGTGAGGAAGAGGCAGTGGGACAGTAAGTGGTGTCTGCTGTTCACTCTCTCCCAGCCTCCTGGGTGTCTTCACCAGCCACAGGTGTCCCAGTGTGGTTCTGCCCTCCAGAAAGCTCTGAGTCTGTGGCTGAGTTAACAACTCCAGGTCACTTGGAATGCAAACAACCAAAGTGGTAGGACTTCCCTTCTTAAAAATCCAGGCAACAGCTGGTGCTGGCCTGGGAAAGGACGCTTTGCCCTCTGGCTCTAGCTTCAGCCCTGCAGGAAAATCCCCGTAGCCCTGCAGCTGGCAGCACATGGCTCCGCCTCGCCCCCTGCTGGATGAATGGGATAGGCCTTTCTGATCACTGAACAAGGACAATAGTGTGTGCAGTATCTTGCCAACCAGAGTTGATTTTTCTTGAAACCTACCAAGAGTACAAACAAAAAGCGGGCGCCTTCTTCCTTTTCACTGACAGTGGCCTCTCTGTATCAGGGAAGCTAGGCAGTCTTAAATATCCGATTGTAATTTTACTTCAAAACCAGCAGCTTGAGAGGTACTGGCTGTGAATCTAGAAGGAATCTAGCATTTCCCTTAAGATTTCAGCTGAAGACTTTCTCCATCATCCAATCACAGACCTTTCCCTTCCTGTAAGAGAGGAGCGGCCTGAACATGGTTTTATCTTGAACCAAACAGGCGACAAGTATCTCCCCACTTTTCCTCCCCCAAAACATGGCCAGTCACCTGTAAACTGAAAGAACTACATTTCCACAAAAATAGAAATATCTAACATTTCTATTTAGTTTACCAGGAAACACACATTCAAACGACAAAACATTAACTCTAGATCTGCAGGAAACTACAACCTAGGAACTCTACTGGGAATAGCAAATGCATTGAAAGTCTCTTGACTAGTTAAAAGCAACATTTCAGCAATCATCTCATCAGCTGCCGATAAGTTTTCTTCTGCTAAAGTAGTTGTGTAAGCAGTTAAACTGTCAAGCTCTGGATTTTATTCACCAAAACAATGAGAAAAACTATCTCTGACTGAGATCCCTTCTTGGTATCTAAATTTGCCAAATTCATTCCATGTTTTCTTTTACAAAATACAAGGGAGAGGAACTGGCAATCATGATTCTGAAGGCTCAGAGATTAACACTTAATGACACTGAACCACAGATGTAGGAGTGTATAATCTCTCAGAGAGGGGAATGGGGCTATGAATAATCATGGCAAATACATTTTTGGCTTTATCACTACTAAGTGATTGCTCTTATTATCTACATGTTAATTCTATTTTTTTTTTTTTTTTTTAGCCAGTCATGGAGCTTGAACTCTGGGCCTGGGCGCTGTCCCTGAGCTCATCAGCTCAAGGCAAGCAATCTACCACTTGAGCCACAGTGCCACTTGCGGTTTTCTGGTAGTTTATTGGCAATAAGAGTCTCACGGACTTTTCTGCCCCAGCTGGCTCTGAACTGTGATCTTCAGATCTCAGCCTTCTGAGAAGCTAGGATTACAGGCGTGAGCCACCAGAGGCTGGCTGTTAATTCGTTTTTTGTGTGCGCTGGTACTGGGATGTGAACTCAGGGCCTCATACTCTTGCTTGGCCTTTTCACTCAAGGCTGACACTCTACCACTTGAGCCACACTTTTACTTCTAGCTTTTTTGCTGGTTATAGATAAGAGTGTCATGGACTTTTCTGCCTGTGCTAGCTGTGAATCTTGATGTTTCAGATCTCAGCCTCCTAAGTATCTAGGAGTGCAAGCATGAGCTACCAGCACCTGGCTCCTACTAACCCTTAACAATCACAAAGCTGGGTATTAGTTGGTGGCCAGGGGTGTTCAACTAGCCACCATAGTCTTCCCAAGAAGAAGAGAAATGTGTTTCCTCGACCTTGGTCTTGCTGCCACACTTAAATGAGCTCACTTCTGTCTTCTCTACGCCCTTCATGTCTCTTTCACAAAGTAGACAATTCAATTCCCTAACATTCATTGTGATAACAGTAATAAATTGAGACACAAAGAGTGCAGTTCTGTTTCTCAGAGAGATACCAAGATAGTGAGCAGACAGGCAAGAAAACACTTAGTCGTCTGATTCAATGAAGTGCTGAAAGAGATCTGAACAAAGTGTAAGAAAAGGACAGGCAGCCGGGCGCTGGTGGCTCACGCTTGTAAGCCTAGCTACTCAGGAGGCTGAGATCTGAGGATCGCGGTTCAAAGCCAGCCCGGGCAGGAAAGACCGTGAGACTCCTATCTCCAATAAACCACCAGAAAAACGGGAAGTGGTGCTGTAGCTCAAGTGGTATAGCGCTCGCCTTGAGCTGAAGAGCTGAGGGACAGTGCCCAGGCCCAGAGTTCAAGCCCCACGACAGACAAAAAAAAAGAAAAGAAAAGGACAGGCTCCCTAGAAGAGACCCAGCTTGAGTGTCACCTGGGAATCTAGCCGTGCATCCCTGGGCTGAGGTGAAGAAGTATTTAGTCAATGGATCCTCACTGAATGTACCAGGTTAGGATCTAGGAGGATACAATGATGAACTAGTCCTCAACAGGCTTAAACCCAGCAAAAGAGAAATACAAAGAAGATGCAGGAATCCCATATGTTGGAGGTTGGAGTTGGCACAGGATTGTCTGTGTGGATCTGGCGATCCAGGCAGATGAACTTCACCTCCCTTTCTGCTATAAGTTGTCCTCCCTTTCCCCCTGCAGGGACATCCAGAAGCAAACAACAAATGACCTCAGTTTCCTATTCTTTCCCTCTTCAACATCTTCCCCAGAGTATTCAAGTCCTCACCACCTCACTGATGAAACTGTTCTCTTAGAAAATGAGCAAGCTGATGAACCCCACATCCTAAAACTAAGGAGCCAAATGTAATCCTGTCCTGACCTATATCTAACTTCCTGTTCCCACCCTCCCTGAGACAACCATACTTAAAAGATTACATTCATTTACTCCTGGCCTACTTCAACATAGAGAATGAACTTGTCATTTCACCGGCTGCTCTGACAAAGGCCAGTGGTGGCCTGAACTTGACTGAGCCAATACCCACTTGGCAGCATGCCCATTGTTGAATGTCTCTAGAGTACATGGTTCTATCAGGCACCCCAAGATACCTGCAGTGTTCTGACGCCCTTCTTTACTTCTCAGCACCCTGCACAGCCTGAATCACCTCCCTTTGCCTATCTTTATAGATGATTCTTTCCTTAGGTCAGTTCTTTCTTCTGGCTTCATGATCTGTCTGGCTGAGCTCATTCGTTTCTGTTATTATAAATGTTACCCCATGAAGATCCCTCCTCTAGAATGAGCATTGCTACCAGATATACCATTTGCACAAAAACTTTAACCTAACTAGGCACTGGTGGCCCATGCCTGTAATCCTAGCTACTCAGGAGGCTGAGATCTGAGGATCATGGTTCGAAGCCAGCCTGGGCAGGAAAGTCCATGAGATTCTTATCTCCAATTAACCACCTAAAAACTGAAAGTGAAACCGTGGCTAAAAGTGGTAGAGCTTTGAGTAAAAAGCTCAGAGGCTATGCCTAAGTCCTGAATTCAGGCCCCACAACCGACAAAACAAAAACAAAAACCTTTAACCCAGACTGCTGAACCAAATCCACTGTCTTCTTCTTCAAGCATGTCATTTCTCTTCTGAGTTTCTTTTCTGCACTCACTGCACCCCTAATTTGCTAAGAAACCCAAGAGGTGGTGGCTTTATGTTCTGCCTCCAATTCATTCCTACACTTGGTCACTCAGTCCTTCCAGTAACTCTGTAATCTGGTAATGCTGAATTATCTCTAGACCCTCATTTAGGCCATTTTTTTTGGGGGGGGTCCGGTCGTGGGGCCTGAACTCTGGGCCTGGGTGCTGTCCCTCAGCTCTTCAGCTCAAGGCTAGCGCTCTACTACTGAGCCACCTTCTCAGCCCATTTAGGCCATTTTAATATCTCCTATCCAGGGTCTCGGTGCCCTTGCCTCATACCATGTTCAATTCATATTCCACTCTTTGTTATTAATATAGACTCAGAGGTCATTTATATGTCCATCACTTGAGGGCTGGCCATGCCATTTATTGTATAGCCATAGAGTACACCATCATCAAATACTACAGTATATGTTTTAGGTGTTATGTAGTTTATATTAAAGATATATGCATATGTATGTATATATCACATGCTTATATGCCTCAAATATGCCTGTAGTGTTAAGTGAAAAACAACTTTTACAATAGTTTACATAGAAAATTCAGTTTGCATATCATAATTAGGATGTTTATATGTACATAGAAAAATATTTTAAAGAACAGAAAGAAGATAAGCAGAATTCCAGAAGAAATTCAGAAGACCAGAATTGGGGTGGGAGACGCTATTTACTTCTTTATGCCATCCTCTATGTTGTTAATGGTGCCATATCTTTGCGTTATGGTGGCCTGGAAAACAAAAGGCTGAATTTTTGATTAAAAAAAACTATTTTTGACAATGGATAGCAAATTCTTTGGATCTCTTTAGTTGGTTTGTAGCTGTATATCATGTACAAAATGTATTTTCTTTTTTTTTTAACTGTTTTTTTTTGTCTTTTCTTTTTTGGTACTGGGGATCGAACCCAGGACGTTGCGCTTGCTAGGCAAGCGCTTTGCCACTGATCTACATCCCAGCCCAAAATGTATTTTCTAAGTATAGATTGGATATAATCAGTGATATTCTTATACCGGTATATATATACTGGAAGTATCCACCATAGGAATCTGCCATAGTATACAACAAGTTTTTATTAATTTAAAACAGATGAGGAAAAAGAAAAGCAGTGTGTGTGTGTGTGTGTGTGTGTGTGTGTGTGTCCTAGTTTGAACTCAGAGTCTAGGTCCTGTCCCTGAGCTTTATTTTTCCTTTCCAGGCTAGCATCCAATCATTTGCACCACAGCTCAACATTGGCTTTTTGGTGGTTAATTGGAGGTAAGAGTCTCACAGACTTTCCTGCCTATTCTATCTTCAAACCTCAATTCTCAGATCTCAACCTCCTGAGGAGCTAGGATTATAGGTCTGAGCCACCAGTGCCCAGCTGAAAAGCAATTTTTAATAAGGCTTTGATTAGATTGTTCTACCTTTTATTGCAATTGAACTCTCTGAATTGAATTCAGTTGCACTAATATAACCCAGAATCCTGGTCTCAGAAAGCAGAATCAATTGATATGAGAAAATAAATACCAGCCAAGGAATCATCTCGTGGCCTGAGTAATGTAAAAAACTACTCTGCCACTTATGAAAATATCCAAATATGTATTAGTGAAATGGAGCCAAGAAATGTCAGTGTATAGAAAGAGTGGGTTGAAAGGAGTGGCTGAGAATGTGGAAAGAGGTGACAGTGACCAAGACACACTGTATTTATTCATAAACTACTTTGTTGAATGGCATCTCTTTTGGACAATACTTAAAGATAATAAAAAAAAAAGTGTTAAGAACTTTGGACCAGAAGTGAAGACTGACTTCTCAAGTCAATAGAAAAATACAGTGTATATTCCACAAAGGGGTCATCCATCCAGTTCATTTCTCACTTTTTTTCCACAGGAAATTACCAGTAGTAGAAATAGAGACACACAGCCTCTGTCAGGGCTAGAAGTTTGGGCAACAGCTACTCTCATGCAACTATTATTCTCCCTGGCCCTTCTCATTAAGCTCAACACTCCAGACAGAAATCAGTGACTGTAACTGGAGTTGAAATGTCAAATAACTATCTTCTACTGGATCAATCACCCTCAAAAGGACAACATCACAGAAAAAGATTTTCATCATCTGCTTCCAGTAGCTGTGAAGAAACAGGCACCATATCTATCTGTGATTGTATAGATATTTAATAAGAAGGTAAGGCATGACCACACAGCTGATGAGTCACAACCAAAGCTATTCATATCTACAGGGATCCACTTTCTCTTCCATTTGCTCCCTATTACACCCTCCTTTTAAGCTATAGCTTTATGTATTTGTTTACTTGCTTATAATTGACAAATAGTTACCCATATTTATGATCTCCAACAATGATGTTCTGACATATGTATATACCATGGAATAGCTAAATTGAGCTAACCAACATATCGATTACTTTACACACTTAGTGTCTTGTACTGTGAACCCTTCAGACATACTTACTCTTCTAAATTTCAAGTGTACATTGCTATTAACTAATGCTCCTGGGTGGTACAACAGATTTCTAGACCTGATTCTTCTAACTGAAATGTTGGCCCACACATGATAGCTTGGTTATAACACGATAGCCTGGATAGTTGGGTTGAAAGCAACTGCAGCCGTTATACTGCTGTCTCTCTTGAATTGGTGAGTCTGGTAGATGCTGTAGGAAGCTGGCCGAAGATTTTATTGGCTTAGCTGCTAGGATAAATGACAGCTCTTGACTGTATCTCTCTTCTAAATTTTGCCCTGTGCACTCTCAGAGCTGTGCCCCCTGCCCTGACACAACTACATGTTGTGCAGGATGTAGTGCAGAAACCACACAGAAACTGGGAACCATGGGAAACTTCCATACTCACTCCAGATCTTCCCATGGGTGATCTGTGGCCTTTGCTGTGACTCGTTCTCTCTCTCTCTCTCTGGTTCTCTCTCTCTCTCTCCCTCTCTCTCTCTTTCTCTTTCTCTCTGTGTGTGTCTCTGTCTCTCTGTCTCTGTCTCTCTGTCTCTGTCTCTCTGTCTCTGTCTCTCTCTGTCTCTCTCTGTCTCTCTCCCTGCCCACCTTCCTTCCTTCTCTCCTTCCCAGGAATTTATGCTGAAAATATCCACTTCAGGCACGTGAATCTCCACCTCAAAGTCTATTTTGGGGGCTTCACCAGCAAGGATGTCCCAAACTCAGTGCATCAAGGTCTATGAAAAGAATACAGAGCTGAATGCTTTCAAACGGACAAACAAGTGATTGCTTTTTTGTTATTGAAATGTTAGCAATTACTCATGATCTAAAAATCAATAGTGCTTCCAGTGTTATGATTCCATGATGATTTTACAAATATCTGTTGATTGATGACTTTAAAATCTGGAGAAAAGCACTTGGGGAATGATTCAGTCTATAATTCCATTACTCTCTAATCCATTCTTAGAAATTGGTCCAATATTCATTCTTGACACGCTCTCTACACAATATGTTGCATGTAAACATAGACAATAACAGCTGAACTCCTCCCCTGGGTAGCATCAGTCCCTACAGGGTCTAGCATGAGTGTTGTCAGTTGGTACCAATCCATTTCAGCCCTAAGCAACTTTACCCAATTGTGCTTTGTTCATGCTGGCTTTCATCCACTTTCTCAGTAAAGCGGACTATCAGATCTCAGGAAAGACTGAGATAAAAACAAAAATAAAAAAATTCTGTCAGTAACTGTTGGTTTTCCCTGGTACCTAATAGAAAAAGAAGCTTCCCTTCCTTCATCTTCCGTCTCTTTCCTCTTCTCTCCTCTCATGTACCACTACTTGTTCAATTCCAAATTATCTGGTTCGATGTCTATAAACTGGGTGAGACAACCATTCTGTTACCTAAACTTATTGCTCTGGTTTTATTTTCTTTTAAATGTTACATATCCATTCAAAGATAAACTAATTTCTTTTCTTCCTATGCATTGCCTCTTAAATTTGTCAGACTCTTCATAGGCACTTGGTTTCATTGCTTTCTCAGATCAAAATGACTAGAAGAAAAAATAAAACAGAAGGAAAATTCTTTTAAAGAAAAGGAGAGTTTGTGACAGTTTGCAGAGATAGGGACTAATTGCAAAGTTAGAGCAATATGAAATATGGTACAATGAGATGACAAAAGGCAAGGTACCCAGTAATAACATAAAATCAAAATTTCTCTAAATTCTAGTTTGTTCAGCAAAATGACCATCACATTAGGAATTTATCCCAGGACAGAATAAAGTCAGAGATGCATAGTCTAATAAAACTACAATAAGTTCAAATATGTATATGGCCACAGACAGAATAGATAGACAAATAGAAATGATTGTTGTCGATACATGGTGATTACCTCATTGTTACCAATTTCTACAATTGGTGGAGAAACTCTTTTTAACCAGAGGATGGAATCCTATGAGACTTGGGATTTCCTAAGGACTGAAGGGCTTCCAAAGGAAGTCAGATCATCAAGTCTGGACAGTGTGCTGACCTTTACTGCCCCCCAGTTGATTATTCAAAAAATTGTTTTATTCTTCAAAAATACACAGAAATCTGAAGGTTTCCTACCACAATTCTAAAAGAATCCCTAAGTCACACCTGATGCAAAATAAGCATCGGTCCTACTCCTAGAGGGACAATCACTGCCTTTTGAAAGTGGGTAAGTTAAATCATAAAACATTTGAAGACTACAAAGAAAGAATAAGCTCCAGGAGCGGCTAAATACCTTAGCCACATTCACCACTAAAAGCACATATCCAAGACAACGTCTCCAAGATCAGCCCATGTATTTGTAGCCTGGGCTATTTCAAAACATTGCATCCCAAGGAGACAATGCTGTTAGCTTCTTTACCATCAGTAAGTACTGAAGGATTGTGTCAAGAGAAACCTGGGGAAAAGTTAATGAAAATAGTAAGAAGTGGTTAAGAGGTTAAGTGGAAAAAGTTGATGTCAAGTGCTGGTGGCTCACACCTATTCAAAGCCAGCCCAGGCAGACAAATCTGAGACTCATCTCCAATTAATCAGCAAAAAGCCAGAGTGGAGGTGTGGAGCAAGAAGTAGAGCACCAGCTTTGAGCAAACAAAAGCCAAGCAAGCTTGCAATGGTTTGAGTTCAAGACACACTCTCTCTCTCTCTCTCTCTCTCTCACACACACACACACACACACACACACACACACACACACGCATCAACATGGGTTTTAAAGAAGTCTTCTAATCCAAAACAACTAAGCAACAGTAGACCCTGGGAGGATAGGATGAAAACTCACAGGCTTACTGCTGTGCTGGTATGGGGTAGGAAGGGGAGATGAATACTTAACATGAGGAAAGTGACTGAAATAACATCAAGAGTCTGTGCTCAACACAGAAGACAGGTGCTTTGACTCTGGAGAAAGACATGAGACTTAAAGGTATGATGACTGGTTAGCGAAATGTCTGCCACAGGCAGGAGCCCAGAATTTCAGGCCTAATTTTACACCCTCTTGGCTGTGAATTCTTCAAGAATTTATGTAATGATTGTATGTCTCAGTTCCTATATCTGCAAAACTGGACCAATGATCATCCCCTGCTGCATCATATTGTAGAGATTTAATCAGTTAATGCATGTAAAATCTTTTTTTTTAATACTGGGGGGAGTAGGAGGAGGTGGTGGTAGGGAGGTTGTGGGGGTGGAAGGGTGGAGAGGGGAAGGGATGGTATGGGGAAACAAAGGAGGAGGCAACAAGGCTTGGTAAGAAATGTACTCACTATCTTGCCCATGTAATTGTAACCCCTCTGTATGATATTTTCACAATAATAAAAAATATATAATAGGCTGGAACAATGCAATGAATAGTACCAATGAATAGTGCAATGAATAGTGTTCTTTGTAATCAAATCCCCTGATTTCGCTGGTACTAGGGCTTGAACACAGGGCTCTTCCCTGGCTTTCTTGTTCAAGGGTGACACTTTACCACTTGAGCCACACCTCCACTTCTGTTTTGGGGGTTTGTTTTGTTTTGTCTTGTTTTTGCTGGTTGATTGGGGATAAGAGTCTCACAGATTTGTCTTCCCTGGACTGGCTTTGAACCATGATCCTCAGATCTCAGCATCCAGAGGAGCTAGGATTACAGACATGAGCCATAGGAACCCAGCTGATTTCCTGATTTTGTGTGTGGGGTGTGTGTGTGTGTGTGTGTGTGTGTGTGTGTGTGTGTGTGTGTGTGTGTGTGTGTGTGTGTGTGTGTGTGTGTGTGTGTGTGTGTGTGTGTGTGTGTGTGTGTGTGTGTGTGTGTGTGTGTGTGTGTGTGTATGTGTGTGTGTGGTACCTGGACACTGTCCTGAGCTTTTTTTTTTGCTCAAGGCTAGTGCTCTACACCTTGAGCCACAGCTCTACTTCTGGCTCTTTTGATGGTTAAGTGGAGATAAGAGTCTCACAGACTTTCTTGCCTGGACTGGCTTTGAACCATGACCTTCGGATCTCAGCCTCCTGAGTAACTAGGGCTACTGGTGTGAGCCGCCCGGTGCCTAGCTACATGTCCTGATTTTTATGAGAAGTTGGAATTTGGACTTTTTTAAAGTGAAACATTAAGGTAGGGAAATCATTTGAACATTTCAACATTCCTCTAGGAGCCAAAACTCAGAACACCTGTAGCCCCAGGACATCATGTCCAATGTTGTTCAAATTGCAAAGCTCAGTGGTGGGACATGCACTGCTTACAGCTCTGTCACCAGCTCTGTTTTCCTGAGAGCAGAGTGGCCGGGAACCGTGGATGTGGGAAACACATGTCGGACAGTCCTAGGCTGGATTAGGAACAGCAAGTGACAGATGGCCCTCCTGACCGAATGTAGCAGAAGAACGTACTCTCTGCAATTTAAATGAAGCCTTTAATAGACACAGGAGCGTGAGCACAATGGCTCCATCTTTGTCCCCAAGGACTTCATTCAACGTCTTTAACTTTTGCCACCATCTATCCTAGAAGGGATAGGGACTGACACAGATCAAGTCCAGCTGCCAAAATGGAGTTTATTCTGTTCATCCTATTTTCAAAGGTCAGCCTTCGCTCACTGGGTCTATAATCCAAAGCAGCAGGCAAGACTACCTAAAGCCACATTGGACAATTCAGCAGAGGTCCTTCCTGTTATCTGAGTGAGATATGAAGTAAGTAAATAAGAGAAATAAGCAAACCTTAACACTACTAAGAAACAATACAAAGCACAAAGCAAAAGAGCCATTCTCTTTCGAAGTTGAAGAATCTATCCTCAGTCTCTGTTAATACTGGCTGGCCCATTGTCTTTTCTGCTATTATTTGAAGCCAAACAACCAGGCTTATAACAAGATGCCAGTCCTTTTCTATTCTAACAAATAAGCCTCCCATCTGCCTCCAATCAATGATGGGGCACGTGGAGATGGAGTCGTGAGATATTTTTAAACACTTAATTAATTCATTCCAGGAACTTGGCACTTGGAATACTGTGGCGTGAGGGGTGGGTAGGAGGGGGTGAGAGCTAGCTCACAATCCTGGTAAAACAAGAAATTTGTCATCATATGGATTAAAAAAAATCCTATCTCTGAAGCATCCTACCTGCTCCCTAAGTTGTCAAGAGTCTGGAAGTGAAGACGAGAAGCCAGGCAGGCAATGCCTGGCTTTGTTAGTTCTTTTTCAGACTGTGAGACCAAGTTCAGAAACTGCAAACAAAACTGATCACCTTGAGAGCCATGCCTCTGCCTATCATTGCTAGGGGATTTTTAAGTTATCCGTGTTTTATTAGGTTAGCATAATTATAGCCAGCAATTGAAATGAAGAGAAGATTCGATTGATTCCAAGAGGTGAGGCAGTCTAATGGGGAAAACAATTCAATACAGAAAACAATTTAGTTTGCCTTCCCCAGGAAGGAGGGTGGGGAGGAGAACAGTCATCTGGGCATTGTAGGCAGGAAAGGAGGGAGGGAATTTTCACTGAAATCAATCTGTATTAAGCTTCAAAGTGTGAAGGAAAGAAAACAGATAAAAAGAAAAGGCTTGCCCTTCTGGAACTGTAGGATCTATGGCACACTAACCCAGAAACCTCACACTCAGCTGCTACACAGCACTTGATTTTACAGCCAAATGATCATCTCTTAAGGACTCTGTCTTGTCTGAAATGTCCCTGAAAGCTAAAAGAGAGAACACCTAATTGTGTTGCAGAAAAGGAGGAAAGAAGGGAGCATTCGGGGCTGCTATGCAGACCTGTCATTCTGATTTTAATAACCCACTGTTTCCATTTCACAAGTCTCCTTTGGGTTTAGAAATGATTCCTCGAGAAATCAGCTTTCAATTGCTCACAAGTGACTATCAGAGTAAACAATGAAGTAGCTTTCTCCTACCTCTAATAATATACATGTTACCCAAGGAGGACAATTTCTATATTCTTGAAATAAGAAGGGAATTTCTAGCAGAGCCCTAGACACGCAATATGCAAACCTTTCTCCCTCCAAACCCCATGCCCTCTGCTCACCCCCAGGCTCCATCTCCAGCTGGCTTCACCCCTGTTCCCCTGGGGAGGAGGGAGAAGGAAATTGGTATGTTGTGCTTTGGTTGGCTTGAAATAAGAAATTCAGAGGGTCTCCCTTGCTAGGTTTTTCTTTTCTTTGTCAACACTTTTTTCATTTACTGTATCTAAGTCAAACTGAAATCCATGATTGGCTTCTGTTCTGACCCTTTGGTTCCAGGTTGCTGATCAGTAAACTGGTTTTCTTGAGTCTGTGGGATGTATGGTGATTTCGCCATCTCTGGCCATTCCACTGTAACCTAGTAAATAATAGACACTATGCTTGTTAGTTACCAACTACTTGTATTCCCTTTACAATTTGGGCCTGGGGTCTAAAAGCCATCTCAGTAACTCTAGCTATGGCAAGGGACTCAGAAAAAAAAATTTTTTTAAGTTTGATAATCAAATTAGATCTTGCTTTGTGGGAAACTACTTCTCAGAGCCTGGGAATCACCAAAGTGACTGCTGCCTACAGAAGTCAGATATTGGTAACTCCAAACAATCAGAAATCTCAAATAACCAGTGTTATGAAAGAGGAAGTGTAAAAGATTTTTTTTAAGTTCTAAAATACAACTGGCACAGTAAGTATACCAAAGATTTGAGAGGATGCCGGTGATCTGCGTGGGCCATGTCTAGCACACTTTTCAACTATCACTTGCATTTCCAGACAATAATGCTAGACCTCTGCCAAGTCTTAGAATCTGCCTGGGAAAATGGTATCATATTTCATACAGCTTTTTAAGTCCCTTTTCATTGGATTTCTAATTGCATAGTTATTGAAAGAGTCAAATGTGACGACATACATAGTGACTTTTCAAAGTAGTGTGGTAAACACATGTAAGATGTCACTTTTGCTTCTAATAATTCTCCAGAACTTCCTAATCAACATGTTAGCTAGCACAGTCCATTTCCCATATCATCCCATTCTCCCAAACATTCTAGATCAGAGCTGAACTATACATGCATGCTTTTGATGCGTATTGAAAGCATGTAATTATATATTGCTATTTCTGCTGCTCCCCCAGCAATGGCTATTTCAAAGCAACAGCTTTAATATTGTTCAAGGGCAAAGGCTAATAACTGAGATCTGCCTGGGGATTCTTCCTTTTCAAGGTACATTAACCAAAATAACCAAAGGGGCAAAAGAGTCTCACCATCTCACATGAACAATTTAGTAATCCAAGTCCTGCCCTGAACTTCTTTAAACAACAACAACAACAGAAAAGCCAGTCTCAGACTTTGACTCCCTATGTCTCTTTACTACCAAAGGACTCGGTAAAAAAAAAAAAAAAATCCCCTGGGAGAAAAGAAGGACTTTGCGAATGACACCCACTGATCAGTTGCTTTTTTAAAGTAATTGATAACAGATCTTTCTATTCTTGTTTTGCAATCTTTCCTGTTTTGAAATGAGTTATTTAATCTCTTCCTCAGGCCAGTCTCTTCTTGACCATGCACAATGCACAAAGATGGTATTCATTGAGATTCTTTTAAATACTGAAAAAACACTTCTGCTCTATATTTAATATCAAATCATTTGGCTACTCTCATTTAGGACAAAGGTCTAATAAACACACTTGGTTTGGTGGTTTGGTTGTTGTCTTAACCTCCCCCTTCTCTGTGAGGCCATTTAAATGGAGATGCAGGACTTTGGAGACTACCATCATCCATCTTCTATAGGATGTCTTCCAATCCAGCCTTTATAACAGAGGTGAGTCTAGAACGACCCTAAAGGCAGCCAAAAATGCCTTTATATCTCTTCTAGTATGAAAGCCTTGTAAATTAGACATGGGCAGGCACTGATGTGGAGCCATATGGGCTCTTAATATTTAATTCTAGAGGTCTGTTTTAGCACAAGATGTCACTTTCCTGTACACAGACAGGTGTCTTTAGTCATAGGCACCAAAAAGGCCCACAACGGCTGAACTGTTAGGACAGAAAAGAAGGAAGAAATTCCATGTTATGGTAAGATGCCAGACTCCTTTGGAAGGACACCAGAGGACAGAACAAGGATGGGTTCTTTCTCCTGGACACAGACAGACAGCTTCAATTTCTCTTTGTTGGAGACTGGAGTCTAGAGATCAGGTTTGGGGACATCAGTTCTTCCCTCCTGCTTAGAGACTCATTCCCCTCCAAAAAAACAAGCCCATGAAGTTGGAAAAAAAAATTGCAGGAGCTCTGGAAAGTGCCAACACCAAGACTCTCCACTTGAGCCAAGAGGAACTGGGGACACTTGCTTTTCACATGACATGAGTCCAAGTGATCTCTCGCAGGAGGCTAGAGGGTATTTGGGAATGAACCCATACACTGAGTTCCCCAGTCAGTCTTTTTATCCCTACTCAGGTTCTGGTAAGCCTGAAGGGTTTCCTGGGAGACACAGGTCCAGAGCCCCTTATCTGAAGTGGTAGTGTTCAAGGGACTTTTTTTTTTTTTTTGGCCCCTTGCAGGTCCGTCTCTCTCTTGGAAAAATAAAAATAAACAGTTATCCTATTTCTCACTGGGACATTTCTCCCCATACCAACTGCAGACCCAGGAAGCAAAAGGGCCATTAGAAGAACAAGAGAAATCAAACGCTCTTCCCCCAAGGAGCTTGTCCCCCCCCCAAAAAAAAACTACTAGGCTTTCCCGCCTCTCGCCGGGAAGCACCCAAATCTCTTGCACTCTTTATCAGAGCTAGCCAGGGAGATTCCATCATGGGGGGGTGGAAGCAATGAGAGGGGTCCCCGCTCCCTGCAAGCAGACCCCAACTCTTGACGTTCAAGGCTGCGCCCCCCTCCTCGCCCCGCCCCAGCCCCGGTCCCCGGCGGCTAATTCATCCCCAGAGATCCCCACCTTCCAGCCCGCCGCTGCCCCGGACCGGGGTCTGCGCCTACCACCGCCGAGGCCAATCAATCCCCTTGTTCTTTATAATTCTCCAAAGTAACCCTCAAGAGGATTTTCTCTCCACACTAGTTCACGTCCTCTTCCCCTCCGCCCGCCCCCCGCCCAGGGCTTTTGACGAGGCTAAAACAAACAAAAAACAACAACAAAACGCTGTTTCTGGGGACTGGGGTGAAGCAGGCAAGCTCCCCAAAGCAAACCCGACTCCCTTCCCCTCCATCCCGCCCCGGCTCAAACCTCCGCTCCGCCACCAGCACCCCAGCCCCCGCGCCCACCTCTCAGGGCTCCCCCCTTCCCCCTCCCTCCCCCATCCTGGATGGAGGGGAGGGGTCACCAACCCGCGAGCGACTCCCTCCCCCCCCCGCTTTCCCCACCTCTCCCCCACCCCGGGTAGGGGCTGGGGGCGCGGAGCTAAGCCCCCTCTCACCCTTCCGCCGAGGCCATGGTCTGGGAACGCCCCCCTTCCTCTCTGGGGCTCGGTCCGGCCGCGGCGAGCGAGGGAGGCAGCGGGAGCCGGGGTGAGCTCGAGTGTGGCGGGGGAGCGGTATTTAAGGGGGAGCCTCTCTCCGCCCTTCCACCACCACCCTCTCTCCCCCTCCCCAACCTTCCCGGGTAAGCCCTTTAGCGCCTCAGCGGGCGCGGGAGGCTCCAGCGGGCGCTAATCCGTGTGCCAGCCCTCGGCCCCGCGGCGCGTGTCCCCGCGCTCCCCTCCGCG